>NC_066840.1:1865347-2185237 GCF_001640805.2 Lates calcarifer
TTAGATGTGCTGAATAATATCCATTTTCATATCAGAAAAAACACTGCATTAAACATTGTCTTAGCTCACTGAGCTGAGGTCAACAGGTAATATAACCAACCTGTGAGGTGGCTCACCCCCGTAAGATAAACACATAAATGATCCCTGATAGAACCGATAATTAAAGGCACATCAGTGACAGGGAATGCTATTAAAACTAAACTATAAACTGGTGACATTAACTGCAAAAGAAGATTTTTATTGATACATTTCAGGTAGAATTTAGTTTTCAATAAGGGAAACAGTGTAAGAAACCTGAATTTGTTGCAACAAATTTAAAATAAAAGCTTTTATGCTAATTATTTTCTGTGATAATATTTTTCAGAGCTCATCATCTGTGACAGCTCTTGGCTCTCTTGACTGTAACCTCCCTGTGGCAGCTTCTCACAGACTCAATCAACTCCTCTTCCCCTCCCCCCCTCAGACACACACACACACACACACACACACACACACACACACACAGAGACCCCCTTCCAAAAACCCATCAAAGAGTAATACAATGGCTCCATCTATAGGATAAAGTCGAGAGTCGCAACAGGAAGTTACCCCAAAATCTGAGGTTTCAAACAGGAAGTTGGGTTTCCGAACTTTGACGGGCCAGAACCGGCACACGCTTCGACCAAAACTCACAATTTTCGGAGGACTTCTTCCAAAAATTGTCAAGGAGGGGCTGACAACATTTGAAGTCAATCTGGTTACCCGTCTAGAAACTGGACATCACACTATAAAATATGTCATTTCCTGCTATAAATAGGTGGTGCTACAACAATTGTATGAATATTGACATATGGATGTGTGCAGATAGGTACCATTAACAATCCTGTAAAGTTTGATGCAGTTTGGACAAAGTATGGCCGAAATATAGCAAATATAAAGCAACTTCCTGTTTTGTGGCGAGTGATCGAACTTTGAGGGGCCATAACTTCCACGCCCTTCAATGAAAAGTCCGAAACTTTTGCAATTTAACTTCGTCTATGTCTTAAGAACAAATTATCAAATTTTGAAGTCAATGGGATAATGCGTCTAGGACTAGTTCGCGTTCAAGCGACCCCTGGAAATGGCCAAAAGCACACAATTTTTTCACCTTCCGGTCAAAATAAAAATACTTTCTGTTGGGTTTAGAATATGGCTCCAAGAGACTTTTTGGTGCGTCATGGGATGTTACATATGTGTGCAGATTTTCAGATTTTTAGGCGCAACGGGCTTGAGGGGCTGTTCCGTTAAAAATGTAGGTGGCGCTACCGAGGCCATTTTGCCACACCCATGCTCAAGACCCCTAAATTCTTAAATTTTTCGCCGTGCCTGACGCGTCTGCAAATTTTCAGGAGTTTTGACGCATGTTAAGGCCTTCAAAAAGGCAATCAAAGAGGCGGAAAAAGAAGAAAAAAAATAATAATAATAATAATAATAATAAACCGAACGAAAACAAGAGGGTCCTTGCAACTCGTTGCATGGCCCCGTTGGGCCCACGCAACTCGTTGCTCGGGCCCTAATAATAATAATAAACAGACCGAAAACAAGAGGGTCCTTGCAACTCGTTGCATGGCCCCGTTGGGCCCACGCAACTCGTTGCTCGGGCCCTAATAATAATAATAGATTCATTTGTAGAGCAATCGATAAGATCTTAAAATCAATCTGAAAGCAAATATGTAGCCAGTGTAATGATGCTAAAAGTGGAGTGAGTTCTCCCTGGTTTTAGTTATAAGTCTAGGCACTGTAATTTATTTTGACCTCTCAGAGTGTGATCCCTGGTTTACCCATTAAAAGAATATTGTAGTTAAAATAATATCCAGTTGTGTGGAGATAAAGCCATGAGAAACAATTTCTGCATCTCTGACACATAAAAATGATTGAGTGTTGGAAATATATCCAGCCTGCTGATATGGTGTTCAAAATTGAATTGTTGAAGAGGTTTAGCAATGGCACCAATGTATGGCTTAACATGTGAATGGTGGTTTTCTGTGACAGTCTATTTTTTATCTGTTACAAGATTAACAAGACAGGATAGATTAGAGGTGTCATTTGATTTACCTGAGTATCATCAGGATCACCATGACCACTGTATCAAAGTAGCTGTAGCTGCACTTAAGTCTACTACTATAAAAATGGAGCAGTGACCAGCATCAAAAAAAAAAAAAAAAAAAACCCTGAAAAAACGTCAGACAGAGTGTTTAGACGAAGTAATGAGACTGACTTTTCTAAGATGTTGGCAGTAAATGGAAGCTTAGAAACCTTAAGTTATTGTAGACGGTGGGATCGAGGCCAAAAAAAGGCTGGACACAAGTAGTCTTGACAAAGTCAGGGACACAGTCAGTGGAAAGGGAAGTCTTCACTATATTTAGGCAAACATGTCAAACTTCTAATAAAAATGTAGAGGTTGTCACGTTAGCTGGAAGGTTTCAAGGCAAGCACAGTGTCTACTAGTTTGTCAGCAGAAATGATGGGTAAAATGGTTGAAAATGAGATGATTGGGGCAGAAAGCGTGTGTGAGGAAAACAGGAGTTGATAAATAAGACCTGATACCATCACCTTTGTCAGTGAAAAAGGCTTAAAACCTATCACTTATCACCAACCTTTAAAAGCGGATGGGTTCAAAAGGTAACAACAGTATTAAATAGTGTTGGCACAGTGCTTGGTTGTAATAATTAAATCAGAGAAAAAATATCTCTCTCTCACAGTCTTAATGAGTTTATTGTATATTGTCAACAGTGTCTTCATTTGCTGTTTGTGCACAGACTGGTGTTTTTCCACTGAAGCTCCAACCTGCACTGGTCTCTTAAGTTCACAGATGTCTTTTCATTAAGTCCCAGTATGGACAGTATAAAACACAGGCTTCAAAGACACTGGGGTGGAGATCATCTCTGTAATAAAAAGAAGGATGCTGTCAGAACAGGTTCAAGTTGTCAAAAATATTCATATTGTGTGCTGGGCATGTTGTTCTACACCCCAGTAAAGACATGGAATTGGAATAAAATTCTGTGGTGATGTGAAATGTCTTTATTACCAATATGAATAATCAAGTTAGAGACATCTGGATATTTGTTCCTAGTCTGTTGTAGAATATCTAAGGCCTTTGCCCCTAGAAAACAGTGTGTAACAGCAAACAAGTGTAATAACTTTGGGGACCCCTTGACTTTTCATTGATCACCATCATCAAGTTGAAATTCCATTTAACACAATGCACAGCTGTGCCAAAGTACAGACTCACAGAGCCTGTTTTTTATAAATAGTATATTGAAGTTTCATACCCTCATAAATGTAGTGTATAAGATGCACCTGTACTAACAGAAGCACCAAAATGAAGCCAGCATGAATGTAGATCATTTTTTTGTGGCAGATACCAATAGCAATGGCTGAGAGTTCTGTTAACAATATATACTACTATAATAACAATATAATATACACTTTCTAGATAATCTCAAACATGTTTTTAGGCATTTCTGTACTGCAATATCTTGCAATGGCAGGTATGCTAATTGTGATGACCGTCTCTCTCTGGTGTGCCTGTTACCTGGGGTGTGACTGTTTTTCTTGCAGGTACTGGAGATGGGCATGGCAGAAGAACATCAGTACTGGGGCTCGTTAGTTATACAATACTAATATATCTGCCATAAGTTAATATCAGCTGATATATTGGCTAGTCATCAGGAAGATATTATCAGTCAAGCTCAAGAGGAAAACCACACTTATCTACCACCCCCTTCACCCTACTAAAATCAGTTTGATTCTTTCCTTTGTTTCAGTTTTATGCCAAATCCTCCCTTCACCCCATCTTTTTGCTCTCTTTCATGCCACTCTGTCCATTTCTACAGGGGTCTCTAGACTGCTTGATGGAGCTTTAAGAGGATGAAACACTCCTCCCATCCTGAGACTCCTCTTTTTGGGCTCACTAATTTGTCCTTCCATTCCACTGATTTCCACCCAGTGATTATGTGCTGCCTTCAGTTTCATTGCAATGAATTATTTAACACTCCTTGAGGTGTGCTTGCGGTTAGTTAAACATAGCCTCAACATAGCCCAGATTCATCTTCTTTACCTGACAAGTGCTGTTCGAACACATCAGTATGTACTGTTACCCTCTGCGTGCTGTCATCATGTCTTTGCCCGAGGTAAATTCCTATACATCGAGGCTACAAATGGGGATTGACCAGCCACTCAGAAGAAGTGAGGCCAAACGGTGGTAAAGCAGTAAAGGTCTGCACTGGGCCATGATGGTAAAGAGAGCTGAGTCACAAAGCCAAACTCTCAATTCAATCATTAATCTTCATTCCAGTCCTCACCTGTGGACTAGAGTTCTGGCTGCTGACCGAAAGAATGAGATTGCAGACACAGGCTGCAGAAATGCGTTTCTCCTGTGCAAACTGAGTGGAGCCAATTTTGGGAATCTGGTAGAAAGGATTCTACTACCAGTGGAGTGAGATAATTCCCCTTGTTTCTTCATTTCACTTGTTCAAAGACTTTTTAAGGGATGAAAAAAGAAGTAAAAGTAAGAAAGAGAAAAAAAAGAAAAAATAAGATTTCAAGAAATAATCAGAGGTGAAACAACCCAGTATCCCTGGGAATTGAATATACCTCACTTCACAATTAGGGTCCAATGCCAGCCTTCAGTGCCAATGCAGGGAGCAGTGTGCTCTTTATATAGTGAGGTGAAGAGTAAACCTTACATGCTGTAGTGGACAGATAAGTATGTAGCAAGCTGATGGAATATTTGTTGTTGCAGTCTTTGACTACATTTTGGTTTCAATGAAACACCTTAAGTTATTCTGCATACTTTCCTGTCTCATGATAAATGATTTGATATGTACGTTATTATACTGTAGAAATTAAAGTCAGTTCTGACCCTGGTGATCACTGTCAATATTAATTGTTTATAATTTGTTCTCCTGGAAATACCAAACAAATGACTTCCTGGAGTGTCACAAGGTGCTCCGACAGACTATTAATTAATCATGTGAAAACAGTGCAATAGTGTGAAAGGGGACACTTGTAGAGAATTAACACATGAATTTGCAGCTCTGCCTGGCCCACAACTTAACTGTTTTCAGCAAAAAAAAAAAAAAAAGCATTAGCATTAACAGCTATTTTCTTACTACCCTAGTAAAGACATTGCATCAAACCTCAATCATTCTCTCACCAAGAGCTGTCTACAATGGCAGTCAGTGGCAATGTTTTTCTTCTAGTTCCATTACTCTTTCTTCTTAAGTTAGCAGGCAGGCCACGCCACTCATCCACTTTCTACTAGAAAGTGTCATTGTCCATCCTGAAGAAGTAGAGTTGCTCAGAGGGCATATTCTTACCTCTTGTAAACTCATCAGTGGCTGAAGTTCTTAAAGGTAAATGGCCATCAGCAAACACCTGCTTCTGGCAAGAAACCAGCAGCAGGGGAAATGTACAAATACCCCTTTAAAATAAGCTATTTTCAATCATATTCTAAAAAATGGCCTTGAAAGTGTCTAGGATACATACACTGTGTAAACTAAACCTTTTTTTGTTTTAACCATAATCACCAAAATTGTCATACACACATATAATTCTGTTTTTGAATGAAATGAGAGTTTTGCAGAGCCATTTAATACTTAGTATTGTCTGACATTTGGGTTGGAACAGAAATCCATACAGCAATCAAGTTCTTTTTCCCCATGAAAGAAATATTCCTGTTTGTTAGTACATACAAAAGCTTTACTTTCACACGGAAATTGATCTTCAAAAGACTTTTCCAATTTGCTCTTTTTCAACCTACATGCCATTTTATGTGTGAGATCGCTCGGTGACCCAGCAGTTAACACAGGATGTAGCATGATGTCGAGGTGAGAGGCTAACATTGGTAAAGGTAAGCAGAACACACCAGTAAGGATCTTCCTTCTGGATTCTGCTTGTGGCCATGGTAACCATAGAGAATTCTAGCAATGAATCTAAAAAAAGGTTGCAGAACACTGCAGCTGGCTGCAGAGTAAGAACAGGAGATGAAGAAGGAGAGGAAGGGAGGGTGACTCATATTAAGACTTAGTTGCAGGTGGAGGAAACACGATGTCATATTGGCAAATAAACAGCTCAGCCTGAGGGAAAATGAACACTCAAGACACACAGGTCAGACTCATAATTCAGTTTGTTACATGGATACATAAGACCTCTTTCATGGAGCTATTGCTTTGGCAAAATTGTTTTAACTGGAAAGAGTCCGGTAGAATTTAGTAAGACAACAAAGCAAATTAGTAGAGAGAAAATGGAAGATGTCTATATGTGATGAAGACATGTTTTGAGGTTAGGATAAGGTAAAGTGAGAGAAAAAATTTTTAAATCCTTATTCCAGTGAACATTCTTTAGCTCAGTTTATCACCAAATTAATATTTAGACTCTACCCACAAACACACATGTGATAGAGACATGGAGCACACACACACACACACAAACACACACAGTGTGATCAGGTTAAAAGGGACCACACAGTAATTTCCCAACAGGTATATATGGCCTACACAGCTAGCATACACAGGCACTTCTATCTAATCTGAAGAGTTGTGTGATAGGTTCCTAATACCAAATAATCTGATAACATATAAATAACAGACCAATATA
This sequence comes from Lates calcarifer, assembly GCF_001640805.2. Lineage (NCBI taxonomy): Eukaryota > Metazoa > Chordata > Actinopteri > Centropomidae > Lates > Lates calcarifer. Next base: position 1,871,966 of record NC_066840.1, read on the forward strand.
AGGTGTTAGAGATCCAGTCACAGTCTCCATTTGGGGTTTTGGCTTGAAGGTGGTAGAAATGTAAAAAAAAAAAATAAATAAAATAAAAAAAAAATCTGTTATTTCTGTATGACAAAGATGAGCAGACTAAAGTTTCCCCAAGAGTGATTATAAGTTGAAGTGTCAGACTGGGAGAAATCTACAGGTCCAACAAAACTCTTCTGTTGCAGAATTTACACTTATCTTTCCCTCCCTCATCCATCAGTTAGAACTCTGCAGTGGGATGAAAACCTAATTTATCCAAAGCTTCAGCTGTCCACAGAATTGTAAGAGAATCCTTATGTAGAGCTCCAGTTACTGTGTCTGCTGCTGGTGTTAGTTCTTTGTGGTTTGTTTTCGGGGCATCTCATAGCCATTGTCAATAGTCAATTTCAAGCCAGAATTAACAATTTCAGACAGAAATTTATATATATATATATATATATATATATATATAGAGAGAGAGATTTAAAAACAGTATATTTAAAATTATCGAATCAGGATTCCAATTCACAGCTTGAAATTGACTGAAACTGAAATTTTCAAAAATGGGAATTCAAAGAGATATAAATTCAGAAAAGTGGTTTTTAAAGTAAAATATTTCTGGGCTTTAAATTAAGTAGTATTTAAATGTAAACAGTAAGAATTAGTGATTAATTTTAACACTGGTATTTGCATTTGTTTACAAGATTCAAATCTTTATTGACATCATTCACTTTTATACTTTTAACCCATGACCCATGAATTTTCCCTACCCTTAACTCAAAAGTAGTTTTAGATGTGATTGTTTTAAAGCATGATGACAAAACATCTGTTCTGCATTCCCTTCTTGTCTTAAAAGGTTACATTATGTTATATAGTTTTTGCCTGCAAATGTTTCACTGCAGCAGGATATCATTTTCCAGTTGTCAAGAACTAAAAATGAGAGGAAAAAGAAGTTTCTTTTTACAGTTTAAACATTTCCCTGCCCTGTAGCAAAAGAATGAACACAATACCAATGACATAGCAATTACTTTGCCAAACATTTTTAGAACTAAATTGCTAGCCTGTATTCTTAAAAACAAATCATCCCTATTCTTAATGATCTGTGAGTACACCAGTCCTTAAATACGGTTCCTAAATATTGCTACATTACAAAAGTACTATGCAAGCCTGAATTTGTTTGCAGCATGTTGCTGAAAATGAGCAATAGTCAGACAGCATTTGCCTTATAAACAGAAGGACCCATAGGTGCCAACTGTCCCATTACAAGAAGACATATTGATTCAAACTGTGTGCTCACAAACAGTGAACAGCTTGTGTTCTACTTAGACACAAAGTGAATGAACAATCAGGTCTAACCTTTCATTTTCTATAAATGTCAGCCCTGTCTTGACCTGGGATTCACTGCTTACAATAATAAAGCTGGCTTTGTAGTGACCGTATTGCCTACAGCAAGACACCTCAAATATTTATTATATTTTTTTATGAGTCTTTCTATGATATTACTAATTAAACAGTAAAAAGTGTGAAGTGATAACACAGAGGGGAGGGAAAGAGAGGTGATGACAAGTGAAGAGGATGCACCTATGCACCAAGATGGCCTAGCAGTGATAAAACACAGAGGTTCTGTTTTTGGAACAAAGTGTTTCCAAGCCTTCACCCTTCCACATAATGAATAGCTCCTCTATGATGCACAAGGACAAAACTTCAACGCAAGTTTAAACAAAATACAAATAACCTGGGCTGACAGTGACTCAGCCAAAGTAGTGACCAAGGCACATGAATGAACAAAAACAAGTCCTGACCAAACCCCGCCACCTAATATACACACAATGAATACATATACACAAGCCTCAAACACACACACTACATCTCTTAAGTCTAGCCTGGGGCTTTATCCAATTTTTTTAATGCACTGAAAAGGTCACGCTATCAAAAAGCCACTTGATGGAATAATGAGACGATGTATGAATACCTGAAACACTCTGACAGCCTTGCTGTCCCATTTCCTTACAGACTTTCTCAATTACGTTGTTTTGTTTGCCAGGCACAGAGACAGAATAACTGCTGACATTTAGTGGGATTAAAATAGTCTGATTACATTTACTGAATAATAATGTTGGAGATTATGGTGTTGCATTCTGTTAGTGGAAAAAGTCAATTTAATTTCATGCTAGAAGAACCAAGCAATGGTCACAAACCTATGAGACCTTAGTGTATATATTTGATATGTATCTGGTCCAAGATCCCATAGAAAAATGATACAGATGAAACGTTAAATTACAATGATCAACCTCTATTCAAAACCAATGAATGCACAATAATATCCACAAGCAAATGTAGCTACTATTTGAGTCTCCACATTGTAGTGAACTACTGGTAGCAACATTAACATCATAGCTGCGGTGGTGGCGCTTAGTACAGCACCACTGAGATGTCCAGAGTTGTAAATTAAAACAATAAGACCTGAAAAGGTTTACAGTGATTGTAATGCAGCTAAGGTGCATTCGTAAGCGCAACACAAAGCTTTTATAAAATGTTAGCACATATACCTGGCTAGGGTTCATGAAATGAAAACACAAATCGACAAAAAAACAATAATTTATTGATAACAAATAATCATTCCTCTAGCAAGTGATGTAGCTCAACAGCAACATTTAGCAGAATGGTTACTAAGCAACACCCAGATGCACCAACACACAGATATAGTGGGAAGCATGTCTACAGATTAGGCTGATTATTAACATTTCTCTGAACTGTTGAAGTAGTGTTAGCACTCCTCTTTTTCCAGAAGCAAGTAACAGCACACTCTCTTTTACAAACTGTGGCAACCAAAGTGGAATGTGCAATACCATTCAGCTGTATCATGAATACACCATTAGTCAGTACATTCAGTAACTGTTGAGGTATTTCATTGTGGATCCAAGTGGTGAATGGGCAATATCTACTGCTGCACCAACACAGCAAACATGGGCTAATACACTGGGTAACTTCAAGAGGAGATACATTTTTCACAGAGATAATGCCAACTTGGAATAGTTTACCTTGATTCTTGGGTCAATGTCATCCATCTACATTTGGCATTTTCACTTTACAGCTTCAGTTATTGCCTTTAAACTGGAAGCATTAGGGAAGAAGTGTACTTTAAAAGACGTTTGTGTTTGCTAGCATTACTCAAAATGGATTAATGGTTCCTGCGTGTAAGTTTCACATCACTGCCCACATCGACCAGTTTACATTAGGACAGTGCTGTGCTTTTTGCCATGCAATTTGAATTCCTAATGTATTCTCCATTTCAGGCAATATTAGACTGGAGTCAGACATTTCTTCCAGTGTGGAAACTTTACAGGAAGAAGATGGCTCAGAGTGGGTGTAGAGGAAAATAGTTAGCTAGCAGGAGAGTGACAGGTTGACAACACATACGCAGACACTAATGTTAGTCACAAGAGCACAGAAAGAGAATATTCAGCCCCCACCTCAATAATAATTACAGCCACGACTACCTACTGTGCATCAGAAGATGACTGCCTCCGAGAGAGCAGGACCCATAAATGGCTGCTGTGGGCTGTTGTGTCAGCAACAAGCAGGTACCGGTATTCTCTTTTAAGCCCCAAAGTATGCCAAATCAGCTAATAACAGTTACCGTTTGCTATGTACCCACAAATGTACAAATAGCTATCACTGGATTACTTTGATGAGAATTAAAATGTGATGATTCTTTGAAAGGTTTTGAAGCATATTTTTTTTTAATGTGTATTTGGGTAAGTGGGTTTATAAATGTTTGTTTGTATCTGAGATAATGATATCATTAGGAAGATGAAGTTGCACTGAATCATATCAACATGTAATTAATGTTGTTGTTTGCAGGTTTGACTGAGTTATGACTACAAGTAGCAGTACAATTTTTGACTCAAATTCACCACACACAGTATCTTTGCCTGTCTTTAAACCGTACCCTGTACGGGTACGGTTATTTGTGTAAAATGCCACTTGGACCAATGAGTGAAATTACTGAGAAGGCCAATTTTTAATTCTCAATCCCTCCCAGGCTTTAGAAGAAAACTTTAGAAGACATATTTTAAGTAGAGTTGGGCTGGTTGTCTATCAATGTAGTGATATTTTGTGACTCAGGTACTGATTTTCAGTGACTGATCATTCAGTGATTGATCAGTTAATCTTTACAATATTAGGCTACTGAAAGAAAGAAAGACAGGGAGAAAGAAAACGTAAAGCAAACAAAAAAGTAAACAGAATGAAAGACAGAAAAAGAAAGAAGTTTGTCATTATATGCTAAGCCTTCCAGCCTTTCCCTCAGTGTGTTTGAGGTGTGACTTGCTGCTCCAAAAGGACAAATTAACTGTGTGTCTTTGATTAGAACAGGTTGAGTGGGAATGAAGCGATGGCCTGAGGGAGGAATGATGCAGAAAGAATTACAACACCTGATATAACCCTGACTGGCTAGACTCTTACAACACAGGAGTGAGAGTATGCATGCACACCCACACTTTTCTTTCCCTGCCTCCATCTTTCTGCACAGAAGGCTGCACAGCTTAAACACAAACTTCTCTGCATCTGTCTCCCTGCTTTTTGTTGCACAGACCAGAATGCATTCTGTTTCTCTCACTCTCTCTCTCTCTCTCTCTCTCTCTCTCTCTTTCATCCAACCCTGTGCTCACACACCTGCAATCACTGCGGAGGCTCTTTCAAAAATGGGTCGCTTGCTGTTGTTTTCTGTCTTCTTTGTTATTAATTTTTTTTTTTTGTTTGTTTCCTTAATGAAGAGACGGTTGAGCTCATAATACGTGAAAAGCCACTGACCCAGTTTCCTGGCAGTGTGCTCACTGCTCATAACGCCATTGCCAGAGTATGAAGGGAAAAAATGCCTTTTGATGATCACGGTTTAATGACAAACAATGTGTAGCTGTATGAGCTGATCCAATATGGAATAAAAATAAAAAAAGCTTTATTTAATGCAGGAAAGCTAACACTTACCAAGTGGCTTGTGCATTTGGCATTCAAAGTGCAGTGATTATATGCAGGTTTGATCTGTGTGTGTGTGTGTGTGTGTGTGTGTACAGCAGAGGAAATGCAGGGCAGTGTGAGGGCAGCATTTATTGCTGAGCTATGTAGAGATGCTGTGCATCAAAATTCTGCATTCATTTCCTTTGGGAATAACTTCTGTGTAGAGGTTCTCACAGGTCCACTGGGAACAGTTCTGGGATTTCAGAAAATTTCGGCATTGTGGTCACTTTCTGTATGACAGCATCATGTGACACGCACTGGCCCAAATAGTTTATTTACGTTACACGATCATTATAAAAGGAGTGGCTGTAAAGCAATATTCTATACATTTTGAGCATCACAAACAGCCCATGTTTGAATGGACACAATAATTATTTTTCTCTCTGTCTGTTGGTTTTTTTGGTATGCTGGACTGAATTGTATCTATCTATCATGACCATAAAATAAACAGCTTGAAGTTGAATAATAACAAACAAAGCTCTGTTTAAATTTGTTTAAAATTTAAAGGAATCAAACTCAAATAACTGTTGCAATGGATACTAATATATGTTACTTTATCTCTGCGGATAATAACCCACACAAACATTTTTCATTTTTTAGGAAAACAGAGAGAAGAAACCATCATTTTGATTTAGCTAGCTAGTTCAACAGCAGGACTCCAGCTCCAAATAGGTAACATACATTCTCACTGGAAGTTGTATTCCATTTTGAGCAAAGGACAATTCAGGATCCCAAAGCAGACTTAAACATGGACACTAAAGATAGGTGGAAAACAAGAGATCTTTAGTTCAATGAGGATGAAGAATGGAGAGGGATGAGGGACTGAGGGGCTGGGGATCTTGAGAAGAATGATCAGGAGGAAACTGGCTGGGTGTTGAGGGGGGAATGGAGTGGTGGCAGACTGAGAATAGTTCTGGCAGACTTGAAGATGAGGGCAGCTCCCCGGCAGAGACAGGTGACAACACCGGTTCAGGCAAAACACCTGGTAAAGCGGAACAATCTGGCAATAAGTGGGTGGTTAGCCGGGGTTCTTGTACTGGGACTGAGGAGCAGATGAGAAGCAGGTGAGCCAAATAACCAGTGCAGCACCACACCCCTACTTAGAAGCACACACTAACACACACACACACACAGGCATGGGGGAGGAAAAATTAGGGAGGCAGACAGAGAAACAGGAGGGGGCTGTTACAAGTTGTGTCCTAGGAAATTTTGAATGTTATAAACCATGTTAAATATTCAAAATTGTGCATTCAACATGGGTAATTCATTTGTCATATTTCCTTGTCAGCAATGTCAGAATCTCACCTCATGTTCCTACTGTTTATTATCTGACACCCGAAGCAGTCAGTGTGTTTCCCAATAAAGTGAATCTTTTTCCCATGTGACATGAACGCAGCATCTAAAATGGGAGTCAGATAATAGTGGAAAGGTCAGGTCCTGATTGTCTGGCCATATCCTGAGCAGCAGATAAAGACTCAACACTGAGTGTAACATCACAGGGAATAGACAGACATGGATCAACTCTTTTCATAACACTGTGAGTTCAATCAGCTAAAGGACATGCATTCCATTGCACAACAGTGTCTTTAAAAAAGCTTGAATTTGTTTTTTTTGTTTTTGTTTTTGTTTTTGTTTTGTAGTGTAGCTGAAGGATTACATGGCGTTTTATGCCTCTGAAACTCTCCACTGTATGAATTTGAAAAGGTCAACCTAAAACTGTGGCTCTTTACTTTATGTCTGAAAAGTTGACATTTTAGATATACGAGGCTTTCACTGTGAACTGTTTCTGAATTAAACCAGACCAGGACCTGAACCTGAACCTGAACCAGGAGCTGCGAGAGTCTGAACAGAACAGCTCAGTCCGATCGTCTCTCAGCAGCTCGGAGATGTCTTGTTTTCATTTAATAACTTATTACCACCACCAAGACCACTAAAGGTCTTGCCACCAGACCAGAACACAACAGTGTCCCAGTTCATATGAGGGTGGGCCTTTTCCTTTATTTTGAACTCTCTTATCTTTAACAATATGTCAACAGTGTGATCAGGTCTATGTCTCCTCAATAAAGATTTCGTCTGAGGTGTGAAAGTTGTTCAGTTTCTAAAATGTGAAGATCTGATGCTTTTCTTTGTCAAACATGATGGTGAAGTTAATATTTTGTTTTTTGTTTGAATAAAACAAAACGTGTGAATTCATCATCTCAGCTCTATTATAACAAACATTTCTCATTTTAGTTTCAGATCGTAGAAAGTGATGACTCTACGCAGCCATAAATTTTGTGACCCATTTGTTTCCAGTCTTGATCAGCATGAGCTGCACCAGTGGACAGGTGAGTCCAGAGGAACCAGCCAAGCCTCAGAGACCAGAGAGACCTGCAGACCTGCCAAACCCTGCAGCTGTCAACATGTTCACAGATCCCAGTCTGAACTCGAGCAGCAACTGAGGAGACATGACTTGCTCTGACCTCCTGTCTCTGAGGAGTGACTCCTTATCTCTGACCAGTGAGCTGACCAACACCAGGAGGGTGAGTGTCAACTATTAAGTTTGCTCTGAGGCTGGCACTAGCATAAAAACCATGATGCCATTAAAATCAAGGGGGTTTATCCCTCATAGTGTATGAATGGTGTTTATTTTGGCCTTTTAATGACACAAAAGGAAATATAAGGATGTTGCCAAAGTCTACCCTGTAGATTAAGGATACATTTTGATTTGTCACTCATAAGAGGGCCGGGCATCACCACTAAAATTATGAAATCATCTGTTAAGGGAGCCCAACATCTGGGTGGACCCAGCTGCTACAGGGGCAAAAAGGCATAACCTAATGGAGCAATTAAAGTTGAAATCCACCCATGTTATACATCAAAGTCTGTTTTCGGGTCTCAGAGAGTACTACTACATATGTGAAGGAATTTATTTCTTCAGATATCATTTGGGTTGAGTCAGTTGGAACTGAGAACAAGTTTGAAGATGAAAAAAAAAAAAAATCCAGACATGTGGACTTAAAAAGAAGTGAACTACAAGACCTCTGTAGCCCACTCCACTTGAGGCTACAGTAGCTGCTATTAGCATGGAACACATGAATCTCATGAAATGTGATCCAATGTGACCATCTCAAAATGGTAACATAAACAACCCAATCCCCATACCAGAGGGGCTCAAGTGGAAAGCATTAAAATACATTTAAATCTACTCAAAACTTACCCCCACTTCAAAATAAATAAATAAATAAATAAAAAACTACCACAAGCAGTGTTAAAATAAACTAAATTGTCTCTGCACACCTGATGTGATGTTCTGTCATTTGATGAGTCAGCAATTGCCCAGGGATAAGAAAATTCACCAGCACATTTACTGTGTTTTTTTACAGAGTGCTGCCTTAGAGCCAAAATATAAAGTCAAGATTCACAGACAGACAGACTGACAGATAGATAGATAGATAGATAGATAGAAAGATAGACATGGGGGGAATGTCAGAGGTAAATGCAACCTTGTTTTCAGCTCACTGACCATAGTCCAGTTTTCAAGACTACACAACCATACAACTGCCAGGACTCTCATCAGTTCTGCAACACTGAATCCCAGCCGTCTCAGAAAAACACTAAGAAGAAGAAGAGGAAAAAAAACAAACAAAACAAAAAAAAAACATGTTTTGTTTTGTTGATTATGAGCACCCCAAAGATAGCAGCACACTCTTAATAGTTTCTAACTGCCTTGATGTGCATTCTAATTGCTTGTAAGTGTGCAAAACAATGTTTAGAGACCAACTGCTTAATAACTAAAGTTCTTAATCCTGTTGGCACCCGCCACACAGAATCTGCTATGCAGCCTTGCAGCCCAGTTACAATCTCACAATGAGTTTGATGCATATCAGGTCTACACTGGTACATACTGCTCCAGGAAAGAGCCAATGATGATAGAAGTTTTGAGTGTCTTGGCTTGCCAGTTACATAAGTGGAAGCCTACTGTATTATGACATTAAGGAGCATTACAAGCTGAGTGCTGTGTGACAAAGTTTAACATGTTTTAAACATTGTGGGTGGTGACACATATGCTTTAGCTATGGGCCTACCATTGCTGTATGTGCTCCCTGCTGAGACCATTCAGCACTACAAACCTATACAAACTATACAGTATGATATAATATACTGTACCTATACTTGACTCAAACTGACTCGACTCAGCTGCTGCTGACACAAGCTCTCGCAGTCTCACTGCCCTTCCTGGGTATGCTGTACTGCAGCCTGTACGTTGAAGAACACTGACGTGACCACTTTGCGCCTTTGAGGCCCAGTAGAGTCAGTGCTTATTAGCCTGGTAATGTGTTGGCTTGTTAGCCTGTGGGTATTGTTCCTGCTGCCTACAGAGTCTAGGAGACTAGCTGCTGCAGTTTGGTAGACAGAGTCACAACTTTTAGAGCTTTTAGAGCTTGTTAGTGTAACATTTTGACTTAAATACATTTACCTCCTCAGGAAATACAATGCTATATATACACTCAACAAGCACTTTATTTGGAGCTACAAATTAATACTGGGTAGGACCTCCCTTTACTCTCTGAACAGCCTCAATTCTTAGTGACATGGATTTCACAGGATGCTGGGAACATTCCTTTAAGGTTCTGGTCCATGTTGACATGATTGCATTACACAATTTCCACAGATTTGTAAGTTGCATATTCATACTGTGAATCTCCCATTCTACCATATCCCAAAGGTGCCAATAAAACACCATTACATCACCACCAGCAGCCTGGACTGTTGACACGAGGCAGGTTGGGTCCATGGATTCACGTTGTCATGCTAAATTCTGACCCTATTGTTTGTGTTCCTCAGCAAAAACTGAAATTCATCAGACCAGACTAAATGACTAGTAGATCAGTCTTCAGCTGCTGTCCAGTTGTAGTGAACCTGTGCCCTCTGGAAGCCTCAGATTTCTCTGTTCTTGGCTGACAGGGATGGAACCCATTGTGTTCTCAATGTTGTAGCCCATCTGCTTCAAAGTTGGACTAGAGACTGTTATGTGTGAAAATACGGAGATGCGCAATTTCAGAAATATCCAACTCATTGGAGACCAGAAATAATGCCACGGTCAGAATCACAGGGATCACATTTTTCCTATCCATATGTTGATGTTAGTTTGATGTGAACATTAACTGAAGTGCTTGACTTGTGTCTGCTGCATTGTGATTGGCTGATCAGTTAATTGCATGAATAAGCAGGTGTAGAGGTGTTCCTAGTAAAGTGCTTGGGGGTGTATGAATTAGTAGATTTTTGCTTGATCTCGATTTCATTAGTTATCAGCTTTATTTATATTCTTCTACTTCCACTGGATACCCACATCATGTTAGTGCGCCCTGCATTGTTGTAGTGTTAAAGGTCCACAACACCCGATACTCAAAAATTCTTGAAATACAACTGGCTTACACGTCTGTAATGCTCACAGGCATAGTAGTTACATGTACATTACATGTTCATCAGTGAGCACAACAGTACTCTATGATGAAGTGTTGGTGTATCAGTCAACAGCATTTCATTTAAATGCATCTTTAGCTGTTGAAGGAGGGGAGAGATCCTCATTCATCTCTTATGTTCACAGCACATAAACTTATAATTATGAAAACAACATGTAGTTGTTAGAATTACTTGAAACCAATATTCAATATTTTACCACTTAAGGCTTGGTGGTGATTTTGATTACTTAGTAGTAATCAAATCCACCAGACACTACAAAAAAATCACTTTTACTTGGAATCTGTCAGTGTAATGCAGATTCATCTTTTTGGCATTGAATGTATAATCTCACATGCCACAAATTATGAAATGATCCCTTACTAAACCCACCTGAGGTTAGTTTAAGTTCCAGCTAAGTGACTTTACTTGCTTGTACAAACACATTAGTCTTCTTGCAAGGTACCATTACATAACAAATGTGTAGTGCTTTTTGCATGTGCAAAGGTCAATTGCATGGTCTGAACCACGCAAACCATTCTATATGCATGTAACACTGATAACGATTTGCATACATAAAATTACACAAAGTATACACAGCTACCCTTTGTTGATTAATTATATCCATGAAAGAACGAAAGTGAAAGAAATATTAGAAATATTAGAAAAGATTTGAAAATTGAAAATAAGACACTTGGAAATCAAGGAATATACTTGTCTTAAATATATACGTTCCATATATGGGTTTTACTCTCTTGGAATGCCTGAAGCTCCATGTATGTCTTTCTATTCTTAGGGTTCATGTTTAGGTTAGTAGCCATGAATATATACATATAAGGAACAGGGAGAGGGCCTTTCCTTCCTTCTCTCTGTTTCTTGGAAAAGTGAGGTCATTGAGTGAGAACCTGATGTCTCGCTGTAAATCGTGAAGACGACTAACATATATATATATACTGATGTTGAGAGCTGTTGGGGGAGAGATCCATATTGGCTCGGATCCTCTCACAAGCTACTGCAGTGCTTGTTTTGATGCTGGACTTCTTTGCAATAAACTTCTATATGCAAGTAAGACAGTGTCAGCGGAGATCTTCTCTTCACCATCTTCACATCATCACCATCGAATATACCACACTCTACACTAAGATTACTTGACATTTTGAAAACATGTGATAACACCTTCCAATACAACCAAAGAGCATAGTTCACAATGTGGAGATACCAGCAACGTAGGCTTATGAGGCACTGAAGAATATGGGCTGAGACTGCATTTACAGTATAATGCACTGATTGATGACTATATTGTATAGTGAGTGTTCTTTTGTCGCCATTTTCACTTTTGCTGTTTTCCTCTGGCTTCCTTACATTTAAGTCTTGTGTAGCTGTGCTTTTTTCAGTATGCAAAATTTGTACCTGTTTTACCGACACAAGTTTGTAATGCAAGTTTTACATTGATGAGAACAGATGGGGAAATTATTTTATCCCATACAACTCTGTGGTTTCTCATTATGGTTCTCTGTATTGTTCCCACCTGTAGCTGCACTCCTGGTTCTCTCACTCTTAGGCTAATTAATCCCTTTGTCAGCTAGGAAGGAAGTGATATACCCTTGTACACTCTAAAAATGCAATCTATTATATTTCTCTCCCTTCATTATCAACCCAAATATAAAAACCGGTATGCAGGCATTTCTAAATGTCAGTGAGAATGTCAATAAAAGGACTTTTGTGAAGCACATTTGACATCGTGCTCTTACCTGCCAAATGGCACCATTGAAATCATATGACAACCTGTGGAGAGAGTGAATATGGACCTTTCCACACTCATGAACATGCACACTTAGGACATTCATAGAGACAATGACACGACTGATAACCATGGACATGGCACCTCAGTATAAACCTGTTCTCACAATCTACAGAGAGCAAGGACGTCAACCTTCTTTCTTTGACACCCCTCAGAACACAGAATACCTTCTCCATCCCTGTCAGCTTATTATTAGCTTCATCCCTATTATTACCTACAGACTGCTCTGCCAATTCAGGAACATAGGAGAAACACACATCCATGTACACACACACACATGGTGAATTATTATCTACACACACACACACTCATCTCCCAGGTGAATGGATGACATTAGCGGTTAAGCCTCCCCGTGGCTTCCTGACCTTTATTGGCTGTCAGTGGCAGGCGACAAGCACCGAGACCACAGTTGTAATCAAGACTGGGACACTTCCTTCTTGTCTTCCAGTCACTCTCAGGTCTTTCATGATTCAATGTCTCCATTCACAGTACCACAGTGTTGTCTCATTCCTTTTAACTTTATACTTTTGGCCTTTTTTGATTCTGTCTTTTGCATACCTCATTTAGCTGTCCACTCAGTATTGATTCATAAACTAGGGAGATATGACACATGAATGGCGACTATCTGACAGAATCAACAGAGCTGGTCTTCTGTCTTGTAAATGAATAGCCAGAACCAAAATATAATCAAAATAATATTCAATTCCATTTCCATATTCTTGTATGAAAAAAAAACAAAACAAAACAAACAAACAAAAAAAAAAACGAACAAAACAAAACAAAACAAAAACAGTAGCAGTAACAACAACCACAAAATAAATAAATAAATAAGATGTGCTTTTACTACAACACTAAGAAGTCTTACTAATCCAGTATAATTCAGTTTAATACAAAAATCTAAAAATATACATTAAGAAAAAGTACATTTGGAGTCTTTGTATAAGAAGGACAATGACATCTTAAACTACAGTAATCAAAATATCATTGGCTGAAACAGATCACACTTATGGTTTTGCCAGAATGGTGGCCAACTGATTAAATTGCTTAAATTGATTGTAGTACATTGGATATGCAAACTAGACAAAAACAAATACAGTTATCGCATGACTAAAGCCTGAACTGCCATGGCATCAGTGCACCCTCTAGTTTTAATATTTAAATTTGAGGTTACAGTCACATTATTGTTATTTCTAGGAATTTGTTCCAGAACTTTTAAATAGCATCATTAATCTTACTAGGGAATGTCTGAGTGATGATGCTTTTGAATAATTGTATTTTTATTATACCCCTGTGCTTTAGTGCTCCTGGATTCATTTTGGCTAATTTGGCAAGGGAGCAGGTCTTTGTTGCTAAACTAGCTACTGGTCAGTGCACACAATCTTGTTTTTTAATGAGTTTATACATTAATTGGTATCAACATCTATACTATAAATAAAATACTTTGTTCAAAGATGGCCAGTTTCAAGTGTTTCTATGTGGATTCCATAATTTTGAGGACTTGCAAGAGAAATGGTCAAATTTGAGGCATCAGAAGCTATCCAGTATGTCTCAAACACAGCACTTGACACTTCCCATAGTACAACTTGAAAGCATTTGTTACTACAGCCTTGCTTAGTAAACACCCATCTTTCATAATCCATTTGTCAAGTTTGAGGTACAACCCGCCTGTGAAAAAGAAAATATTCTGAGATAACCTTGAAGATACTGCCACTGTTATTTTTTCAGACTTTAGAAAGCTCCCTCTAGTGCCACAGTGCGATTATACTGTTTTCACAGGCTGAGAAGTACTCCTCGTGACAAGTAATGTGACTCATACTCATTCGTGTGTAAAATCCATGGAATGCCCCTTTAACAATGAAAACCTCTGAATGACCTCTCACATTTTGTCAGATATGAAAATAATAGTAAAGTCTTTCAGCATAGCATTATGTTAAGAATTCAGTGAAAACTTTAATCAGTGAATCGAAAAAGTTGCCCTTAAAGAACATGAAGTAATGCTTTTAAACATATATATATAACATACATGTTATATATACATCATCTATGGCATCATCCAGAGAGTTGGCTATATATGGAATAGTACAGTATGTTTTCCTTTTTTTCCCCTTTTATTTCCATCACCAACAGAATAATTGATATTGTCTTGGGAAGGAAAGGGAACTTCAATACCAGTTAATCCCCATGCATATGGTGACTCATTATACCATGTGACTACAGAGAATTGGCTCATTATGTGTTATTCAAATGCCAAGAACTGAAGGCTTACACTTAATTCTATAAATAATTACCACCTTCAGCCTGGGAATATGATGAAGGAAATTTACTATGAGGAGTTTAACTCTAAATTAACTCTATACATGTCTTGGAAGTTGAAATACACTATGGGGACTTGTGAGCTTATGTCAGTGTTACTGACTTCAGAGGCAGGATAATGGATGATTCCAAACATAAATTCCATGGAAATGCACTGTGAATTTTACTGTAATGATTGCATAATTTAGTCTTCAAGGCATGAAAATGGGGCATACATTTAAGACTTTCCAGATTCTCATGATCTAACTGGGGGTTTTAGGAAGGGGAATTGCATTTTAATAAGTATTATGAAGCAAAAACACCTACAATATAAGATTTCTAAGAATTTGCAGTATTCCTGGTCCATTTAACCAGGCATTCAGTCAGGGATTCACTGGCAGAAAAGGTTCCATTCCTCTGTTTCCCCAAATCATATTGGAGTGACAGCATGACCATCTCCCCAATATGATGTGTACCCTCAAATGTAATGGAATCTGATTTTATTTTCCCCACACAATAGGACATGTCACATGGAATTCCCAAGCTTGAAGACCTTTTGCTTTCTGCCAAGAATACTCCCTGCCTATATTGGATAAAATCCACGGGATGTCATGCCACTGAATTCCCAGACCTCCTCGCTATTATCGAGGGTTTGAGCGTTGGACGGATCGGAAGGAAACGCTCCATCAAGTGTGACCCACTTAGCTGCTGGAGAGGCACCAAAGGACCACCATGGCAATTATTTAAACCTCCACTTTATTATTCATAATTAGCAGACGCTGTACAGAGTGTGAATGTTTGTGTGTGTGTCTCATGAAAGTCTTTTAATAACACGTCACCTCTATGCAGGAAAAATAATAGAGCAGAACAATGTGTGCGCATATCTGTGAGTGCAAATGAGGTGTGTGTGTGCGTGCGTGTGTGTGTGTGAGTGTGCTATGAGTGCATCTGAGTAGGCTGTGTGTGTCTGCAGCATTTCTGTATGCACAAAATGTGGTTAAGCTCCCATTCCTCTGTAGATATGTACATTCATGTCTTTGCATCCTTTGCATGTGTGTGTGTGTGTGTGTGTGCATTACAGTGATAATTGTGTCTGCATAAATATGTGTGTATGCATGCATGTTGGTGTAGGGTTTAGGTGTATTTGATGAACCAGTGACACAGGTAATGGGATAGCTTGTAAACATTGCATCAACAGGACTAACAGAGAAGCAAGGTATAGATGAATGAAAAGGAGACAGACAACTTTGAGAGGTGGGATATTAAAATGTCCTATCAGTCTGTGATGGAATTTCACATTCTAACAAATGCTACTTCTCCTTGTTCAGCTGTCCAGCTGTTTGTCTCCTTCCCACCCCCCATCATGTGTATGGATGTATAGCAATACGTACATGCTTGAATGTGTGTAAGCATATATTTCTCTGTGCATGTGTGTGTGTGTGTGTGTGGGTGTGTGTGTGTGTGTGTGTGAGACCCTCTTCACCAGCTGCCACTCCAGAGCAGAAAGCAGCAGCAGCGTCTCTATAGAGTTCACATCCAGACTTCCTCTTATTATTGTTTCCTCTGTTGTCTCTCAGGCCTCTGTAATTAGTGGCTGCTTTAATGAGAAAAATATCACAACTCCAACCTGCAGTACACCACTCTAAATGATAAGAGGCTGATAATTTGTGTGTGTGCGTGTGTGTGTGTGTGTGTCTGCGTGTGTGTGTGTGTGTGTGTGTGGTATGTTTAGATGAAGGAGTGCTAGTGTGTGCACATGATGAAGAACAAGTGTCAAGATGATGAAAGGGTGTTGCATGTGAAGCCTTGATGATCAAGTGCTGCGTAATTGAGTATATTATGTGTGAAAAAGAGAGAATAGGAGGGAGTGGGAGTGTGTGAGAAAGATACAGAGAGAGAGACTGTGCTAGAGTATGTACTGTGACGTTAAAGGAAATAGCCATATATGTTATTGTGTCATTTACTACATCACTATGATTTTTGATGTGTCTATCTCATTGACTTTGACAGGAAGTTTTTCCTTGCCACTGTCGCCTAGTGCTTGCTCATGGTGGGGACTCTTGTTGTAAATCTAATATAAATTGTACCATCTAGACCTGACCTACATGAGAAGTGCCTTGGGAAAACTTTTGTTGTGATTTGGTGCAATATAAATGAAACTGACTTGACTGTTTTAGTCTGTGATTATCACAGGTTCACAAAATGTCTTTGACATCATCAGATGAGAATTTCGTGTGTGTGTGTGTGGGGACACAGGGCACAAATTATAAACATAGATCTGTAACCTCAAGGCAGTCTTGATAAACTTTAGCTCTGTAAGAAAGGATTACTGATAGGATTAACTGTTTCTTCCCTCCATACAGGCTACAAAGAAATCACTTCGTGAAAGTGACTTCAATGTAAGTGAAGGGGACAAAATCCACAGTACTCATTCAGTGCAGAAGTCTAAAGTTCAGCTGAGGCTTATATGAGGTTTCGAACAGTGAATTACTAATTAAGTGGAAATCTCAGAAAGACTTTTTTTAGCACAAAATTCCCTTTGTCCCTTCACTGCAGCTCAGCACAGAAACTTATGTGCAATCATCAAGAGGGAATCTTGGATTAAAAAGACTGTAATTTTGGAAGCTAGCCCCTTCATTTCTGTGATGCTGGACTGCACAGATATGTGTTACCATCACTGACATTAATATTAATAAGGATTTCTTTTTTGCAATGTACACATGGGCATGCCAGTATTGTATTTGTCATCCTACTACTTTAGGCTGCTTGTAATGCTGCACTTCTTTTTTCTTTCTTTCTTTTTTTTATGGATGAACCTACTAAATAATTTGCACTAGCACTGAATATAGGTGTTCTAGTAAAGCACTTGTAAAGTATTTTTCTTTCAATCTGTAAGATGTGTAATAGTGCAAAACTTGGCCAGACTGTTCAGACACCAAGTCTAGGTCACGATGTACCATTTGGGGAGGGGCATCTTATTTAGTCCCCCAGTGTAGACTGTAAGTTAAAAGTATGGTTTGGCCGTAAACGGAGTGTGTGAATTAGAGTTTGTTTGACCAAGACCATTAGCACTCGGCTCAGTGAGCCGTGTGGCCCAGAATGGTACAGCCCACTGGGATTTGGTTACATGCCTCCACTCCACCAGATAGGCCAACCAGAGGGGTGTATATAAAGGCAATGTTCCAGGTCAAGGCCTGGTGGACCCCTACCTATCAGCTGAGCAGCTGATAAAAACTTAACAGGGTACACTTGGATCAAAAGAGAGCAAGATAGATTTAATTATCAAAAAAGAACAAACCAATGTCATCTTAGATAGGAAGCAGCAATGAAACCATTATCAGAGCAAGGCTGCGGTCCAATAGTCGTTTTTGCTTAAGAAGGTTCCTAAGTGAATGAGATGACCCAGAAGTATCTCTGTGGCAGCCATGATCAGAGCTGGTCCAGGTCTCTAAATGTTAAGGAAAGGAGCTTCAGTGCTTCCTATCTTACCTCCTTTAGCATAGGATACACTGGACCTTCCTTTACAAAAGGAATGGAGAGAATGCCGTCCCATAATTCCTTGTAGCTGCATTGTTTATAGCAACACACCATCGTAGTAACACTGTGGCAGATCCATGAACATATTAACACAACAGAGCTTCCAAAACTTCTGAAAATCCTTCCACCCTCTAAAAAAAGAATTTTATCTACTTAACAAACGTATAAAAAAGGTAAAAGCGCCTTTAACAGGTAACCATACATTGTCTGAATTTATTCATTTATTTATTGTGTTTAATTTTCATTGTCTGAATTTAAGTTACTCTGGACCCACAATTCCTTTTTATCCTGATTTGATCAGTTATGTAGTCATGTTACTTCCTTTGGATAGGGTAGTTGATGGAAACTTTAATTTGTAGAACATTGTTTTAATCTTAAATCATGTCAATAGAAACAAAACCAATATAAGAGAAATATGCATTTCTACTTCCTCTCTCTTTCTAAAGAGCTGAAAAACTTTGCTGTGCTGTAATGACCTTAACACCATGTCATAAACATTTGGTTAGTTATCCTTGAGGGTGAGAGACATAAGAGAAACATAGGATTTGCTCTTAATGTTACAAACACTGTTCATTACAGAGCTGTTTTGAATTTTGCATGTGTACAAGAGAAATCAATTAGTATTTCTGAAATGATGAAGTGTGAGTTCCAGATGGGTTGTGTTTGTAGTCAGAATACTGTTGGCAGTGCCTCATCGACACCCTGCTGGGAGAAGGTGAGCTCTCCACTGTTTCTGAGTGTCACAGCCGTGTCTGGAGGGAGTTGGGTCCTCATCAAACATGCTTGATATTTAGGACACAACAGCTCTTAGCCTGCCTGCTGAGAGTAACCACATTGAAACAATGGAAAAGTATTTGTCTCTGTCTAGATTCACTTTTCAACTTGCAGTCTCTCTGACTACACCCTCTTTCCCGTGCCAAAAACAAACAAAAACAAAAATTACAGGAAGAGATAGATCACAGATGGACAAAATATATTTTATATTTTTTTATAATACATTTTCATTTTTCAAGAGTGCACCTGCAAACTACACCTTGAAAAGTGCTATGCTGCTTCAAAAACTTATTATCCTTTGTTTCAGCAACAAGGGCAATTCAGGACATACTGTGGGTGTCCCAGAGAAAATGTCTTCTAATGAGAATTTTCACTACATTAGCTTCATTTTGGTCTCCGACAGTGCTAACCACTGCACCACTGTGCCACCATATTAGAGAAAGAGTTAAAAGAAATACTGAAAATCTTTGGTACCACTGTCACCTCATAGCATGCTAGGACCTTTCTGTGTAGAGTTAGCATGGTCTCCTGGGCTCCCACCATTCTAAAGAAATACAGGTTTGGTGAACTATATACTCCAGGTGTGAATGTGTATGTCTATGAATGTGTCCAGGGTCTGCCTTACCTCCTGTCTAGTTCATGCTGGGGTAGACTCCACCCCCCTGTGACCCAGCAGATGAAGCAGGTCTCTGAATTGAAGAAGCAGTCTAGACAAAAAGATTTTTTGTAGCCTGAATCAATAAAATGTGTTTAAAAATTATATTCACAAAAGAGGATCTATGATTAAAAAAAAAAAAATTAAATTAAGTTTAAGTACTCTGGACAAACAGGAGTAATACTGCTGTTTTGTCTATGGCTCTGGAGAAGTCTTATCATCACTTAGCTTGGGCTTAGCACTTTCAAAATTTCAACAGAAAGTTAGGTATAAAGGATTTTGGCATTTTACAGACAGGAGGGCTTTAACAAATGACACTGTCAAGTTGCATTATGGGAACATCCAACATTTCTGGAGCTTGTGGCTTGTGGATTTCAGGATATCACAACTTTTGCTGCTTAGATTTATACCCTCTTTTTTTTAAATTTGTCTCCTAACTTGATGAAACTCAGTGGAGTATTATTCAGCAATTATATACATGTCAGGGAACTCAACACTCTTTCAGAGCCAAATGATGGGGGTTGTCATGATAAATTAGTTTGGAGTTCGTCCAGCTTTCTCAAGAGAAAACTGCATGCAAAATTGCAGTATATGAACATTTTATATTTTACTTTTGACTCATTACAGCTTTTGCTTAAAGAAGTCATATCCATTGTTGTTAATTCACCAGACCACCTCAGCAATGAAAATGCAGTCATCATCAAGGCAGTAGAAATGAAGCATAAAAGTACAAATACACAGAGATAAACTTTAAAGGAATGAAAGTTCTTTTTAATTAAATAAATAGGGTAAATCTTCTACCTTTATAAGCAGGGAGGGAAAGCTCTTTTCTCCCACACACTAGTTTGTGAATTAGGCTTTTTTCACACAAAAACCTTGCCTATTACAACTTTTAAAGCATAATGTCCCTGCCAGTTTTTCTCACCCTCTTCGTCCTTATTTTTTTCCTTCCTCCTCCCTCCATCGCTCTTAGCAACACTGGGCTCTACTGGCTGCTCTCAAAACAAATGCCCCTCTAACACTCCTAAAGTTGTGTGGAATAAATTGGAAAAATACTTTTTGACATGTTGAGTAATGCATCAAATCGTATTCTCTTTCCCCCAGCAGCTCGACTATTCTATTTCATCTGCAAACCTTCTTCAGGCAAATGGATTGCTTCCATAATGCTCTCTTTATCAGGCTGACTGAGTAAGTGCTGCTGCTCCCTGTAAGCAGAGGAAGACCAACATGCACACTCAAATATTCTCTCTTTCGAACACTTGCAGAGACAAATGTACAGCCAAAGTCAATATTACACACACACACGGTGTCAAAAGAAAGTCAGTAAATTCTTTGGAATTATCTGCAATTATATATAAGTTTGTTTTAATATGTGGTCAGATCATCTAAATTACAACTATGAACAATTAACATATTAGTACAAATAGCACTAATTTTCGTCCATATTGAATATATCATTCAAACATAATAGGTTAGAAACCCAGAGGCTAATGACATCATCAAAAGTCAGGAGTCAGGAGCAAACCTGGAGTCCAATCAATTAGACAAGACTGGAGGTGTGAGTTAGATACTGAAACATGTTGGGTTTGCTACTCATAAGAAGCATCTGCTTATGTAAACCATGACTCACAAAATAAATAAATAAATAATCTCAGACTTGTGATCAAGAATTGTTGTTTTGCATAGCACTTGGTTAAAATAATCTCAGAGAGTTTAGATATTCATCTATCCACACTTAGACAAACTGTATAAATGGAGACAATTTAATTCTGTGGCTAATCTCTAAATGGGCACCCAGCTAAGACAACTCCAAAGGCACAATGCAGAATCCTCAGTGAGGTAAAAAAATAAATAAATAAATAAAATAAAGAAAGAAAGGGAAAAAAAAAGAATCCCAGAGTAATAGCTAAAGGCTTAAATTAATCATTGATGCTGGTTACCATCTCATGTCATCAACTTGCTCATGAGTCGACCATACACAAATCATGGCGTATGGTTATATGGAGCATGGCGTCCATGGCGGGAGACCCCAGAGGAAGTTGCTGCTCTCCTCAAAGTTGCCAAGTTGCCAAGTTTCCAAGTACTCAGAAAATGATTTCTGGACTAATTCAACTGATTAAAGGGTGAATTGTTGTTGGGAAAAACTTGTCGCACTACGGTGTCAAAATGGTACTGCATACCAACCTGAAAACAGGTTTGGTGGAGGAGAGTATCGATGATTTGGCTAGTTTGCTCTCCCTGGGCCTGGACAGCTCACCATCATCAAGAATTAAAAGCTCAGTATAAGAGGGGTGATGGAACAGGGCAATGATTCTAAACATTAAGGTAAATCTAGAGCCCAGGGAGCCCAAACAAACATTTGTTTGAGGTTACTGCTGTCAAAAGAGGTTAAAGTCATAAAATCCAAGGGTTTACTTATGTTTTCCCCCAACACTGATTGTTAAATGGGTGTGTTCCATGTAGACATGAAATTATGTATTTTGTGTGTTGTTAGCTTAAGCACATTGTGTTTGTCTGTACTTGTAAGTTAGTTGAAGGTTGATTCACATTGTACTTCATTCTATTTATTTATCATTAATGCATTCCAAAAGGTTCATATACTTTTTTGTCACTGTACATACATTTAGGCATGCATTTTATGTGCTTACACTGTTTCAAATCACTCTGTTCCGTCAACAGACACTGCTGGCTCCAGTGACTCTGAATGCTTAATATTAAAGTGAGCCTGAGCCAGAGGTCTGCCCTGAAGTCAGACACTCCACACACACACACATACACACATACAAACACAAAGGCATGCACACTTCCACTCACTCATGCATCTATCTACAAACGCTGCATATTACAGTATTTGTCTTATACATCCTTGGTGAACAGGCCGCTGTACTCGACAGCTAAGCTGCTGAATGATATGTCACACAGTGACACACACTCACACAGTCATGTACACATACACACAAACAGTGCAAGCACAAAGTGCATCTTTACTCTCTCCATATGTCCTTGGTGAGCAGGCTCAGCTGTTAGAAGTAGATCACACAACTGAAGGATAGCATGACACACAAAGCCTTTAAGCCCATTTGAATCTTCATTGGGTGTTTGATGGAGGAGAGATAGAGTGGATCCAAGTGGGAAGTGTGTGCATTTACTGTGCATGCATGTGTGTGAATGTTAGAACAAGTTTTGTGTTTCAGGGAGAATTGGCATGTCATCCTTGTCTGAGTCAGTGTGAGCATGGTTTATGCTGACTTTGAAGCTTAGACTTGGTGTGTGTTCGTGCATTTGTGTCTTTCTGTGGTTGTGTGTGTGTGGGTGGGTGCGTGTGTGTGTGTGTGTGTGTGTTTGCATCTTGGAAACAAAAAGCACCATTTGGAAATAATAAATGCATCTCATTCTGCAGGGGTAAGAATGGGTCATAGCAAGGTAAAGTGCATCTTAAAATGTCTACTGAAAATTTAAAATGTCCTCTATGCAACAATATGATTTTCATTCATTATTCACAAGAATGGGTGTCTAATTATAATGCCTTAATGAAATTATGGTTTTCCATACTTTTTTCATGGTTTTTCCTCACTAATTTTACTAACTTTAAAGAGTGGCACATATTTATTGTGTTCTTCTACAAGTTACATCCATTTTGTCTGTCCTCACAAGCACTTCATCAAATTACAGATTCTCTTACATTTTTTATTGCTTGTTGTTCATTTGAAATTGATTCCCATGTGCTTAGGCAGAGTTAAAAATTGCTGGTGTCAAAATCTGCATGGGAACTTAAGTAGGATACCTTTTTTCTGCTTTTTCCAGTTATTGCTATTTGTTTTAACCAGCATTTGTTACACTACAGTGTTGTTGTCAGCTGTGAAAAATGTGACCATTTCTCCAAAATGGCTTGTTAAATTTGCTTACAGATACAGTGCATCTCCAGAATGTCTCTTTGCCAAGCCAACAGCCACATGGAACATGACCTACACAATCAATTGTATCATGAACTTAACAAAGCGGCTTTACTTGCCAATAGTGGAAACTGTTAGTATTAAAACTATGCACAATATAACAAATTATGACAATTTTTTTTGAAAGTAAATAAAAGACTAGAATGCTTGAGCTGAATGCTAATGTCGGCATTAATTCAAATCGAGACAGGAATATCATTAGCTTCACTAGTTTGCTGGTATTTGGTCATAAACCACAGAAGTGGACAAATGTTGACCAGATGATGGTAAAATGAAAAGGTGGGTGAAAAGCTGGCTATCATAAAGAGGAAGGAGATGTAATATATGAATACAATGGCATACATTTTTGGCCAGGCTCTCCTGGAAGACATTTATACTGTTGCACTTTTAAACTGAAATGTATCAAATGCAACTGAGACCATTCATTTCCACTTCTATAGCTAATTTAATTTTCCATGTGGCAGTGAAATTTATGGCAGATTCCGTTTGGGAAGTAACCTTCTTAATCTTGGTTAATGCTGAAAACAATATGTTTTCAAAGCAGCTTTCCATTAGATGAGATTTCTGGAGTAAGATATGCCTCCACCTCGAAACACACACAAATGTCTACACACACCTACACACATGCACACACACGCACATACACAAACACAGCAATCTAATAGAGCACTTAGCTCAAAATGTTGTCTTGCATTTTTATGATTATGCAGTTCCTATTTATTTTTTTTCCCAACATCATTGCATGACATTTCTTGTGCTGAATATTTTTAGACCCCTGTTGATTTCCTAATTTGGTTCTGAGGTTCACAGTCTCCGACATACTTAGTTTACATCTTATTAAATTAATCAGCAGAATCCCTCCAGAACACGATTATTAGAAATGGAACTCATGGCAAATGGGATACAGCAGCACTTCATTGTTTTAGGGAGAAATTCAACAGTGAACTGTCTTTTTGACATCAAACCTTTGTAATGAGTCTGCTCATAGAAGATTATGCCTATGGATAATTATTTTAAAAAGTAAATGTGTTTCTGGCAACAACATGAGGGTTTAACTTTTGTGTTGGAAAGATTTGTGCATTTGTCTAGACTGGACGAACTCTCATCTCTAATCCACTTGCTCTCTGCTTGATCTTCCCAGTGAGCCTTTTACCTCTACACAGGACCAGCCAGTGACACAGTAATAGTGTGTGACACATGAAGACAATGGACTGGACTGTTGTCTCTTCTTTTCTGTTTTTTTCCTTTCCTTTTTTCCCACAAAGTCATGAACCTACAAAGAATTATCAGCTGACCTTTCAGCTCCCATTTGGTATTTTGGTTCATTGTCACCATTCCCAGAGTGCCAATTTTGGCTGCAGCTACAGCTGTTTTCGGAGTAAAAGCCCCAAAAACTCACTGCACTCTTCCTGCTCAGCACCAAACTCCAGGGAGATACAGTTAGTGACTAGACATGAACATAGTGGAGCGTTTTGCAGCTAATTGCCAGATACTTAAGGACTTGGTAGAAACCAAAAACAGAGCCTCAAACTTCCCTTTACTTGGACTATGTGTTTTAGTCATTAAAACCGCACATAGGAAGCACTTCATTATCTTCAATTATCTGTGTTTTGTACACTTACTGAATCTAATTCAGGCAATGTTCCACTTCCTTCAATATCTATGTGCAAAGTAAATTAGTAGAATATAAAAATATTTTGGAGACTGGTTTGGTCTTTGCAGATGCTCAGGTGTTTATGAATAATATTCTTACACCCCCTAATCTCTGAAGCAGTGTGTGTGTATTTCACGTATGTGTGTGAGAGAGACTAATAAAGTCTCCTCTGATCCTTTGCCTTCACTCCATTTATTTGTGCAACAAACAACGAGCTAAATGCCAGGCAAATTCATCTCCTAATAAGCCGACACTAACACAGGGATTTTCATGAGAGGGAAAATAATTGCCTGTTCAAGTGCTTTTTCATAAGTTCCACGTCTAATTTGGCAACTCATGAAGTGTGTCATGGAGGGAGAGAGAGAAGAGAGGATCACAGCTTTTGCCTCCAGTCTACACTTCACCCAGAAAAGCCTTTGCCTTCTTCTGCGTTTCCTACTTTTTTCTGCTTTGCTTTGTCTTTTCAACCCTGAATTGCGTATTTCAAAAACTCACCTTCAATCAGATGTTTTTACCTCAGAGGTCCCCCCCTCCCCCCAACTTCCTCCACTGACATCAACAGCAGCACAAGTCTTTCTTCTTTCACTTCCGAGTGTGCCGGCATGGTGTTAGTGCCTCTTTTTTTATGCTTAGTCGACAGCGCAACAAGCCCTGTATGGCGAGGAGCAGGCACCAATGAGAGTCAGCACGTCGTCTAAACTGTTGCGGATAGAGTATTATACAGCCGCAGTGGGTGAAAAAAAAAAAAAAAAAAAAAAAACCTGCAAAGCACATCATCTTCACTTGATCATCCCTCCAAATCCCCCTGGCACGGTGGCAGCAGGCAAGCATGCTGGGGAATTTTGAGAGGTCAGGACATGAAAAAGGCAAAGAAAAGAGAAGTGTCAGAGGGATGAGGCAGAGGGGAAATGAAACCAAAGAGAGAGAGAGAGAAAGAGAGAGTACATGGATATGAAAGAGACAAGAGTTGTGGTAGAACGCTGGAATGATAACGTCAGGGGAAAATTGATGCCGAGAGTAACAATCCGGTTTATTTGTGCTTTGTCGGCTGTGATAGGCACCCAGAAAGCAGTGATCTGAAATCACCGTGAAGGCAAACGCTGCATAAACACAACAGCAGGGGGTTGAATACATTACCAGAGGGGAAAGCTTCATATACATGATGAATAGAAATGCTTGGAGAAGCCTTTGACAGCTAGCTCTGATACATGTGAACCAAACATTAGTGCTGACTGCAGTGCTTAAGCACTGATGGCTTTATCATGCAACATATGCTACAGATGTAATGATGACATGGGTTGAATATGATACTAGAAGAAGACTACATTCACATATCGAAAAGTATTGTGTGGTGGAGCTTGACATGGATGCACAGACAGATGCTGATGCATTGAAATTAAGAGAGAAATATGATGCAGAGGAATCAAGAGTAGGATTTATCAAGAGAGGGAGCAGTGGTTACTGTACATACAAAATAGGACTGCTTACATTAGTTCTATATTTGTATTGTCAAGATTTCTGACAAATGCTGATTCTATGAAACATCACATGTTTCTACAAGGGTTGCATAATATAGTACTGAAATTACAGAGTAGATCCAAACAGAAGCATTTCTCTGCAATCAGTGTTTCTACAAATGGGTTTACTATTAGGGCAGTTTCCTCCTGGCCCTCTCCATCCTCTGGCACTGAGTGTCTTGCAGACCAGTTTTTGGTTGCTTCACCTGGCTTGCAGGTTACAGTATGTAATTACACACGAGTAGCAGCTGAAGACTTAGTTTAGTTGGACTCTGGTTAGACAGTTTAAATGATGGGGCTGCAGTGATGTTTTGGCTGTGTATGTCCTGTTTGAGCTCTGGTGGCTAGTATGTTGGCGTAATCCATGATCTCATTCTTTTCACATCATTTTAGATCAGTGCACATCTGGGCAGATCAGGTTAATGCTCTTGTTTTCCTTCTTTCCTCATGGTTCTGCTGGGCCATCACTTTCTTTTGATTTTTCCAGTAATATGTGTTTGGTTCCTCAGTTTAATGTATTTTCTCACTTAGAATAAGTGAATAGTCAAGAGTAGAGATTGGTCTGAGGCTGAGTGCACAGTACTGTTACAATATGTTCTGACAGGTAAGTCACAGGAAGCGTACTCCATGCTCAGTTTAGCTGAAACCAAGAATTATCTGTCGGTCAAGGCTGTAGTGTTAAAAGCTTATGAGTGCCGGAGGTTTATTGCCAGAAGTTAAAGTCTAAAATCTGTCCGGATGAACTTGTCTTATATACAGTACATGGACACTCTAACTAACTAACTCTGCTGCATGATCCAATGAATTTGATTTACACAAAGGTTACGGGCCAGCCCAAAGACTTTGAGAAATTTCAGCTTTTGTAACTCCTTTTGGTATATTCACTAATTCAGTGAAGAATTTTGGGTTGTGGAATGTGCTGGCAATGTTACAGTATCTAATGAATATGGCTGTGTCTGGGCTGGACTTCTGTGCTGTGTATCTTGATGACATAGTGATCTGTGAGCACTTCTTCTAGGACCTTTTTAACTGTCATCTTTGACAGATCTTTTGAAAGCTAAAGCATGGTACACCTGGTCAGCATCACATCAGCAGACTTTTGGAAATGCTGAATCTGATCTTACGTTCACCTCCTGTAGCACCTTCTATGGATTGTCCAAACTGCAGGTGGATTCAAGTGATTCATGTGTTCAGATGCATGTGAATCGTAACTCAAAAATGGGAAGAATGGGAAACATTTACCAGAAACTCTATAGAGTCTATTTGCATGTGGTAGATTGTTCTATTATTATTTTCCATAGCTCATGCAAACATAAAAGACACTAAGACAAAAAATAAAAGATACAGATGTTACGTCTCCAGTGTGGCCCAGGGGATGAGGGGAGTAACTGGGAGACCAAGTTCAATAAGAATAACTAAAAGGGTTTTATTCACAATAAAAACGAACAGAAAACAAACTGCAACACAGCCGGTAACCAAAGTAACTTATCCACCCAACACAACAACCAACATGTGCATCTGCACACAGCCTCCCGAACGGGAGCAAGAGAAAGTGGCTTCACAGCTCGAGCTCTCCACACACCCAGCGGCCGTCTCGCTGTGTACACTCTGGCTCTCTAGCCAACACTCTGTTTCCCTCGGGCCTTTTATTGTGTTGCACAGTTTGAATGTCTGCCCACCGGTGCCGACACTTCCTCGGTGTAACGGAGGGCATGGTGACGACACGCTGCACACCTGGAAGAAAGCATGGAGAGAAAAAGCACAAAGAGAAACAACACGACACAAAAAACAACACTTGCCACTGTAACAACATAGTGGAGGAAGGACAAGTTACAGGTGTCCTTCCAGATGTTGAGGGACAGCTGGCATTTTTGTTAGAGAACTGTGAAAGCTGCTGTGAAAGCTGCTAAGACAGTGTGAAAGGACATCATGAACAGGGCTTAAAAAGAGGAAAATAAATGAAAAAAAAAAATCAAAATAGGCTGAAATACAATCTGACAGATTGAACAGGAAAATAAAAAATATGGCACAGTTACATTGCAGTTCATGTCATAAAAGCATGTGACAAACAGAAAAAAAAAAAAATGTATGTCTTTGTCATCTGTAAGGAGAGAAAATTCACAGCTCATTTTCAAACTGGCAACTGTTTTTCACTGAGACTCCACACTTCACTGGACTGTTCATATGTCATTAGGTATTCGACAAAAGCATTTCTATGGCCATTTATTACATCAATTTTCCATCAACCTAAACCCCCTCTGCCTCAAATGAGCATCGAAACTACTTGAGAAATCGAGCAAAATGCATTGACTTTCACTTTGTCCATTTCTTTTCAAATTGGACTGTTAACAATTTGAATAAAGCACTTGAATAGAAGGCTCATTATGAAGAGAAAGAATAAAAGAAAAAGAGCACATGGTGTTGTGAGGTGGTGTGAGGACACGGCATAATGCTACTCCTATACACATACACACACACGAGCAAACACACACACACATCAGATGACAGGGCTATCTGTTTGGACCAGAACAAGGTCATGTACTGACCGCTGGCCCTATTCCATCTAACTGAGTTTTTTCCCCTCTATTCCTCTATGTTTCTTAAAGAAATACATAGAGCTTTTGGCAAAGACGCTGTTTGATCGACTGCTGGGTGACAAGATGCCAGTTTGGCATAATACCAGACATCCATGGTAATGTCAGTCATGTTTGAATTTTGCTGTAGTCTCTAGTCATTAGTGTGTAACTACAAAGCAAAGCTCCTGACCTGCTATAATAGCCTGTTATAGCTATACTGCTGCATGTGGAAGAATTTTGAGTTCTACACCGTGGATAGCAAAGTCACAAACAAAAATGAAGCTCAACTTTGTCGCCTTATTTACATTTTCAAAGGCATCAAGAGGAGGTGTATTAAGTGACCGTTTCACTCCAGTTAGTTTTACAAACTTTCATCGAAGCCAACAGGAATCCACTGGTAATCCGCTGCTCACTTTTTGAATGATGCCGAACATTCTGTTCTGAAATAATTCATAGTAAAGATATATAGATAAATATCCTTTGAAGTTGAAGGGAATAATGTAAGTTACTATCTTATAATGTTATGCAGTACTTATGGATCAGGGAAGAAAAAAAAAAAAAAAAAAAAAAAAAAAAAAAAAATATATATATATATATATGTATATATAAGTTTGGATAGCCTGCAAATCATTTGAAACCCACTGGGAGACACAGTTTGAACTAGGAAAATGAAGCTTTATAAATGAAAATAGTCTTTTAACAGTTTCTTTTTGTAAGGCTTTACCTTCCTAACACGGGTCAATGAATAATCAGTTTGGACTGAGAAACAACTCAAGAAGAAAAACAGCTCAACAGATCAAAACACTGTCATGAAATAAATTAAAAAAAACAAAAAGAGAACTCATCTTATAGGTGTACACACAGCATATTACATCTTGAACTGATGAATATTAACTGAAATACATGATTGACATTTTCTGTATTTCAAAGAGAAATCCAGCAGCCACACAAGATTTTTGCCTCCTCCTTTGGTGCAAGAGTTCCTGAGTGACAGCTGAGAACAGGCAGGTGACAGCCTGCTACATGCTGCGCGCTGACTCGGGGGGGGTCACACTATTGAAAAGTGATTGCTATATATAACACATAGTAAATGAGAAGACTGCTTAGTGAAATCAAGGTCCTATGTTGCTAACAGACTGAGCATATTTACCTTGTGGCCATCCACAATAATATTGTAGCATGTCAGGGAGAAGGTTGGTGGAACTTCTCAGCATGCCTGAAGAATGTGCTTGTTGACATACTTTTAAGTTAAATAAAGTTTTAAATTAGCTGTTACTTGGCACATATCAGTAATATTGTGGTTCTTTACATTGTTTTTACAGTGTTTTCAGAAGGACGAGTGAAGTTATGTGCATGGTTAATAACACTCTAGTAATCTCTTTTCAAAATGTAAAGTAAGCGGTATGCTGACCCATAAACCACAGAGATAACTCACTTTTGTGAGTATTAATGAGGAAATTTGGGTAAATTCCTTTTTGCATCCATAGCTTTACATGTGCTTTGTGGAATAATGCATCACAGTACACCACTATTCCCTGGTCTTTCTTATTGATGTAGCTTTGAGGGCACAATCCAGCTAGCTGTGTGATGTGATTATGTAAAGGTACACACTCATCAGCAATTCCCAGCACGTTTGACCTCACAAAGCAAATCACAGGACATTACAGAGTGAGAAGTAGGATTTGAAAACAGTCTGAGCATACACCATCAAATAGTAAAAGGAAAGGTTAGCGGTTTTGCACCGAGTTAAAATTACAGAGGAGTTAAAGAGGAGAAATACTGGCAGAAATATTTTCCTTAAAGGAGCTATAACTGATATTTTATGCTAAAAATGTATTAAATAACAATGTGAAAGTGAGAAAGGGGACACTAAAAGTGATGAACCTACAAAGAATTATCACCTGAACCTGCAGCTCTCCTCAGCTTTATGGGGCTTTATAGTGAGTTTCAGATCATTGTTTAGCTGTCCAGTTCAGAAATTTACTGTTCTGATTCACTCCCACTGTTCTTACAGGTATTCGGCCTCGAAAGGCAGCTGTTTTCAATAAAAAACCCCAAATCCACTGTACACTACCTGCTCAACAGTGAACAGCAGTTAGTTAGCAAGTTAGTGACTAGCTGGTGAACAAAATCTAACATTTAGCAGCTAAAGAGCCAGATATTTTCCACAGGAGTTGGTGGAGACCACACCAGGGACCAGAAACAGAGTTAGGTGTGATGGGAGTGGCTATTGAACTTACATTAACCACAGGAAAAAAAAAAAAAAAAAAAGTATATTGCAGACTTAAAATGAAAATGAAATAAATATCATAAAATGCAATTAGAAGAACATTGCTATATTGTGTCTCATTCCCCCATACTGAGTGCATGAGGATAGAATGACTGATGCAAGTGATGGTTAGGTGTTGCTCCATTTCTACAACTTAAGCACTCCATGGCTGACATAGTCAACATGTATAATCATATATGAAGACAGGAAGTCTATGGAAAATGTCTTGAATTGCAGTGACATGCTGCGTAGGGGTGTGTTAACCAATCAGGGTTGAGCAATAAGCCATACATTTTGCCCATCACCTTTATAGTTATAGACTTGATTGCAAGTTTACAAGTCAAAAACTGAAATCTAGAAGGAGATTAGCTGTGTTGCACGGCACAGACGAAAAAAAAAAATGTCATCATCACCAAGCTTCCAAAACCACCAATTTTGTATGGATGAACAAAGTGCTACTTTCTGATGTCACCAGGCATTCAAGCTATATCCCAAGGTTTAGGTCACACAGTTTGAACACAAGCATACTAACACCCTCACACATTAAGTCACCAGCACTGCAAACTTCAAATGAAATGTCAACAAGTTTAAACCTTTGCCAAGTGCCTGCAGCGACACCTCTTCAATTCCCACCATTTCCAAACACTAACACAAGAGTGAGGCTGAACATAAATACACACAGACCTATTTACATGTCAGATGTGACCTGTATCTCGACATCTTGTTCAGAGGACATCTGGAGGTGGTCTGGATCAGTTCAAATCATCACGCCTCCACCTAACAATGAAACACACTAGCCTCCTTTTATTCCCTTCCTAAGGCTCCACAAATAGTTGCTCCACACCTCTAAAAAAATACTGCTCTCAGTTGTCTTACTTTGTTGTGGCACAATTCTGTCCAATAAAGCCATCAGACAGTTTTGAACAATCCACTCTGCCTTTCAAATGAAACTGCCTGTTACTCCCTATCTGATTTACCATCGACTTACATTAGCTGGGATTGTGTTTATGATCTACTCAGAGGGGTGTTTTATATATATATATATATATATATATATATATACATATATATATATATTCTCTCAATGAATCCCTGCATATGAAACAACTTCCTGTGGGAGGATAGGTACAAAAAAGTTGAATGATGTTTGAATGATGTTTCACTGTGGATTATCTGAGAGAAGTTTGGCACGAGGAGGACAGTTGGTCAGGGAGAACTTGTCTATAACCTACAAACGGTGAAAGCCATAGATCTTTATTATTTACAGCTGTAAAGAGTTTAAACTAGGCTACATAGTTGGACACAACACCTGCAGACAGTTTTTAGCAGCACAGTGCTCTGAGATGGAGCTGCTCTGGATGGAGAGCCTCAGTGTGCTGTGGTGCTGAATTCTGCTGAGCACTCTGAGAATCACCAAACAGCCATCTGCCTTAGAGCTTTACAGCCACTTTTGTCACTTCCCGCCTTCCCCAGTCTTCATCCTCTCTTTCTACACTCTCTTTTTTTTTTCTCAGTGTGACTTTTCTTCTCTTCTCCCTTACCATCATTCACTCTTCTTCCTCCTGTCTCCCCTTCCCTGTCTTCCTTCATCCTCCTCAGGTAAACCATCAGCTTCCTGACTTTCCTCTCTTTTTGCTCTGGGGGTTCGACATCCCTTTGAACCTTATCTCCCTCACTATTATTCTCAGAGTCTCTCTCTCTCTCTGCCTCTCTCACTTTAGCAGTGAACTCCATTCTCTCTCTCTCTCTCTCTCTCTCTTACTGTTTCCCTCTGACCTGGTTCTGTTGGATCCTGCTGGAAGGCCTGATATTGTTCACGCTAGCACAGCTCTGCAAACACAAACAGACTCACATTTGGAAAAAGAGAGAACAACAACACAGAGAGCTCATCCAAACAGCTTTTCAGGTGGGGACCATACACATGCAAATCTAAACACACTATTTATTCAGCACACATACAAACACATATACACCCATGCAGTCATACGCTCATCATTTGTTGTGGTAAGCTTAAGTATTGGAGCATAACCACAATCTTATACACTCATATGAATCTGCAAACTCATATATTCTGTTTTGAATACTATGTTAAAATCACATGTGAATGGACATTTCTGCTTTCCAGCCAGAAGTTGTGCCGAGTCACTTTTAGCTGGCATGACCAGAGCAAAACATGATTAATAAGGCCCTCAGAATAGATAGACAAGAGAAAGTCACCAACAGAGAAGCAGCTAAGTGAGGAAAAAAAGGAGGGGTATTTCAGAATCTGTGGGGGTATTGAACCAGGAGCCCAGGAAGCTCCAAGAGCTGAACCCGGGTCCAGCTTGAGTTTATTGGGGTTGCTGTCTGATGTTTAAATGTGTTATTTATGAGGACCATGTTATTTTCGACGGGATCCCGTGACACACACACAAAGTGGGGGAAAAAAAATAAATAAATAAAAAGTTCTGATAGAATAACTGAAAGCATACATAATGTATTTTTGAAATAAATCTAAGCTAGTTCTGAAATAATTAATGATTAATTAGTTAATCCAGTCAGCTGACTGGATTGATTAATCATTGGCTACATTAAACAATGGAAATACTGTGTTACCTATCTGCAGCCCTAAACAAAGCATCCTTATATAAAGCAAATGAGGACTGAGGTTGAACATTTATATAGGAGGAGTCACTCCGTTCATTTTTGAGTAATTTTAAGTGTATGGGACAAAAGATATAGACTATAATTAAACTGACTGCTTCTATGAGGATGGAGACATGTGAGTGCATCAAGCAAAGAGTAATTATGAATAATTATGAAGAAAATCCATCACAGATTTTCAAGTGTTATAGACTACATCATGAGACAAAAGATTTATGTTAAATACATTTTCAATAGATAGAATATATCTTTATTGTCACTGTTCCAAAACAATGAAACAGCATTTAGAAGATCTTGTAGATAGATAAATATAAAAATATAAAATGTCAAAAAGAATAAAAATGAAATTAAAATAATGAATATAAAAATAGAAAAGAGGGGCGCCCCTATAGCTGAATGCCACATGCATCTGGTGTTAGCTATTAAAATGACTGATGTAAACTCCCTGGGCAGGTAGAACGGTCTGCACTGTAACATCAGGTGCTCGATATCCGGGGAGCAGACAGTGTCTTTGACTGACTGACTTTGTACACCAGCTGTTGTCTGTATAGATACAAAGTCCTCCTCCCCTGCTCTTACCGGACTTGATGGTCTTATCCGCTCTGAAGATAGTGCGGCCTGCTAGTTCAATAGCAGCATCCGGAGAGTTCCGGTCCAGCCAGGTCTCTGTTATAATCATTGCAAAAACTTGAAGAGCACTGGGCCGCTGCATCTGGACATGTCACCATCTTGTGACATGTCACTAAGACACATAAGTGTCTTTCTGACACTAATTAGAAAAGCAACTCCATGTCTGAGGCCATGACTCTGTGCCAGAAAACTGTGGATTGCTCCCTCCAGTTTGGCAGGTGAGGTGCTGCCCTGAGTGAGGGAGTTTAAGTATCTTGGGTGTCTTGTTCACAGGTGAGGAGATTGACAGTGTCAGCAGTAATGTGGTATGTTGCACTGGACCATTGTGGTAAAGAGGGAGCTGAGCCAGGAAGCAAAGCTTTTAGTTTCTCAGCCAATCTTCATTCCAGCCCTCAACTATGGTCATGAGGTTTGGGTAGTGACCAAAAAATAAGACTGGATTGTCTTGACCTTGACTTGAGATTATTTTGTACTGTGATCTGTTATTATATATATATAAAATAACAATTAAAAAAAAGAAAAAAAAAAAGATCTCAGGCTCCTCTACTATCAGTAAGATACTGTTTTGACCCAGATCTGTGGCCCTGTTTTAACCTGTTTAAATCTCCTTGTCCCATCTCTGTCTCACAGTTCATTTGGAATGCTCCATTTAACCAATCACACTGCATGACTCCAGTAATCAACGTTAATTCAATTTCTGTCCAGATCGTTCAGCAAGGTCACAGTGTGTATCATGTATTCTGATACAGCAGCCATCGTGTGTGTGTGTGTGTGTGTGTGTGTGTGTGTGTGTGTGTTAGAAAGAAAGAGAAATTATATATGCAAAAAATAATTTGTCATGGGTTAGGAGGGGTTAATTAAGTATTTGATATTATACAGAATGGCAAGATTGGATATCTGGTGTCATCACAAATGCTGTGTATGTGTGTATTTTTATTCAAAATATCATACACTCGATAATTCAATTACTTGTACATTTGCAGTGAAGATACAGTACTGCTGGAGAGCATAAAATAATAGATAACAGTTTGTAATCAGAGTAACAGGATCTCAGTGCATTATAATATTTTGACAGTAAATTATCATTAGTAGTTGTGACACATCTACTACACTCTTCAGTGTAGTAGATGCACAGGTGAAGTGGCGTGACCCAGTTTGCAGACTGATTTACATTCTCATGATTAATGACTAATTAATGTATTATGAAGGGTATTTAATTACTGTAATTACTCTCACAAATGTTGCCTTGCTTGGTAATAATCAACTTAACACTGATATCTGAAGCAGGTACAGTGCACTTCATGCTTTGGACAGAAAGGCTGTCTCGTCACAGCTCTCTGAATATACACTTATCTTATGTGCACAAATGTATCAAGACATGGATACTACTTAATTAAAACGTGAGACATAAATGATTTTTTTTCTTTAATTTATATATACAGTATTCTCTTCTGTCCACTCTTGGGCTCTGTAGTCAAAGAACATATAGACAAGCCTGACACTTGTTGGCATCACATTCTTTGGGTCAGATGAAACCAAAATCAGTGTCCCATCTGATCTACACACACAGTGGAGGTGGGAGTGTGCTGATGTGGGGCTTCAGAAGTGAAAACATGGGAGATGTTATAGATAGCACCATCAATACAAGTTTGTTTATCCAAATAGTGACTGAATCAAGAGAGTTAGCAGGAGACTTGAATCCATCATTGTAGTTCAATTGGGCAGACATTTTTGTTTTTCAAATTGGCCTTATAATTTTTGAGGTTTGGGTAAATATAAATGAGATTGTATTAAATGGACAGCATGTCTAATTACTTGATATTTTAATGTAATAACCAGGCATATACTAAATTTTGATGTGCGTATACAAAGCGCACTTAAACAAAGTTTATGGTCCCTGTATGGTCATTTTATCCCCATTTAGTCAGAGCTGCAGTTGCACATCCTAAAACCTGTACCAGTTGACACAGTAGTGCTCCATTAGTTTGTTACAGTGTGTACCTAAAAGTGTGATAATAGGATTAATTCACCGTGTCGTCAGTGATTCACTGTCCATATCATTATTTTGATTATTTCATTTATTATCAGGGTTTTTCCACTCATCACAAAGACCAGCCCTTGTTTTCTATGGGCAAATATGTTTTTAAATTATAAAACTAAGCAAAAAATAAAAAAAGCATCTTTATTGGCTACAACTTAAATATGGAAGACTGAACCACCACTCAATCTATCTAACTCTAATCTAAATTTAATTATTTTGTTGGATGTGCTTCTGTTTCAAAAATGACTGATAATGGATTTTATATTTTACAGCTTTAGTCCACAAAGACAGCATATGTGAGTACTCTTTTTATTTTATAGATATTATATAGATATTATAGATATTATATTTATATTATATTTACAGATATTAAACCATAGTAATCTTTTCACTGGCAATCACAGAAGAAATATTCTTTGATGACCCAGAAATCATAACTCTTGCTCCAGATTTGGTGCTTACACAACCTCAGTGTCAGTGCTGACCCACTACATGCCCTGAACTGCATGACCTCACAATCACCTAAAGCTACTTTAAAAAATTCAAAAGTAACTTGGTTCTTGGAAATATAATAAATTTCCATTCGGGAGCTTAGAATGTGTGAATTCAGACTGTCAGTTTATTCATGTTCCTTTTTATTGCCTTGCTGTGGCTGCAGCACAGATGAAAAGGGTGGCAGCAGAACGCCCAGAGCCAAAACATTCAAGACAATGTGTGTGTGGAGTCACCCGGCCTTGGTTTGGGATGTATGTGTCAAACTAGTAAAATGCTTTCTTTTTTTGGACCCATGATAAGCCCATCTCTGAGTCTGACTTCATCCTGACCCATGGCTTTGATTTGAGCCAGAAACTACAAAAAGACAGTTTAAAGTTGGCAACACAGCAGAGTTTACTGTGATGAGTTATATTTCCTCAGCTAAGGGGGATAAAGCACTGGCTCTGTAGTTGTTGGTTGTCAATCTCAATAGACTGATCTACACTACCCTGGTAATAAAATACATGTATATTTACAACTTGACATAAATGTGTCTTAATAAATGTGTTAGGTGGAAAACACAGACCTCCAGCAGCTAATGAAAACCCATTTTACTTTGAGAGTAAATGTTGAGATGTCATCAACATTTCAGAGTAGTACTGCACCGTTTCATCACGCAGCAAGGAATCTGAGTATATTTACATTACATTTCCCGTGGACGAAAACTGTAGCTTCTTCCAGAAGACATTGCCTTTCTGAGGGCACTCTTGATACTTGGCAGTGATAAATGGAGTACATGCACTAGTGGGATGCACAGTGTTTCAGAACAGTATCATATCTCTTCATAGTGTCTCCATTAGGCATTATCAGTACACTTGGCTGCAGAATGAAATGTTGTCAGCTTTTGGCTGATTTTCCAATGGAGACAATACAGAGAGAGTCGATGCTTCCTCATGGTAGCAGTTGATTGGGGCACTGGGTACGAAGAGTAGTGCAATTACAATAAAATGTCTTTTTTGCTTTTGGTGAATCAATCCTTTAAGAGTGGAGAGAGTTTCATTTTATGTGCCAAGATTTTAAGATGTCTGCCACTGAGATTCATGCATCCCTCAGTTTTCACTGTAACAACCTTCTACCAAAGAAACAACAAACACAAAAAAAAAAAAAAAAAAAAAAAAAAAAAAATTGACACTGTATGAGGTAAAATGAAAAATCCTAATGACAGATATTTTAAAATATTGGACTGATAAAACCAAACAACATTTTAAAGGTAAAACTATTAAAACTTTAATGACTTCTTCCCTACTTTCATTTAAGAGTGCATAAATCAGCTGATTGTGGTCAAGGACAAAAGGGGCAAAACACTATTTGATGAAGACTCTGAAATGCTGTTGAAACTTCTACAAGTTAGTGAGGACGATTTTGTTTACATCTGAAAAAGGAGCCTCAGCTTGAAGGATTTGTGAATAAGCTTACAGAACTACAATATAATAAAAGTCCAATTTAAAACCTGACCAAAAACAACAACCTGCAATTAATTCAGTTTAAAAGCCCTGCAGAGCTACACTGATGTTTTCATTGTGGCTGATTAGACTGCTCAGGTTGGAGCTGGGGCACAGTTTGGCTGGGAATTATAACTTGTAAGTTATATTTGTAGTTCTTTAAATGTTTAGGTTTTTAGGTTTCAGTTGAGTACTCAGGCATTCAGTGATGTTCATCCTCAGTAACACTTAATCAGTATTCCCCAGATTAGATGTGTGTGCAGGATAAGCCTGATGTTCCACTGAAGCCTGGCACAGTGCACAACTTGACAAACTGTCCTCTCTCTTTTTAAATGGACATTTCAGAACAAATTTAATTTCATTTGGGCTTCCTCCTCTTATACACCCAACCTCTAAAACCATTATGAAAAATGGTCTAATTACTTACTCATTTGTATTTTTCAAATACAAGTCACGTTTTTAATTAGAAAAATCCAGGTACATGTTTTAAAATATTGTTAAATTAGCATTATATTATTTTGACCTCATGTCTGGGTTAGCCTCTGTTTCACTAGTGTCTGTAACTCAGTGCAGTCTTGTCATTCAGCATTTCTTTAATCAGTCTCTGAAAAATGGAAGTGTGTTCCTAGGGGTTTACTTTAGGTACTATAGCAGTTGCTGTAAGAAATTCAAACCTTTGTGATTAATCACAGTTTTGAAGAATGAAGTTAAACAGCGATTAGTTTATGAGCACAAGTCAACTTTTCAACTCCCTAGTTGTAATCTCAGCAAAACTGTCTGCAGTATTCAGTCCTCCCTGTCCTGTCGTTAATACAGACATGTCTGAACTAACCACAGCCCCTAAACTCTCTCATGAACATGCCATTAATATCTTAACTAGCAAGCCACATGACATACTGTTGAGAGAGTCTCTTTTCCAAGGCCGGATTAGGGTAATTACAAATGTCAGTGGGATTTTGAGTTTGGTTGTCTTACTTAGTGGAACAGAAGAGGAGCAAAAATGGCAGAAGAACACAATGTAATAGGGTTCTCAGACACAATGAGACGCTACACTCTGAAACCCATTATTTCCCTTGGCTTGTGCCAATGGCGTAAATATCGACAGTGTGACCGGTGCAGCATGGCAGGGCCCAGAAGCTGTCAGAGGCCCATATAGGAAAGTTGGGGGCTGGCCCTCAAATGCATTAGTCAATGCACTCAGTCATCATAATATCCATATATCCAATACATTTGAGATGTTGTTGTGATAGCTATATATTTTTCTCTGGGGGCTCAGTGCTGATATAGACTGCTCATGTTCTTAACTACTTTTTGAATTAAAATGAGTGGTTTTTATTGTTTGTTTTTTTCTTTAGCTTGAAGTTGACAGACCTTGTCCCACACAGCAGATAAATTACATGATGATGCATTATCAGCATTTAGCATAACTCTAGGCAGTCACTTAGGAGTGAAGTGACTTCAAGCGTCTACATTACACTGAAATTGGGGAAAAAAACAATTTGTGTAAGAAATATTTCTGTGATGCTGTTCATTTTTAAAACATGTTCATACTTTAAAAGTCCTCTACAGTGTCCCCATACTAAAGGTTATAATAGATGACTTCTCTCCACATGTCTCTGACTTACTCTGATAGCTCCTTTATTGATTGCCGAGTTTTTTTCCCCACTTTAACGTTTTTTTTTTTGTTTTGTTTTGGTTTTTTTTGAGGGTCCTCTGAGCTGAATGATGACCGCTTGCTGCTTCTCTCATCGACCTGACAACATTTCAAGGTTTTTCCACAAATCCCCAATGTGCGCTCCAACAGTCTCCACACCCATCTATCCTGATGGCCAAAGCCTTAGAAGTTGATATATAGGAGCAATATTGTCTTCAGCAGGAGACAGGGATTGATGTGACTGGATCAATGTGGATCACAAGCAGTGTGGATAACAATGTGCCCCATAGACAACAAAAGTATGACATAAAGGATGTAGATGGTCAAAACTCATGTTGTCAGATTTCCACACTGACTCATTGTTTAATGCTAACTCTATTAGCACTTTAGACTAGCAGAATTACCTGACTTCTTTTCATTCGTGGTGCATACACTCTTGGTGTGTAAATGTTCTTGTCAACACAACAACTCCAGAATAAAACATGATACTCACTTCACACTTACACCACAGGTTCCTCCTACAGAGCACTTGATTTGATTAGATTCCAAAGTCCCTTACTGCATTAATTAGCATATTACCAAGCAAAAACTCATTAGCCCGTGTAACTTCTTCTTGTTCAAAGACAAATAGTTAATTCTAATGTAGTTTATGGGTTATTTAAATATGGAGATGTTGTTTTAGAATGTTTGCATATAAATATTGTTTAAAGTTAATGTATTTGATTGGCTTTATAAATGAGTTCATAAACCGTGTTTATGATGCTCCATGAAATCATGTTGATGAAGATGGGTTTCAGCCATGTGGGATCTAATTTGGCCCAGTTTAGCCAGAAGAGTGGCTGAAATTCATGATGTGGATATTCAACAGACAACTACTAGCTGATAGAAGATGGTAGCTTCTGTGATATGAATATGTCTTGGTATGTGTGACAGTAGTGTATGTGTGGGTGCTGTGCTGGAGCTTGGATTGTGTGTTTCCATGTGTGTGTGTGTGTATAAGTGAGTGTCAGTCACTTGTAGAAACCTATAGCAATGCATGTACATTGATGTGTGTGCGTGTAAGGTCACTGTGATGGAACAACTATGATAAGGTTGTTTTGGTATCTCCTGTGGTTACTGCTGTAGAGCAGGTGTACTTTATCAATACAGACTCTAAAGTTCTGTACAAATGCCATGTATCAACCACTGAAGGCAGTGATTACACCCCGGGTTTCCAAACAAAAGAAAAGCAACTTCTGTTCTGTTTACAGCTGAAGGCCACTCACACAAAGACCACAGCCAACACAGCAACACCGAGCTCATGATTAAATGCTGACTTCTATATTAGGTATAATGTCAGGTGCATGGCATCCTGTCAGGTACATCCACGCATCATTGCCTGTGGTGTAGAAGTGTCTTGGTAGGTGGGTGCACTCTAGTTTTAATGAACCTGACCTCCTGACCCAACACCTCTCCCTGGCCAGCCTGCATAATAGCTTGTTTGCTTGAAGGTAATATAATGTAAGGTGCAATATAAGTATGCACATTTACTTAAATACGATGTTTATGTTTTCCAATGTATGATCATTTTGACATTTTTCTCCATGAGAGTGAAAGGATATAGAGCTGATTTGAAACCAGCCTGACCTGCCATTAATGACCCAGTCACATCTCTCTGGTATTATAGTACAGTACGGAGATCTGTTTGGAGAACATAACACTGTTTTGGTCAATAAATTTGGCATTACTGGATTAAACCTCACAAAAGCAGAACAGAACTGTGAATGTTACCCTGAAACTCTAAGACCTCCTGGGCAGAGCCATTGTAGGTATTGACTGAATGTCCAGTCATGTTGTTGCTGTTAAATGTTTAGCATTTCTCCTCTTTTCTGCTGTCAGCTGTCATTTCAGTGTGAATTGCTGCGGCACTCCTCCACCCCTTTCACCGCCAGTCTTCATATCCAGGTCAAGCTCATCAGAGTCCACTCTTCATAAACGTCCCGATCTTAAGCATTCTCTTCATCCCAACATCACCACCACCACCGGTGTTTAGACTCCTGGGGGCAGCTCACATTAGAGCAGACAAAGACAGTGTTAAATCCGTTCTCCAGATAACACGTCTGCAGCTTTATTTGCATGCGCATCATGACTGCCATTATCCGTTAGCCTCATGTTTGTGAAACACATCCTCAGTTCATAATGAAATCCACTGAAAGCGTTGGTGCTCAATGCCACTCTGCTTTGGAGTTAAGAGCATGCAATCTGTCTTTCTCTGATTGAGTTTCTGCCACAAAAAGAAAAAAAAGTCAACTTTCCTTTTGTAGATTACACTGCATTTCACATTTCTCATTCCTGGATCACTGGAATGCATCATGTAGAGGAAGAGGAAGGAAGAAACTTCACACCAAAAAAATACAGTTAAGATTACCAAAAAACTGATTGGTACAGACTTTTGACTTTATCAAAATTTAGAGGGTGAATTGCACAGCTGAATAGAAGCCTTCTCTCACTATAGTTCTCCTTTTCTCTCTATATGACCATAGACATTTTTAGAGTCACACAAACTTGTATGTTTCTCTTGCTCTGTCTTGTCTTTTTGCTCTCACTGTCTCCATACAATGACTGCAGAAAAGCTACTTCAAACTTTTTCTCTTTTTCACCCTGTTATATTATAAAATAAAAAAATAAAATAAAAATAATAATAAAAAAAAAACATTACTCTAAACTCCCCCCTTTTTTGTGGGTCTGTCTGAGAGATCTGTTCTCAGTCTGTTTCTGTCTGGTTTTCTACGTAATTCTTCTTCTCTGGGATTCCCAGAATCTCTGCTGGGACCCTCTGCTTCTGCTGGGTGTTGCTGTGCTTTTCATATTTTATAAAAATAAAGACAACTGATATCTCTGTTTGTTAGAAGCTTCCCTGTAGGGCCATGAAGTTCTACAGAAAACTGAAGAATAGACTGCTCTTGACTATTTTTGTGACCTGAAACCCCCAGTCTCTTGGGTTCTATGACTCATATTTGGACGTTGAGAACAATTTATATTTAAACATATTCAGCTATCATCAACCTAGGCCTCTTTCAGACACACATTTCAACATTTTAAGTATTTATTAATGTTACTGTGGGGATTGTTTAAATTTGAGTTTCACAATAGTGTTAGGCCATATTACCACCCACTGAGTTTAATCTCTGGAGGTCCAAATTCTAAATAGATTTGCTTTAAGAAAGTTATTGTTTAAGCTCATTATTTTAAAACTTGTTCTTATGAGGGCAAAATGCTCAAA
This sequence comes from Lates calcarifer, assembly GCF_001640805.2. Taxonomy (NCBI): domain Eukaryota; kingdom Metazoa; phylum Chordata; class Actinopteri; family Centropomidae; genus Lates; species Lates calcarifer. Next base: position 1,915,664 of record NC_066840.1, read on the forward strand.
GACAACCTTTAATACCTTTAACACTACAGCAACATGTAGTTGTAGTAGCCTGTGTAGTCATGTGGCAGATACTAGAATAGAACTATTATCTTGGGCAGATATTGGGCTATGACTTCCTACATTTTTTAAATTTTCCTGATTGACTAGAATCATTCATTCATTATCTATACTGCTTATCCGTTAAGCTGTCATTGTGTGAGAGGTGGGGTACACTGTGAACGGATCGCCAGTCCATCACAGGGCACATTCACTCACATTCACACATAGGGGCAATTTAGAGTCACCAATTAACCTCATGTCTTTGGATGGTGGGATGAAGCCAGAGTACCCAGAGAGACACAGGCACAGAAAGCTTGAACCCAGAACCTTGTTTCTGTGAGGCGACAGTGCTAACCGCTGCACCCTCACTCACTTATTCATGAAGAGTCAGGAGCTGGAGTCTATCCCAGCTGTCGTGGGGATTTCGGTTAAATTTGGAGGAAAGTTAGAGCATTGTCCTTTGGTATAGATAATGCTATTGTGTTCATGATTTGTAAAACACGTTAAATCTTCACCAAATTTGGATGAGTGGCCCTGGAAAATGATTTTGTAAGCTCGCTCCTGAGGATAATGTTGAGAGTTAAAACAATAAGAGAAATGCACTCCAAATCTAGAGATGTAAGATTATTCTTTTTTTGTATTCTGTGTATCGATTGCTCCAGGGTGTTTTATACAACGTTGTCTCATACAATGTTGATGAAAGGTCCTTGATCATATATTTAATGTACTGAGTGTGCAGTCCCTACAGCAACCATCTGTGGTTGATTTCTTTCAGGCTATACATATATTTTGCAGTAATCAGCACAGTTTGCTCTGCAGTGTCTTTCTCCAAACTAAAATAACACATTTCAACTATTTCACAGACTTGGCTCAAATGTTCTGTTTCCTAAAGTTTGGTCGTGTTTATACCAGAGCACTTCTCAAAAGGAAGTATTTTAAAGTCCTAGTGAAGTGATTCTACTTCTTGTCACTCAGAACAGGAAGCAAAGATAATGATCAATTTCATGGTGCATTCTGGGAGCTGAACTTTCGGTGTACTAGAACACTGATCAGTTCACTGCCTAGTGAACTTTGAAAAGCACTGTCATACCACAAACCCCATACAGACTAATTATCTGCATGTGGCTACACACAAGGTCTCAGATCATACAGTTTTCATGGAGCTGTGTTCTTTAATTTGGTGAAATCAAAGATATGTGATATCAGAGGAGGGAGGGAGAAAAAAAAGACAAAGACAGGGAGAAAGAATGACAATGATGGTACAGGACAAGATGGAGCAAGTGAGTGAGGCAGATGTTAAATTATTCTCTTTTGATTTGCAATAATAAAACCATTTGATCAGTGGAATATGTTCCCATTTTCTCCCCCCTGCGGATACTGTAGAGCTCCCTCCAAATATCTCACACTTCAGTGAGTTCCAAGGCTGAGAGTCTAGGCGAGTGGGGACAGAATTAAGAATAAAACAATATTTGCTCCAAAGTTAACACTGCTCAGCCCTGGAGAATGAACTGTGGGTTTTTGTTTGACTACAAATCTTTGAATCTACAATAATATGTGCCTGTGCTTTGGAGCCTCCTGGATGAGATTAAATGCCAATATTTTTTCTGTATGATTTTTGAAACAAACTGACACTGGCAGAGTAAATCCATTGCATTAAAGATCATATCAATAATTAGAATGTCTGTCAGTTTGTCTGTGAATCCTCACTTCAAATGCCTCTCCAAAACCACTTAGCAGAGAAATACCAATCAGAATCTATTTACACATTAAGCTCTGACTTTGACACTTTTAAATCAGGAGTAATATGTGTGTAGTGGATGGAAATTCCAGAAGCATCTATCTGAGGAAGGAAAGAAACCAGAGAAAGACAGGTGCTGCTCAAAAAAAAAACAAAAAAAAAAACAAAAAAAAAACAGGCCTTCACAAATCATTACTACAATGCAGATGGATGTTTCACATCTAAGTTCTAACAACACTGAATGTGACATTTGCTGATATGGCTCACTTAATGGCAGGACAGTTAAGATGTTAAAAGCTGGACCATTAATTATTTGTCATTTCTAAAGAACCCATGGAAGGGGCTTTAGAAATATATTTATCATAATTATCATGATCATTTCAAATACAGTCTCTGTGCAATCATATTTTGTCTTTGTATGGACGTGGTGCCAATGACTTTCATTTGCTACTTTAGTAATCTGTATGCTTCTACATAACCATCTTAAATGTTACTTGTGTATTTTTCCCTTGCACATGTGATCAGGTTAGAAGGTTGTCTTGTTGGCCACACTGAAAAACATCTGGTGACCAATAAAGCAATGTTATGTGAATGTCACCTTTAAAGTTTAAATCTGGTCTTGTGTTATGTTTGGTTTTTTCTGACTGTCAACCAATCCCAAGAAAATACCACATTCAACAATCTATCCTCTCAACCCTTTCTGACTTTACCTTTTTACCCTCAGCACCAAGCTCATTTGTTCATACATATTATCAGTAATTTCATAGAACAGCTGGGCATTGCAGTTTTTGTCAGCATGACCAAAAAAAAAGGGAATAGTGAATTTATTGGGAACTATTTTCAGCTTAATACACACTAAGTGACCTAGTAAGCATTTAAAGCAGCTGAACAGTGTATGTGGGATTGAGTCATTGTTGGTTTTGGTCTTATTGTGGGTTTTGTTAAAAATACAGAATATCACCACTCACATCACTCATACCTACCGTCAACGTGACAACATTATTCCAATGGTTGGACATGTTGGTTGTGCAGAAATAACTGCATAGTTGAAATTATTACATGTGCAAATCAGTGGACCACATTAGACACACATTCAATTCATGTAAATTTTCTACATTTTCTTCCATTTCTTTCAGGCAAAGCAGTATTTTTTATTTAATTTTTATTTTATTTTTTTTAAGAGAGGGAAAAAAGCATTGCTTTTTCAAAAGAAAATATGCTTGGTTTGAAGACAGTTGCTCAAGCAACTACACTGAATCATCAGGCACCAATCTGCCTTCACAAATCATAGGATTTTAACCTCAGTATACTGATTTAACAACTTAGCATTTTTCTTTATTGCAGCATGGCCTGTTTTATTAGAGGCATCAAAAAAGTCTGAGGTAACAAAGGCAGGTCATTGACTAAGAAAAGAAAGAATATGGTGGCCCCTTATTGAGAGAGAGAGAGAGCAAGGGAGCTTGGGAGAAGCGAGCAGTGGGCCTTATAAAGACTGCACCGAATGAATGAGCTGCAGTGAAAAAAAACAGGAGAAGGGACATGGGAAGAGAAAGAATAGGAAAAGGAGAGAAAGGAGAGGCTCTCTTTAATAGAGTCTTATAAAAGCTTTGTGAATGGCCTCTGTCTGTCTTTCCCACACAGGTCATCACAGAGAAGTCCTCTCCACTTGAAAAGGAGGTGGTGCTGAATAGACTTGAGATCCACTTCGGTCTGATGAAGAAACATTCCTGCTTTTATTGAGGGAGCACCGGAGACTCAATTTCAAGAGTGACAGAATGAAGAGTGTGAAGAAAGGGGGGAAAAATGAGTGAGATAAAAAGAGATTAGAGTAAAAATGAAGAAAGACAGGAGGAAAGAAGAAAATGAGAAAATCTCCAGGAAGTGTGAAGAAAAGGAAAAGCAAGGACATGAAAGCACTATAATTCTGTTTCTCCAAAAAGGCATTTTTTGGTGACTGTAGTTGGCCTAAGCTTGTTACAGGAAAGACATTCAACAGTAAAGTCCTAAACTTTATAGCGTAGCTGCATTTGGACGATAGCAGAACGGTTGAGTGGTTACACAGACCAAAGAGCAGCACTTTGAATATGAATGTGGCTGCATAAATCAGCACACAGTCAAATAAAAAATGGTCGTTAAAATACTCACATACACACAGCCTCACACACACTCTCAAGCATTTCAAAACAGCATGTTCTCCCAGTCAAGCAAACATGCACAAAATGAGCATGCATTGGAAAACATGCAAATGAAATCATGTGCACAAGCTAACACACATAGAGTTTGTTCACACACACTAACTCAAACATAAAAAGCTTTGTAAAACCAATCTTGTGCTGCAGCCAATCAAATGTAAGGGGTCAGAATGAGACACTGCTGAGCATGAAAGTTCTTCAAGTTCTTTGAAAGTGGCATTAAACAACAGATAATGATGAGGGGACATCCAGTGTTTGACATTCGGGGAACACATTAAAGAAATACGAATGGATGTCTTGAATAAAAGCAGTGTGTGAAAGAGTCAGAGGCTCCCATTGAAAAACAAAATGTGTTTGACCTGATGGAGAATCCTTTATAGCTTACTAATGATGGGAAATGGTGGCAACATAGGGCGCAACACTTTTATTTTAACTTTCTCCTGTTGCTTCTTGGCTTTGGATGACATGTCAAGAGGAAGCATTTTGACCTAACAAAGATCCATTCATATTTAAATAGTTTACCCCTGAACGCCCATCCTGACTTTTCTTTATCTTGTAGATGATGGGAATGGCAGCGGCCTTTTCAAAAAAACCTTTCATGATTTCAGCTTTTCAGTCAGTTGGAAATGTTAAAAGTGGACACAAAGTTCTCTTCAACCCTAAAAGCATGCATCAAAAAGAGAGAGAAAGAGTAAAATGAACATTAAAAGGAGGATGGAAGGGGATCTGTAATTTGGCTTGAATCATTTCGTCATCAAAGGATTTCAGCTCTGGGAATGGGGATGGCAGCTCACCTTGTGTTGTATGAGTGTGATTCTGAACTGTTTTTGGGACAAACACAAAGAACTAAGTCTAAACAAAACAAACAAACAAGAATGAAAAAGCATAACCAAACCATGGTCTTGATAAATAAAAGGGATAAACTGAATTTCAACAGAAATTATTGTCTCAAAAGTCCATTAGAGAAAGGCTCAGGGTCTGTCAGACTGACACATGGTAATTTTTTTTAATTTGTTGCTGTAGAGTAGTGTAGTGAAATGGGTGTCTAATTTTTAACACCAACATACCAAAAGACTCATTTCTCAGTTCTTTCTGCTACATGAAACTCAGCTTGGAGGGATTTGACACCTGCTTCAGATAACTAATCCATCACAGTCAGCGCTTTGTCAGCTGTATTTATTTGTCAGATTTATTGTTGTCTTACAGTATGATGCAGCTGCAAGCAAAGAACAATCTTCCTGTTGGAGTGTTCAAGGACGCTCTGACGTCTGAGGTTCATTCCCTTTTTATTCTACCAAGACGTCTCAGTTAGCTGCCAAACAGAAAACAAGAGAGTTCACACTGTCCTTGTGATTTTAGAGAGCTGGTTTCAAAACTTGAATGTTGGAACACTGAATGTACCATTATGTTTTCAAAACAACACCTGCTTAAACTACAGTACAATGCAATCATATTTTTATATATATATATATATATATATATGGCCAATATTTTTTTTTTTCTTATTGCCTGTTCCAGCAAGGTTTAGTCTTCCATTTATTGTAATAAACATATGATAAAAGATGAAAACCTATGGTAATCCTTAAAAACACTCCTAAATTGCTTACTACTCCTTTATAATGACTATTTATATAATGCTAGAAGTGGATTTGGAGGGGCACAGTTTTTAATTTTTCTTTTTTTTCTGTTTTCTGTATCTGTTTAAACACAACGTTCCAGAAACTGAACACAACAGCCTTCATGAAGGCAGAATTTGCACACTGACTCATTTTCACATAAAGTGGACAGTCATGGCTAGTTCTGTTATTTTCACTTATACTGGTAAACAGGATGAAATGGAGTACAATGTATTAATCTTAATATGGGCAATTGTAATTATTATTGTCTTAATAAATGTAGCTGGTCTATCACTGAATCACTGAATTGCTAATAAACAATACATTGATTGACATAACAGAATCTTGATTCAGCCCATTCCCAGTTAAACAGAACCTCTACATCTGTTGTTCACAGTAACTGGTATGTTCAAAGTTTTCTGGCAAAACAGGGTAAGATGACTTTTATGTTTATGGCTTGTTGAAATAAAAAGAAGAACTGGTTAGTTAGTTAGTGATTGCTGCACTGACAGGGAAGATCACCACCCACACAAACTTGACAGAAACAGACCATCAAAGCAAAAAGACACCACTGTGTTTGACTGGAGCTAAATGCCCACAGCTTTAGGGTTTTTCTACCAGAGATGGAGATTTAACAGTAGAAGGTATAATGTCATACAGCAGCCTTAAACTCAACTATGCTGAGACTGTGAAGTTAAGTAAAAGCAAACAGTTGGAAACATAGGATTCATTATTACTGTAATATTGTACCTATATTCTTGTATAGCTCCCAACAGTATATTATCTGTATTTGCCAAGAAAATAGAAAATAGTCTTTGTCACTGTGTCAGTTCTCTGCTCTCTGCATAGGAACAAAAGCTCAGAAGAATCCAGATGTAAATACTGATTCAGAAAACCAACATATCTGACAGTGAATACATTGGTTCTATCAAATGAACTTTTGACGATGAGAGCAATTTAAGTGATTGGCTGGAGTCATAACTCGGAGCTCCAACAGAGTCAGTTTCTCACAGTTACAATAAAACACGGGCATGCCCTCTATCAAAGAGATAATTATTAATATGTTTTAGTGGCTCCGTTAGCTGTTAGCCAAGAGCTTTACAGTAATATCACTGCACAGATATTTAATCAAATGTTTCTCTGGCACCGTCACTCCTTCTATACACTTTATCATTTTCACATGGATGATACTTTATAGAGTTTAAGGAGCAGCAGTGGGGGCTGACAGTTACACACCATCCTGGCAGCAGTGTTGCTACTCAGCTTTGTGGGATAGCTGGTAAGTATGGTTTGGTTATGGCTGGTTGAGCTTTTCTCAACACCAGGCAGCTAAATTCACAGTAAAATAAATTATTGTCCATGTAAAGAGTTCATTCTCAACCCAGACAAACAGAAATACTCATTGTGTGTTATTCTTGGGTGGCTTTTGAAACTGTTGTACTGACATTAATATCCTTTTCTTTTTCTTTAAGCAGCTGTAAGGTTGGAACAAAACACTGTATTCCCAACTGACAGTATTGTACATGTTTTTGTTGTTGTTTTGTTTTGTTTTTCTCTATCAAACCAAATGTAATGGTTAGATCTAAGACTTCTAAAATTGCCAATAAATACAAATATTCTAAACGTTTTTAAGGTCATTTTACACACATTTTAAAACAAAACATGTGGCTTGGCTGCAAATCACATGTCTGTGCTGACCCACTAGTGGGTTGTGAAGTTGAACAGGTAGTTCACAGTTTTTCAAAATGATGGATGACTGTGTGTAATTATAGATGAGAATGACCAGAGTGCAGAAACTCAGCATGTCACGTGTTTAGTCAACTTTCAGGAAAGCTGGACTCAACATAAAAGACATTTACTGAAAATGATAAACATCTAAGATGATTTAGGACAGAAAACAGGACTTCATACACTGTGGAGTCTCTGGCTTGGATTCAGTGATGCTGTTTCTTGAGCAGACTATCTCAAAATGACATATTCTGTAGAGACAGCGCAAAAATTATATTGCATAAGGTACCATACAAATGGCACAATAAGGAGGAAGAAGACGGTTGTCTGTACACTGCACACTGAAGCACACATTTAAAAACGTATTTTGCTGTTAAAGCTTTAGTTAATGACCACTGTGTGAGGGACACTTACCCCGTCCTCTAACAGTGGCTGATACTTTTCTCCCTAACTTTCATCATTAAACCTTTTGAGTGTGACGTTTGCCGCATGTTTAATAATATCCAACATGAAATGATATTAAGTTGTAAGAGTTTTGCTGGATATTCATTTATTCATCCATGCAACTGGCATGAATGAAACTAAAACCAAAACAGGAGAGAGACTGTTGGTCAGATTGTTACTTTGGATGTAAGAGCATTTTCCTTTCCTGGTCCTTCCCTGGTGTGTTCAACTGATACATGAACTGGTACATGTCTTAGCAGCTGATACAGATAATTCTATAATTCACCTACCAGTTGTTAAGGTTAAGGACAAAGTGATTATGCCATGAAGGTCTCCAGAGTTAAAGAATTTTGTTCATGCATGTGTTATTCAAACTGATTGTATTTCTTCAGCTTAGTGTCAACTGAGGCAACATGTGGCCCTTCATATTTTGTTGACACAGTACTGTTTTCAGTCTGGAACGAGTGGCTATCTGTGTGTTGACTCAGAGGCAAAGTAGGATCAGCACCATGGACAGTGCTTGTGATACTTTCATTGTTGTGCTAGAACCTTAACTGACTTTCTGTTTTGGGCACATATTATACACAATGATATCTGAATGATCTTTTTCTTGGTGTGTTAGAATTCAGTGATGATGTGATGACACCAATTTAGGTAAGATTTACTCTTTATGATTTTGAGTTTGAAGGTCATGACAGAGAGTTCTATTTTTTGTAGTTGATCTTATGACCATTATGGTGGCATTAATGTCAATGACTTGAGGAGCCACAGGGATGAATGAGGGCATCATAATTCCCATCAAATGTGATCCCTGTCCTTTAAGAGACAGGCAGGAAACATATCACCTTGAAATGATTAATGTCATTTGTACAATTCTCTACTTTAGGAAAAACAAGCTCAACTTTTGTTTGGGCAGCAGAACATTAAGGGAAATCAGAATCGATTAACCTTCAAATATGTGTACATGAAAAACATTAAGAAAACCAGTCATGGCAGTTTTTGATCAGGATCAGTTAATTGGTCTATAGGGAGAGTAATTAACTGTTATTCATGTGTCACATCACTGCATAAAAATGATTAACAATGACATCATGCACACAAATGGATAACAACCTCTCTAAGTTCAATGTGCCTTCCTTTTAGGATTCATTACTTGTATGTATCAACACTGCAGCATGTCATTTTAATTGATCGGGCTGCAGTTAATTACATACAGTGTCCCAAAAAATAGGGCAGAGATGACCTTCTTGCTCCTATTAGCCTTGCTTTAAAATCAATACTTGAAGTTGAGGGAATAAGGGGGTTACCACTATTGTTATTGGGCCCATGTGGAGCTGCACCTGGAGATGAGTTGAGTTTAAATTGCTCTGGGATTATTAAAAGGTTCTGGTGGCAGGGCCTTTGGAGAATAATATCTTTGAGAGGGAGAAACAAAAAGAGAAAGCGACTGGAGAAAAGAAGAGCAGAAGAGTGAAAGGGAGAGAGAGATAAGTTATCTTTGGATCTGCTGATAAGAGCACCCATTCCTTCCTTCCCCTATTCTGCGAAGACACCTAATTATAGGCCCCCAAAATAGAGGTGACCACACCTGGCCTGATTATAAAGTGGGGTCATTAATCTAGGTTCCACATCTGGTTAAAGACCTGAGAGAATTGGGGGAAGTCTCGGCCATGCTAACTTTGGTCCTTAATAGTATTTTTTAACAGGAGTCGGCTCACAAGGATTTTCTTTTCCCTAAAGTTCCTTTTTCTCATTTACCTCAAACGACAATAGGGCCTATTTGTTTGATAGAACAAAATACTGATTCTGTAATCACACACTCAGAGAAAAGAGGAATGTCAGCAATTTGATGATATACAATATTCTGAAAATATCATGATAGCCTTTGGCCGCCACAGGCTTTAGATGCTGATTACCATTCAAAGAATGCACCCTCATTAAAATTCCCATAGGTAACTTATGACTTTACCATCACCTCCTGAACTGTGTTCCGGTTGCCATTTTCTTGCAGCATAGTAAACAGTGGCATCCATCATAGAAACCACCATCCTGCACTAGAAATGTTCAAACCTCTGCAGTCCAGCATTCCTCACATCTTGTACAGAAAAGCTGAACAAGCACATTACAAGTCTAAATTAAAGTGTGATCACTGCCAGCAGGGTCGGGATCAATTTACTGAGAGTTCAGCAAACCAGGGAAGTTAATATGTGGAGTAAAAACGTTGAATTAAACATCTAAGGCACAGAACCTGATTGTACAACCTGATATATAGCGTAATTCTGTATTGGCTTGTTTAACCATTGTTGAAAACAGTTAAAAAGATGCACAATAGGAGCAAATGGCGATTGTGCGGAGAAAAAAAAAACACATTATATTCCACTGAAGATGATACTTCTGAGTCAATTTTGACTTTTTGACACTATCATATTCATGGGAGATAAATTGGAAAGTCACCACTTGGCAAGGCAAGTTTAGATTTGGTTTTTAGCACCATTTAGGCACACGGTAATTCAAAGTGTTTTGCAAAAACACAGAAATACATTAAAATGCTCCTGCTCAAAATTAAGTTGACTATTTGAGATAATGTGCATAAACTGTTATGAAAATGTGGTACACTCAAAATGTGTTCACATTTGTGTTTTTTTCATTATTTCTCTGGTCACTGTATAAGAATATGAAATATTATTGTGAGCTCTTGTTTTCTATAATCTGTTAAAGGAACTGTAATATTACCCTCAGGTCAGTAAAGAGGAACCAATGTGTCAGTGATGTTGCTCCCAGGTTTTTCCACCCTCCTCAGAAGAAGTTTTGGAAGAGAAGTGAATGGTTCATGTCCCCATTCCTCTGAACATTCTACCTGTTTTTCCAGGTGAGTACACTCTGGAAGCCTCTAATTCCATCACCTAAGGTTAAAATAACTTTAACATGAGTGTGTCGTTGGACCTAAGTGTTGTCTGATGAGCAAGAAGTGTAAAGAATGTAGAGTAAAAATAGTGCTCTTTACCGCGGTGCATGGCAGCTTTCCCGCTGTATCACAGACAGTGTTTACATTTCTATGTACATTCCCATGGGGTTTATGCATATGGTTATCATGATTATGTACCTTTTATTATATGAATTTAAATCTGGGTCCTGACCATATGACTTATACAGTGGCAAGAAACATTATGTGAACCTTTTGGAATGTCAGGGTTTTTTACATTAATTTGTCATAAAATGTGATCTGATCTTCATCTAAGTCAAGGATATTGACAAATATAATGTGCCTAAAATAATAACACTTTTTTTTTTTTATCTTTCATGTCTTTATTGAACACACTGATTCAACATTCAAAATGGTAGTGGAAAAATTAAGTGAACCCTTGGAATTAATAGCTGGTTGACCCCCCCGGCAGCAATAATCTCAACCAGGCGCTTCCTGTAGCTGTGGACCATACCTGCACATCGTTCATGGCAGAACTGCTTTAGCTCTGTCATATTCTTTGGACGTCTCATGTGTATGGCTCTCTTCAAGTCATTCCATAACATCTCTGTTGGATTGAGGTCTGGGCTCTGACTTGGCCACTCCAAAAGACAAATTTTGTTTTTCTGAACCCATTCTGTTGTGGACTTGCTCTGGTGTTTTGGATCATTGTCCAGTTGCATCACCCCATTTCAGCTGACATACAGACATTCTCACATTATCCTGAAGAATTTTTTGATACACTTGGGAATTCATCTTCCCCTCAATGATTGCAAGCTGGCCAGGCCCTGATGCAGCAAAGCAGGCCCAAATCATGATGTTTCCTCCACCATACTTTATGGTTGGGATGATGTTTTCATGATGATATGCAGTGCCCTTTTTAGTAAGCAGCAGCTTCCTTCATAGTGTCCTGCCATAGACACCCTGCTTGTTCAATGTTTTACGTACTGTAGAATCATGAACACAGATGTTAGCCAGCTCCAATGACAGGTTGTTTCTTTACCTCAACAATTCTTGATCGTAGATCCTCTGACAGCTCTTTTTGGTGAGGCATGGCTCACAAAAGCATATTCTTCTCGTGCAGAGAAAACTCAAAAAGTTTGAGTGGTTTTTACCAGTCAAAGTAACTCTAGTCCACACCTCCAAACTCATTTTCTTAATAAGACTCTAGGTATGCTAATACCTGACTCTTTTTTGAGGTCATTAATTCATGGGTTCACATTCTTTTTCTACTGGCACTATGAGGTTTTTATGGTTGCTCTCAATAAAAACATAAAAGTTCAGAATTTTTTTTTTTTGTGTTATTATTTTAGGCACATTATATTTGTCAATACCCTTGACTTAGATGAAGATCAGATCACAATTTATGACAAATTAATGCAGAAAATGATGAAATTACAAAAGGTACGCATACTTTTTCTTGCTACTGTATTTTACATGTTGTTTCGGTGGGTTGAAAACTTAAAAGGTTCACAAGCAGGTTGACAGCACCCTGTTGAAAAAGTGAGTTCTATGAATTGTTAAGAGCAAGTGTTGTTATGAGCAATTAGCATTACCTTTGTAGCATTTTGGATGTTTATTTAGTTGAGAATTCTCCTACACTGTAAAAAATAATAACCTGCAAGCAAACTGATTCACACAGTCCAGTGAATTGATAATTACAGAGTAACACCTTTTTGTTTTCACTGCGCCATGTCCTGGTAGTTATCCAAACAGTATTGATAATGGAGAAGTGTCTTTGAACAATAGTAATGTACATTTGACTTGTGTGTAAGGTAAAGATATCCTCAGTGCTTATGTGGGGAATCTACTTTTTGTCCATCACATGACTTGATGATCTGTTATTTTTCAGACCCCTCAAACAATATAACAAGCACCTGTGGGGTAAAATAAGTGGTTTTCTTTCTTGTTTCATAGTGCTAAAACTGCAGTGGACATCATGTGGCACAATTCACAGCAATATACCTAATTTAGAACCATATGCCTGATTGCCAAAGGACCTTTTAAGATACAGCCTTGCTGACTTCTGCAGTGCCAAATGTGATTCCTTGACTCACACTAATTTTCATTCATCAGTTTCACACATTTTAATTAATTCATTCCCCCATTTTGGTTAATTCATGCACACAAGATAAGTGTACATATACTTTATACGAAAGCCAGCACGACAGATGTGCCCTGTTAGCGCCTGAACATACAGCTCATATTTGGACATGATGTAGCTTGTCTGGTGATGTTCATTTTATTTTGATCAAATTTGAACTGTTTTTGACATACATTATACTGACAGCACATTTTTATTTGATGCTCCTTTTTGTACCTCTGAAATGTCTTTAGGCTGTGCAATATATTCACTATATTCAAGATGTCATCTAAGAGCTTTGTCGTAAAAATGTAGTTCAGATTTCAGTAACTGTGGGTACTCCACAAAGCAAAGTTAGTAAGTCTGCGAGATGGCTTTAAAAAAGTTATAAATTGTGAGATTTTGTTATAATGAATTAAATTATGAATCCTAACTGAAATCAAAATCGATCTGTTCAGGGTGTACCCCACTTCCCACCCAGTGTCAGCTGGGATTGGCTCTAGCGCCCCCAAATGTAGGTGTCCCGTTACCCATAGAATTATTGAATCAGTATATTTATTTATAATTATTGCTATGCAGGCATAGGTTCCCATGTTATGTGCTACAAGGACAGAATATACTAGATCAAGTTAGATCAAATTAAGAGTTTTCACAATACAGTGCCGACTGATGTTGACTAATTGATTAATGTAAAATAATGTCAAAATCATTTCCACGTGAAGTGTCTGCATTACTTTAACTGACCCCACAATGGATGCCAGGCAAACTGTATTGTGTGTGTGTGTGCATTTTTCAACCAGCATTTATCAGGCTTGCTAATGCTAATGCAACAAGGAGCTATGTGTGAGAGGCGCACTAGGGCTATGATCAGCAGATGTTCTGGTTTTTATACTTAGTGAAGCAGCTGCTATCACAGTAAGGGGCATAATATACCTCAGTCCCTGCCTTTTTGGTCACACTTAGTGACACACTTAGTGACTTAATACAAGCTGAGAGAAGCTAAAGATTTTGCACAAAATATGAGTTTTCTTGGGGAAACAAATCACCTGTATTAACATAGGAAAGTTACAATGCACCTCTCACATCATATTAAATCTAAGCTACCCTTACACATAGCTTGAGCAAGAGTCTGTCTGAATAGCTTGGGAAAAACTGCATTGATTTCTTAATGTCTTCATGTCATTGTGGGTAGAAGTTATTTAGTTGTCCCCTGGTTTTTGGGGGGTGTGAGTTGGCTTTGACAGAAGCAGCCAACCACACAATAATCTGTTTGCTGTTTTCAGCTTTAAGAGAGTACATGGTGTCCCAAGATGGCTACTTGAAAGCTCTAAAGTTATGGAAACAACTTGCTGTTGCATATTATCAGCAAAAAATAAGGATGAGGCTGTGTTATTTCTTCAAGCAGAAAAACTGTTCCAAACTACAATCACATAGAACTATGTGAAGATGCCCTTCTTTTTGTCATTTGAGGACACATATGGAATTCAGTTGCTTCAGTGGCTCACCTCAACAAAAACCTTCCTCTGGGTTGCTGGCAAGTCTGCCACCTATTCTGACAATAATAACATGGAGTAGAGATTTTAAATAAGAAGAGCTTTTATTATCCACTAAGAAACAAAAGACAGCAGACCTGTGGGGAATACATAAAGGCATAAAATAGTCAAACTAATTTGTCTTTCCAAGGATCAGAGGTGAGACCAAGTGACTGATATGATCCCTTAATGCTTTTATCTATTCTATCCACTTCATTAATTAAGGTAAACAAAAAAAAATGCAGTGGTTCCTTGTTACTGTCAGGTAAGTGTGTGTACTGTTTTCAGAAAGCATAGGCAGAAACAACAGTCCCAGTCTCATCCCTAACCTCTACTTTAGTTTCCAGAAGGAAGTCCTTTGAGGATTAGGGGCATTTGGGATCTTGGCAAGGCGTGTGTGTGTTTGTGTGTTTAAGTAAAACATTTTAGCAAAAAAACCCACAAAGCTTCCTCTAAACTGTTTGACTTCCTTAAGGGAGAGATTGTGTCAGTTTATATAGGATTGGGAGTATATAGGCTTCTTGGCAGGGCTGGGCAGATTAACACAGCAGACGAGAAGATCTGATTGAAGCAGAAAGATGATGTGAGTGCATTAGAAATTCTGACTGACAAACAAAACAGATTAGCCTGCCGCCACTGTCTCTGCTGCTCTTTTCTAGGAAAATTGCAGGATTGTACCCTCTTTACTTATTTTTCTTCCTTGCCAAGATGTCAGATTGTTTTTTTTTTCATTCACAAGTTTTCTGTTGCTTGCTACATTCCTCATACTTTACTCCCTTGTTTTGCTCACTTGACATCCTGCATCCACTTCTTCCTCTTTTCTGCATCCAAACTTTTTCTACCTTCACTGTCTCCTCCTGTCATTTCTCTGAGGGATTATCTGAACCCGAGCGTCCTGCTGCTCTTCCTCTAAGTAGCCTCGCAGCTGCTACAGTGCCTCAGCTTTAAAATCTGGATGGACGGATGGGAGAGCAGATTCTTTCTCTGTCTCTGTCTCACACCGAGGCCTCCTCTATTTTCTTCTCCTCCGTGCTGCATCTCAACAGGAAAGGAATGTAATGTTCTTTGATCCCTCTTCTTTCCTCTTTCCACTTCTCTTCCTCTCTGCCTCTCTAAGCAGAGATTATGGGGCTGTGTAGAAAAGGCAATACTCCCAGGGTTTGCCCTTCATCCTCCCTCCATCTCTTCTAAAACCACCCCTCCCTGCCATGTGATCTCTTCATCCATCACCACTCCCTCTATTGTGCTTTTCCTCATTTTCTTCATTTTTCCCTACAGCTGCAGCATGGTACTACAAAATGGGAACATTTTGTTTCAATAGATGAGACCTGAGAAAGATTTTTTTTTTCCAACTATTGATGCCTCTCCATCCTAGTTTTCCTCTACTGGTGTTCCCTCTCTCCCCCCGGACATCCACTACTTAATGGTTCTAACCTTTAGGGCTTGTAAAGGTCATCGTCCATAAAGCGAGTGCTTCTGCTAGTCATTAGCGGAGGACTCCTGGTGCGGCAGCAGTGGTGGCGTGTACGTGTGCATGTGAGAGAGAAAGAGAATTTCCAGATCACATTTAATCCATGTATTTCTGTAGCTTCAAGCTGAGTTCAGCACAAGGCTCTAGTGGCTGATAGGCACTGACATGAAACTGTTCAGACACAGCACAGGTGAGGCTGCTTTGAAACTTACATACCAGTTACTTCACACTAAGGTAGGGTGAGCTACAGCAAAGTTGGCATCAAATTACACTTTAAAATCAGTGTGATGTGTAGCTATCCACTGCACCCATCTCATCTTACACTGCTATATGTATGCACTGCTTGTCCACAAAACTGATAGAAAGTTGATATCTATTAAATTCTGTGCACATGCATATTAATGAGAAATTACAGATAGCATAACCCTTAAAGCGGTAAATTGATCTAATAACATAGAAATTTGTGGTCTGCCTCAGAGGATCTAAATTAATGGTGCTACTAGTGCTACTAGTGAGAGCAGATGGGTTGTAATCAAACTGGGAAAGAGGAATTTATGAGGAGAAACTCAGTGACATTAGTGATTTAGTGAGTAATGTGCCCTGACAAAACATGTTTTTGAAATTGATCAATTAGATCATGCTCAGACGAAAATAACTGCGCTCCATCGCTGTGGCCTGAGTAATACAGTAGATCCATGTGCTCTAACAAAAAGTAAATTTGCAGCAGAATTTGCCTAATGCTACATAATTCGCACAAGAGATGTGTATGAGTTGATGATTTCACTTGTCACGACTTGTCATTATTACTGTTCATTTAATTCATTACTACTATATTTATTTATTTCTTTTTTATTAATCTTGTATTGTTATCTGTTACATTAATTTTCCCTCAGAGACCAGTTTGTCATGTGTAGCGTGAGTGTCCTCTGCTGGGCCCCTGCAGAAATGAGGGGTGAACCCGAGGCCTTGATACCTGTCTGCTATACCCTGTCCCCATGGTAGATTGATCTGTATTGAGCTCTCTCCTCGCCCTGCCGTGGCTTGTTCGTGAGTGCTATGCTAGCGGATTTCATGGATGTATAATAAAACTTAAATGGGACTAGCCTCGCTTTAAAGCATGGTCGTTTTCGTGTATATGACAAAAGCAACCAACAGTGAAGATAATGATCCATAAAGTAAGATAGTATTAAATGCTGAAATTGTTAATATCCTGGTTAATTCATGTTTCATTCATTCATGTTGACATTTTATTATTATTATTTTTTTTTTTTTGTAAAATGAGAGAGTGATTATGTGTGTGACATACAACTACAACTTGCCAGGTAAAGTTATTACTAAGATTTTCCAGATAATTTTTTAACTTTTTATATTAAGAGGCATATTCATATGAGCAGTAATTTCCCATCTTATTACTTACACTTCTATTGTTGTTATATTGTCACTCTTCTATTGTTCTCCACAGTTACAGTTAATTAGATTAAATATTGGAATACATTACTACTACTAAATTGCAAATCGTATTGTAAATATATATACACACACATATATATATATGTGTGTCCCATGATGATAATTTACCACACTGAGACAGTTTAAGCCTTGAATAAATAAATAAATGTGGTTGTTCTGAACGGATGACAGGTTTAATGAACTTCAGTTATGAAAAATCACCCACAGTGTCTTACCAGTCATCCTTACAAGCCTAATATAATGTAATATAATATGACTCATAAATACAATGCTAAACCACAAAATCCATTATCACACTGTGTGAAAATGAAGGCTCGACTTTGTGCTATTTCTTCAGTTTTACCTTTAATTTTACACATCACATAGCGTCGACTGTAAGCTAGCAAGGATCCTCGTTCCCAAGACCCAACATGACCACGTGTAGAGCCGTGATGTCACTCAGAGAAACATGCCTTTTCTGGGCTTTTTCTAGGCTTTTGAAAGGTTTTACAAATATTAAAACCCTGTGGCTTAAAAAATATAAAATACAAAGACTGATAATTGATTATGCTGGAGGTGTCCTGTCAACAGTTTTACAAGTGTGTCTTTTACAATGGTGGCCTATGGGGAAAATGCTTTTTTGTTGCAGTACCACGAGTGGCCACTGGGGAAAAAATGGCTGCAAGGCTGAGCGGCAGCATCATATCCAGTTCTCATAATACATCCATGGTTAACGAGTCTCTGTGGTCTGACTTGCTAACTAGCAGTTAGCTGAATTATTCTTAATTATATCATATATCTTAGTATTTTATGGGGCTTTTTTACCATGAAGATGACTGTAGCAGATACCATTCTATTATTATCAGGTACATGTTACCACCATTTTGTTTTATCTGCATGCAAAATGAATTACCAGTCTGCTGTATTCTGTCTCTGTGTATTTCCTGGAGCTTGTTGCCACAAAGTTGGCTGAGGGGGACCAAATTTTTACCCCCAAAAATGAGCCAAAAAATGCTGATCGGTGCCTTCGTGATCATACATCACATAATGCAAGAGATTCAGTTCAATTCAATTCAATTCAATTTTATTTATATAGCGCCATATCACAACAAAAGTCATCTCAAGGCACTTTTCATATAGAGCAGGTCTAGACCATACTTAATTACAGAGAGAGACCCAACAGATCCCACCATGAGCAGCACTAGGTGACAGTGACAGTGTAAGTTTCAACTTCCTTTTAAGAGGCAGAAACCTCGAGCAGAACCGGACTCAGGGTGGGCGGCCATCTGCCTCGACCGGTTGGGTTAAGAAAGAGGGGGGGAGACAGAAGAGGAGAGAGAGACGGAAGAGCACAATACTACAGGAAAGGGAAGATACTGAGTTAGTAAGTTAGTAACATGTTTATGGGATATGAATCCATATTGAGTGGAGAGAGAGAGAGAGAGAGAGAGAGAGAGAGAGAGAAAGGAGCTCAGTGCATCATGGGAGATCTCCCAGCAGTCTAGGCCTATAGCAGCATAACTAAGGGATGGTTCAAGCCTGAGCCAACCCTAACTATAAGCTTTATCAAAGAGGAAAGTTTTAAGCCGACTCTTAAAGGTACAGAGGGTGTCTGCCTCCTGGACCCAAACTGGGAGAAGGTTCCACAGTAGAGGAGCCTGATAACTGAAGGCTCTGCCTCCCATTCTACTCTTGGAAACTCTGGGAACCACCAGTAAACCAGCATTCTGGGAGCGTAGAGTCCTGGTGGGATTGTAGGGGACTATGAGATCTTTAAGGTAAGATGGAGCCTGACCATTAAGGGCTTTGTATGTGAGGAGGAGGATTTTGAGTTCTATTCTGGATTTGACTGGGATCCAATGTAGAGAGGCTAACACAGGTGAAATATGGTCTCTTTTCCTAGTTCCTGTCAGTAATCGTGCTGCAGCATTTTGAATCAGCTACAGAGTGAGAGCACACAATTTCTACGCAACTTAATTTTGCCATAGTACAACTCTGGGCTGTATCACAGGTTCAGTGTTTTTACTGTACACTCCATTTTTTTAAATGAAGTTGTGTTTTCATTTTGGTAATGTTGGCCTTTCCATAAGCGAGCATGGCACAATACCAATCAAATAATACCATTACATTAAGTTGTGGTGTTGGCAAAACAAAAAATATGTCAACAAAACAACTGTACCAGCATCAGTTTGGTAGCTGTTCTACAGAGACAGGCATCACTGACTACACACAAACAACAGAACAATGCAGATAACCATTTACTTCAAGTTAAATTGTGCAGCAGAGTTTTATAGGAATGCATTTAATTTGCATTCCATCTGAGTACTTTACAAAGAGATAAACATTTCCACATAAGAGGATGATACTTATATAGCTTTAAGCAAGTGTATGTGTGTGTTGCTAACAAGGTGCACATTGTACAGCACTACAGCATTAACACACAGCTAAAACAGCTATTTGCTCACCTTAAGCACTATTAAGCACATCCAACAGCATGATGCACAACTCAGTACTACATTAAATCCCTGAAATTCTGTTTTTTTTTAACACCATTAAGTTCACCCAACAGCATTAATCACAACAGACCCATTTCATCACTTCAGCATAAAGCCAAATACAAAGTAGACATTAGACAAGTACACACTGGGACATTTTAGTGTGGCAACACTATGAGAAATCCTGTCATGTTGTGTAAGTCAGATAAATGAGACGGACTCCTCATACACAGAGTTCATTAGTTCTTGAGTTTTTCAACTTTGACCGGCTAGTCAAAACTGGGATAGTCTGCAGAATTCTCAGCACATTGTCTCAGTTAAGAAATCTTTTCCAATGTTTTGAGGAAACAGAGAGTTTTAAGTGCTATAGTTGCTTCCTTTGGAAGTATTCTCAGCTCTTAAGACAGGTCCTGTGTGTTTGTGTCCTGAGATTCAGAGATGCTCAGTGTGTGACCCAGTCTGTTGCGGTGCCTTTGCAGATCAATATGTGTGTGTGCCATACAGTTTAATAAGATTAATGGTGAATCTAGTGTTGTCAAAGCAGTCATGGCATGAGGCCCTGTGCAGCTGCATCAGTCACACAGCTCTTGCAATGGCTGTGGTTCTACAGCTTCTGATCATACTGCATGATCTTCATCAGCAGACTGAATTTCCCAGTTGTCATGACACTTAAAAGTACTTCTTTTCCATGTTGGTTTAAAGGTTGAGTTCACTCCAAGTTTATCCTTGGATACAGAAGTTGACACAATCTCACCCCTGTTTATGTTTTTGTAGTCGAGCAGGTTTTACCTAGAGTGGGTTCTTTGGTGTTTAAAGCCTATGTGGATTGAAAAATGTCTGACTTTGGCGACTGCTAGTGACAGAATCAAAGCACCGTAGATTGTCTCAGTTTTCTACAAACAATTATCCCAAGAATAAGATGATATGATGGCACACATGACCTTCAGTTCACAAAGTGGTATTTTTGTGGCCTCAGGTATACCTGCAGAGCAATTCAAAACTGGGTACGATCAGAAGTGGGTGTGACAGGGGGCTTGTGCTGAAATAACTAATCACACATCCTCTTTTCTTTCTTTTTAATTAGAATGTGATCTGTCTCACAGCACTCAGCCAATTAGGTGACAAATGCACAACACTGAGTATTAAACATTTCCCAGAAGTTAGCAGACACGATAACATCGAAGCAGAGAATCCATTAGAACAAAAGCCACCAGTAAAAATGTCATGCAGCAATCTGTGTTTTGCTGACACAAGTAATATATAATTCCAATGTGTATACTGAACATTTTAATTCAATATAGATTTAGCAAGAATGTTAAAATCAGGTGTGATGACATGTTTATTGTTTGTTGCTTTCACATTTATATGGGCCACTGTACACTGTTATCAGAGCACATTAAAAATATTATTAACATCATCAGACCAATTCTGACAGTAACATTCAATTTATATTCTGATTTATATCTGATTTAAATTTCATTGAGAATAAGTGAAAGAAAAAAAAAAGATTTATTTGAGCCGACAGAGGGAGATTATGATATTTCAAAGAACTGCAGGGAGACAGAGTGGTAGTGGCAGAGGGAGAGAAGATCCACAATAGTGAACAAAACCATAACCAAAAAACCACCCCTCTGCTTTTCTTTAACCTTCATCCTCACAATGTCCTTCTCGAAGAAAATAGGTTTTAAAAAAAAGAAGAAAAAATGGTTTCTTGGAATGCATCCATGAATGCAGATTTGCCAGGCTGTGTCAAAATTCATACTGTTTCCAAATAGTCTCCAAAATGATACAGCCTATAAAGAGTGGAAAAAAAGTACATTATCATTCTTTTGGCACACTGGGAAATCTCCAACCCCTGCTATGGGCAATCAGGAGGGAGAGCTTTCCAAAACTAAAACTCTGCAGGGAGCCACAGACCTAAAATGCTCTTCAGGGAAAAGTTTTTTTAGAAAACAAACAACAATACAAGAAATTAGCTTTTCTTTATGGAAATAAAAGACAAAAGTATTCATTCAGAGCACGTAAGAGAAATTCCACCTTAAAATACAATTCACCTGTGGTCTGTATTGGGTTTTGTATTCATATAGAAAGAAAGAAAGAAAACGAAAGCACACTGAAAAACACTGAAGTTAAATGTTTATTGGCTCCTCTGCTTGTCTCTGACAGGTCACACACAACACTGTTTTTGTAATTATGGTGGTTAATGTATACTGTATAACTGTATACTAATGTATAATGTACTTATATGCCACTCATATGACAAAGGACTGTCACTGGTTAGCCAAATGGTATTATACCATTACTAAATAAATATTAAATTTGTCACTATTATCTACTGTATGCAAGCTCCTTAGTTCATATTGTTGATGTTTTCTTGCTGTTTCTTTCTCTGTCTTTTAAAGGGGTTATTTAAAATATTTTTAACTGCCAGTATTATACAATTAATTTTCATACCTAATGTCTGGAGTAAGCAACAGTTGTGTCATACTCACATCTGTCTCACATGACAAAAAACTCACATCACAGTCAAGGAACCTTGACTCTCAAAACCTAGTTGAGATAAAGGTGGAGACTGTCTGCCCAAGAGGAACGGCAGCATCAGTTGTTTCAGCAAGTGCCCCAAACATGTTCATTATGATGACAGAGGCACCATAATCTTTGCAAAGCAGATGTTTTAAGTCAAACCATGATGTCTCAGTAACCCCAAGTTACTGTTCTAATTTTTAATTTCAACCGACACCATCATCTTTCGTTAAAGTTAACGAGTGGATTTTTTGCCTAAGCACAACCAAATCTCGACCACAGCGGTGCTGTCACACCCTAAAAAAAAGAAAAAGGAAAGTGTTCACTGAGCTGTATATGACATGAAAACAAAATATTTCTAACCTAACCATAAAAAGAAACATCTCTTCCAGCTCCAACTATTTGTCCCTACTCTTTCATACAACCCATAGGAGTAACAGCAGCAGGAATAGCAGACTTTTGTTGTCATGGCAACAGTAATAAAGATGCAGTTAAGATCACAGTTTGGGTTAAAATAAGTACAGATGGGTGGCAAATTAAAGGAAAAGACAACACTGTATCTTAGTAGGGTGTTGGGATGCCAGAGCAGCTCCAATGTGCCTTACATCAGTTCTACAAGTCTCTGAGCTCTCCTGGAGGGACGGAACACCATTCTTCCAAAAGACTACCCTCATTTGATGTATTGATGATGGTGGTGATGCTGTTTAGCACGTCAGTCCAAAATCTCCCATTGGTTCAACTGGGTTGAGACCAGGTGACTGCGAAAGCCATTACATGTGAGCCACATCAATTTTATTCTCATCAAACCATTCAGCGACCCCTCGTGCCCTATGGATGGAGGCTCTGTCATCCTGTTTTTCTACTCATTTGTTTTTCCTTTGATTTGTCACTCATCTGTTCTAACCTTAAGGTTAGAGGACCATTGTTGTCATAGTTACAATAATAACCAGCAGAATAAAAGTGGTGAAGGTTGTGTGTTTTTCATCTCCGTTCGTGTGCCACAGTGTCTGACTTTGTTACTCCTTTGCTCCCATCATTACTACTGATACCAGCTCTTGTACAGATTCACCACCCTCAGCATTTCATGTACATGCCAAACTGCAGCATGTACACCAAAGAATGCCAAAGAGACCGCTTTAGAGTTTTGGGTCTCCCAAGATTCATTCACATATCAGAGTCACAGGAGGCACATGCTCGTTAGCCTCTTAGCCTGTGGATATTATTCCAGATTCCTGCTGAACTTGCAACGTTGCAAGTTTGACTAATTTACATAACTTTTAGTGTTGCGACATTTTGACACGTCAAAGCCTGAAAAGCACAGGTGTAACTAATAAAATGAATATGGCTTTATTCCGTTTAGGTGAGCCAGCTCCAGTGTTTGTAAATGTTGGCTCACTGGATAGGCCTCCTGGGACACTTAATGTAACACAGCTATCGTTAATGTTAATGCTTCCACCTGTGCTTTTCCTGCTGTAAGTCAAAATGTCTTCTGTGAAAAAGCTCTGTTGGTGTAGGTAATTGTTGTTTTGTGCATTTGTGCAGTTAATTTTAATTAAAACTGTTAAGAACTTTTTCTTCTTTTTCATCAACTTGGACTCTTCTAAAACTACTTAGCATTTTGCTGCATCATGTCCCAACATGCCCCAAGAAAAACAACAGGGAGACCAAACCATTCACACATGCTGATATATTCCATTGATTTGACTGCTCTTGTAAATAGCTACAGCTGCGGCATGCTGATTTGGGCCACTATCTACCTCGCTGTGCTTTGCATTTTACAAAGGTGCTGCTTGGGCCTAACAGTTGGATTTATCAGAGGTGTTTGCTGCATTGATATGAAAAACTTGCCAGTAAAGTATAAGTTGTATACACAGTCACTTAAGAATACTTGCCTTTTTCCAGAGAAAACTGAATAACTTTGTCTTCTAGACTAGTAAGTGATGGTCTGAATGACCAAACCATGCAGTGTTGGCTTCAGAATGGCAGTGATTCTATCTGACAAGAGCACACATAATTGGCCAGATGATCTAGGAGTTTAGGAAGAAGGATGTGTAAAAGACACAGATTAGTTGTGGAAAAATAGGCCCTTTTTTCCTATAGCAGTCTGCTTATGTGTCTATTTAATTTGTTTTTCTCTTGGGACATCACAGTGGTGCAGTGATTAGCACTGTCACCCTTTTTTCGCAGTAAGAAGGTTCTGGATTCGAACCCTGGTTCATCTCAGGTTTTGCTTTGTGTTTGCTCAGTCAGGTTAAGGTGATTCAATATTATCCATAGATGTGAATGTAAGTATGTATGGATGTTTGTTTCGATATGTCATCTCTGCAAATGGACTGGCGACCTATCCAGGGTGTACTTTGCCTCTCATGCCATGTCAGCTGGGATTGGCTCTGGCCCTCAACATGATGGTATAGATAATGGATGGATGGATGTTTTTTTCTCTTTGAAAAATGTTTACAGAGAGATTTGCGAGACAGTAACAACCAAATAGTCTTTTAATTGCAGAACATGATTTCCAGATATGTAAGGTTAAGTTTCATTCTTCTGTCTCTCCACTTATGTAAGCATACTTTTGCTCTCTTTCCCTCCCACTGATGTCCTTTATAACACATTCTTCATGACATGTACATTTATCGCCTCAAAAAACATTGAGCAGACCAATGAACTACTATCTATTTTTTTCTTCCTGACTGTACTTATATTTAACCCTCGTGGAGTTCTAATTTTGTTCTACAAGTGTTAAAGAATTTCAGAATATGTGATCAGTAGTTGGATCTCAGTTACATGGAGGTAAAATGTATTGCTGGTGTAAACAACTATGCAAGTAAAAAACTTGTCTAAAATTTGTCAGGTGTAGACAGAGGGATGGATAGAGGGATGTGTGAGCAACATGCTGTCAAAACTGTGCAACAGGGAGAAGTGTCAGTGATGGGGTGAAGGGGTGGGTGTTGCAAAGGGGTTGTGCTCAAGCTAAATTGGGTGCTAAGGTGTCACTACACTTAAAAAAAGGTTCTTGTTGGACACACTCATCACATTGCAAAGTCAGAATTTGGGGTGGCATCTTTGTACACAATTCTTGTACCTTAACTGACAGTCAGGCCTGATTGGCCAGATGAGGTGAGAAAGTAGGCAGGGTGTGAACTTCAACATGAAACTGTCCAAAAGTGCATAAGTCATTTTTCAACATTCCTCCCTGCCTTTGTGTGTGTTAGTGTGGTTATACCTCTGCATTTAAACATGTTCAAACAACACTTTACACAAAGTAGTTAGTTTGAAGTATACAGAAGCCTTTAAGTTGCATTTAAACAAAGTTAAAATCAAATTGTCCAAAAAATTCCAAACTTCCTCTGAGATTGTTATCATAAAAGCTCCAAAAGGTCAGGTAAAATCTGCACACAACAAACAATAAATCACAGACAAACAATAATTACCAGTTCCTCACAAAATCAGCATGGATAGATAACCTTAAATCGCAGCACATTACTCCTTATCTCACCTGCCAACCTCCTGGTTTAGCAGCAAACACTTTCAAGTGCATTAGCAGGGGAAGCCATTAGTTTTACAATTAGTTTTATTGATACTAACAGGTCTGTCTGCCCACTGTCCACTCATGTCTACTCCCCACCTTTCTTAGGTTCACTTTGTACCAAAATCAGTAGCAACGGGGGAGATAACAGCAGTAAACTGTGTGTGGGTGTTCTCAGTTATTTAACAAGAGGAAAGGAAAATGCTCAAAAATAGCATACAATATCAAACTCTGCTCAGTGTGTGTGTGTGTGTGTGTTAAAAATATCCATTCATTAAATGGCATTATGAAACTAGCTTTTGAGTATGGGAGGCCCCAGGGTGACTAAACCCTGTATTTATCCTTGCAGTGTTGGCATCATGCTTTTCCCATAAATTAGCAACAAACAAAATGCTCTCCTTGTCCATGTTAAAGTTTTGAATAAAATGTCAGCCTCAATTCCAGCAACTTTTTTGAAAAGTGCAGTGTTTTCCATTACACTGAAGAATGGGCAAGTTCAATGAAAATTCCTTTAAATAAAAGTGTCTTATTGCATTTCTGTGATTGCTCATTTATATACCAAAAAGCAGGGACAAGCATAGGTATTGAGTTGTCAAAGCATTTATCTCTGCAGGATGAAGAAAATTACAGCAGCCCACAAACAAGTCCGGGAATATAATGCTGTCCTAAACAGTAAATAATAGCCTCATTTGGTGAGGTACAACAATGAACATGATCACTGTGCTTATTGTTAGCTCCTCAGTGTGACTGCTGCATCCCCCCTCAGCTGTAATATAGCAACAAAATACAGCCAGCCATTTAGAGAGCTGTGACTATGCATACGCCTGCCAATAACTAAGTCTTTATTACGTTGATGTAGAGGATTCATTTTTGTATGTGCCACCCCCCCCCAAAAAAAAAAAAAATGAAAGAAAAACAATCAATATTAAGTAACTAGCAAGTACTGTTGTCACATCATAAAGAAACTTGTTGGCTCTACCAACATCCACTCACCACCAAACAATTCAGTTATCATCGATTCAAACAAAAAGAATCACATTAAACACAGTGCTCAGTCCCACCTTTCCTGTGTACCCTCTGCCAGTAAGTGATGAATGGCCTGAAAAAGCAACAACTTTTTTATACTGTTACCTTTGCCACCGAGGATAAAGTAAGTTGTTGCATTGGTAAGCACTGCAGTGAAATCATCAGTGTGGCAATGTTGTTTGTAGCCAGCAGTGATGACCTAATCTTTTCTCTGAAATGTCATCTTATGCAGGGTCATGAGGAGTTGGACCTTATCCCCTGCTCACATCACCCAGGAGGAGGGGTCCAATTTGGACAGGTCACAGTCTACCACAGGGCCAGGTGTTCAGATTGAAATTAGCCCTGTGTTAAAACAATGCAAGGGGCTTTATTGTGGAGATTATGTTGTTTCAGGTATGAGTGATAAAGTATTATCTAGCCAGACTGAGTAACACATTTTTGAATTGTTTATGGATCACAGTCATTTATAATGACAAGAGACAGGGTTTGACAGCCATGAGTTATGAACTGCACAGTTATCACAGTAACATTTATTTAATCTAACCAAAAGAAATATGGTAGATATTCCACCAGGAATGTGCACTTGCACATGCATGTTTAGCCAATGCAGTGTCATCCTGCAAGGCACCGTGTTGGTAAAAAAATATGAATGAGGCTCTATCAGACTTTTTAATAGACATGGTATGTCCTAGATATCATTGGAAAAAACACATGAATGGAGGTGATCCAACTTGCATTGTGATCAGATCTCAGCCAGGCATAAATACAATGCAGGGTAAGATAAAATGACAGCTAACCCTCCCTGTTCCTGTTACTGCTCAAAATGTCTGGCAAGAACTATAAGGTGTAGCAGTGAATGTCTTCCTTTGCAAAAAGTAAAAAAAAAAAAACAGTAATGCCTCTCCATGGCACTGCTTTCCTTGGCCTGAAACACACCATGTTTACTTTAGCCAGTTCTCCTATCCTGCAAGTGTATGAGAAAGGGAGTATGAGAAACAACTGTACATGTCAGCCAGTGTGAACTGCTGCACCACCATTTTATCATTAGGACCCTTGTGATGCTGAAATGCTGAAATGTCAGTAATATCAGCTGATTGCAAAGACTGTAATTTATGTTGACTGTTCAGGTGCAGGTTCAACAGTAATTCTCTGTTATTTTCACCTGACAATATTGATAGAATCAAAATATCCAAAGACACCAAATATGTTTTGGGGAAATATGTAACGTGGAAAAGTTACAGAGGAAATGAATGGTGTAATCTTCATTTAAATATTTCACTCTGATATATAGACTGATACACAATCAGGAGAAATGGGTCTAGGCTCTTATGGGCCAAGGAAAACTGTTGTAAGTGGTGAGAAACAAAATGAAGTCCATCTCCCTTATATGAAGATGGAGGTAAACGTCACTCCCCACAAATCCACTACTGCTGGTACCGTGGCCTTCTTTTTATGAGTTACAGCAAACCAGCCACCTCCTCACAAAATATACCAAGTGGGCCAAGTGGGTGCGCACTGTTTCCATGGCTCTGTGTGGGTTTCGTCCAGGTGCTCTGTGGTTTCCTCCCACAGCCCAAAGACATGCAGGTTAGATGAAGTGGAAAATATAAATTGCCTGTAGGTGTGAAAATGTTTGTGAATGCATTAGTCCATAGACTGCAGTCCTCTCTGTTTCATGTCTGCTACAGAGAAAGAAACCGTTATTGAGGCATACAAAAATCCTGCCTGATCCTGGACACATACTGAGGCTGACATATAAAACTTTAACTAAGCCAACAACATAACGATTTGATATGTGTATAAACATCATCTTTGTTGAAAGATGAACTGATTCTCATGTCGTGTGTTTTATGTCAGAACAGCCAGAACTGCTGCTGTTGTTTTATTTTCCTGACAGGGTTGTGGCTGTGGACAAAACTGTGTCTGTGAGGTTTTAAGTACCACACACCCTTTGATCCACGTTTTAAAAGATTAACAGGAGAAATTATTACTAGCATTTTTTTTCCCACTGAAATAAATGAGAACAGTGTTTCACAGTGTTTAATTATATAATTCCACAATGTGTTTTATCACCAGCCAGCTGACACCTGCTACTTACAGGGAGTGCTAACACTAAGCAACTAGCACATAGAAAATGTGTTACATAAAGAAATAAAATGCACACACACGTGTACAAATACCCATTTGTCTTTGGTCATTAGTTGCCATGGTGTAAGAAAAAAAAAACAATGTTATCTTAAGGGTCAAAAATGATCAGTTCATGGGTTTAACAGGAGGAAAAAAAAACACACACACACACACACAAACATACACGCACACAAAATAGATTCTATGTTTAACATGGAATTATTAATGGCTTGAAGAGAGGCTCTGTGTTAAAATCTCTTTTGTGCACTTTTGTTGCTTTAGTTTTGCTTGTGCTCACATGTTTCATCAAACTAACTGACATGCACAAAACCTGGGGCAGATAATATTCCAGTATAGGAGGTTAGTTTCTGTGAAAAAATTTACAAAGCTGCCATCTGTCATGTGCTGAGCTTTCAGACTGTACATGGGTGTGAGAAATATATTAAAAGAAATAATAACTATATTATACAGCTATTATTATTATTATGGTAAAGTATGTGGCATATTGTCACATTGTCACAATATTGTCATATTGCTTTGGTTTTGATTCTAGGAACACTGAGTAAACCTGTGGGAGGGATCTGGATGCTTCGTAGGGTACGAGTAGATCAGAGATGTATTTATGCTTAAGAACATTTAAGGTTTAAGGTTAGGGTTGCTTTATAAGTGTCATAAACCAGGTCCTATGGTATGACAAATACAGAGAGGGACACAACAGATGATTATAAATTTGAGTATTTATTGTAAAAAATAAAACAACTGAATAAATGGATGTTCATCTAAATCCAGATCATCTGAGTTAAAAATTTGCTACGTAATTTACAGACATAACCTACATTAAACATCTACAGCAAAAAAAAAAAAAAAAAAAAAAAAAAAAAAAACAGCAACTATTTACAAACCAAAAATTCATCAAAAAATAAGAAAAAAATAAAACCGTTTAGACCCCATTTAACCTTCACTGTGAATTCTTCATGGTAGCAGCTTGGGGGAATGGACATTGCGTAGCCAAGGTTACCACTCTGTCTGCCACAGTCAGGTCAGGACAGGCCTTCATTTCTGAAAGTAAAATCCAGCATGGAGAACAATGTCCTCATGCTGTAAGGATAAGGTATAATGGTGCTGAATCAATATTAAACATGTTTATTGAAATTAAACAAAAGATGAAAAACTCCCAACGCCCCTGTGGATTTTTAGTTCTTCTACTCAGCGGTTCTGACACACACACTCACACACACATACATTGGTGCAATTTGCATTTCAAAGGCCCTTGTGTTGCAAAACTGTCTGACTACATGCTGCACAGCTGGGGACAGTGGAACGGAGACAGAAAGAGCAAAGACTTTAAACACCAGATCAAAGAGTAAGACATAGCACACAACAAACCTGAAGGCCACGATGGCAACACTGTTGCCTGCTGAGAGATTGAAGCTGACAACTGGGACAAATACCTCCTGAGGTTTAAGATGCATTTCTGTCTCCTTTAAAACCACTGTGAGTGTACATTTTAAAAGGATAAGTCATTATATTTTCAGATTACATGGTTTGTATTTTTTCTCTTTTCATGAACATGCATTCATTTGACTGCACATGCAGTGTTTGGCTTTCCCAGGAAAAAAAATGTTGTGACATGTAGCGATGTCTTTTATATCCTACACACTGTATATATTTAGGAGGGTATTTCTGAACTGTGGACTCTACTCCTCCAGTTCCAGACTTTATTTGAAGCTGAACTATGTATAAATCCAGCTCTGTACTTACCGCACAGACGTGAAACTGACATCAACTGTCTCATCTCAATCTCAGAGAGAAAATGAAAAAGTTTATTTCACAAAAGGTTTATACAATGGTTGTATATCCTTTCCACAGTGCTATCAAAGCTATTTTCAAAATGATATATTAAATACACATTCTCCATAAAGCTGTTAAGTAATAAATGCCAGCTTTCATTGTGTATTGTCATTCTAATCAATTGCCTGTATGATCCTATTTGAATAATGCACTACATTTGGGTTAATAACAGCTTACCCCACTGTGTTGACAGAGCCACAGGATGTAAAATCACAATTGACAGCAAGAGACTGGATACTCTTACAGTCATGACACTTACATTTCAATTTTCTGAACCAAAAGACACTGAAGAGAATGAGAGGGCTAAAGGGAAAGAGCCCATGCCTGATTGTACTAATGAAATATATTTTAAATGCCCTTGTTAATCTCCCAGTGGAGAGGAAGAGAGGACTCAGTCCTGATTGTATGGCAGAGTCAGAGCCATAATGAGAGAAAGTGGAAGAGATGAATTGATATCACACAGAGAGAGGCCATCTTTAGTTAAATGCGGATTCCCACAGCAAGGACTCTAATGTGCCACATACAGAGTGGGTTAATGACCAGAGCACGTTGTAGAAGAAAACAAGATTTAGAGAGAATTTAAAACCTCCAGTCTGGGGGTGTTTTGTCAAACTGTGAGGCCATATCATACCAAATTCAAAAACAATAATTCACAAAGTGTGACATTGGAAAATTGATCCTGAAAAAATAAGAAATGTGAATTTAGTGGGTCCAAAGTAACAAAATCGACCTGCTGGCGCCTGAAAAGCCATTTTGTGATGAAAGGTTACCACAGGTCTGCAAGACAAGAGTATGGTCCCCATATGTGTCAGTATTTTACTATAGTGTATTATGAGTGGACATTAAACATTAAAAGCTAATTTTCCTGTCTTTTTTTTTACTCCTTCCCGCTTCAGCATAAAAACATGGTTACTTCATTAACAAGCTACAAGTGGAGAGTTGGGGGCCAGTTGGACTGGGGGTGGGGTCATGAGAGCATGTTCATGAGCAGTTAAAGGTTTTCGAGCAGGAGGCTAGAAACTTGCCAAGTCTCTAAATTAAGCTTTGTATGCTAACTTGCTCCTAATACTGAGATAGAAGTGTCAAAGTGCGGATGTGTATCACATGTTAGTTAACTAAAGGAGAAAAAAAAAAGAGCAAAGAGTCCCCCAGACATGAGTCAATGAGACCTCTTTTAAGTGTTTCTTGACTGGGACCAATAACTCCAGTTTCCACTGGTTCCCTGGAAACTGGGCCTGATCAATAAGTTGATAATACTTGTATTTATGCTTTGGGCTTTAGGCTTTTGAACAAATTAAACAAACAAGATACAACATGTCAGTTAGTGGGCTTTAGAGGTACAGGTAGGCAGGTTTCGTTACCGTTACCTTTGCAGAGAGTGAGTGTAGATGAAAGCTAACACTTTACTATACAGACGTGAGGGTGGTATTGATTTTCTTATTGAACACTTGGCAACAAAGCATATTTCACAAATGTCAAACTATTATTCAAAAAATATTGTTGCAGCTCTAATTTAACTTTGACTAAGATTAAAGGTGACTGAGGGTTCACTGTGAAGGTTTACATTCTGTATGTGAAAGTTATCCTAACAAAGTTTAAAGTATTGTTAAGTTGTTTGACATTAACTGAAATCAATGGCTGCCTGGGGGGTTAGAAATATCACATTCTACATCATTCTAAAACCTGTGGAATATTTTGAATAGCTGTTTGCATAATTTATTGTAAATGGATTTAACCTCTCAGAAACACTACTTTTGTCCATTAATGGCCTTAAACAAAGGCACATGAAGGTATCATCACTAAGCTGGGAGCTATGCAGCCTGACACAAGTGCTCTTGTGTGCTCTTGTTGGCTACGAGTGACAAAGCTTTGGAGCCATCACTTGACAAGTTTCCTAGTTCCCTGATCTATTCCCAGTTAAGATTAATAGAACAATAAAACAGTGACCCTACCAAGATTGACTGGTCTGTTGAGGCTTAACTCAAAGCTTCTTGGAGCTGATTCATACCCCTGTGTTAGTGGCATTCTCAGCAGCATGCACGTTTTCAACAAATGTCAGGGAGTTCATAGATATGAGGGCGGCTGTGGCTCAGGAAGTAGAGCAGTCGCCCAGGTCGGTGGTTCGATTCCCGGTTCCTCCAGTCTGCATGCCGAAGTATCCTTGGGCAAGATACTGAACCCCAAATTGCCTCCGATGTGTGTCACATCGGTGTGTGAATGTGTGTGAGTGTGTTTAGAAAGCACATTATATATAGAACATGTGCTGTATGAATGTGTGTGAATGGGGTGAATGTGATCTGTAGTGTAAAGCGCTTTGAGTGGTCGAAAAGACTAGAAAAGTGCTATATAAGTACAGTCCATTTACAGTCCAAATAAGCAACTCAAAGTGTTTAGTCGGCAGCAAAGACGTATTAAAAAACTATGTCTGTCTATCAGCCAATCATTGCATTTTAATTTCTTAGTGTCTCCTGCCCCTGCTGAAAGATATCATTATTCACTGGCTAGCTATAAAAGTTTTAAAATACTGTTTTTTAATAGCACTTAGCTTGGGAGGCCACTCTGTGGGAACAGAACAGAATAACAGCAAACTGAGCATAACAGTTACGTGCTCAGGTGGATTATTACTTCAATGACACTTTATGAAAAAAGTGAACTAGTGCAATTTTGTCTTTGTCTTTGGGTTATTTATGGTTTTACATCAGCTCTAAGTAGTGGTTAGCCCATTTTTTCTACCTAAAAATGGTACAAAATATTAGCATGTGCACAATATGTAACATGAGCATTGTTGTGAGACAATTTAATTTGTATAATCCCTCATCTGCTACTACCAGGGCCCCTTAAATTTAGGCAACCAAAACTATTAGAGGGATTAGGGAAAGATCACAGACAGAAACAGTTGCAATCAGCAGTGGTCTCAGACCATCCATGATTTTAAAGTCATGACAGAGAACTATCTTATAATAGATGAAATGCCTTTTGATTAGGATTTTCTCAGCAATTCTGAGTGTCCTAGTGATAGTATCATTCTTTGCACTCTTTCATCCTGAGGATTAACATCAGTTGTGACTCAGTGTTGACAGAGCATGGGGCAGTATTGTTTTAAGGATGTTAAATTAACAAAAAGACATCCAGCACAGGCGCACGAGAGAGGAAGAGAAGGGCACAAAGAGAGAGTGAAATGTCACCGTTGACCGATGTGAGAGAGGAGACTAGGATGGAAAACGGGACTGAGGGAGAGGAACCCCCCCCCCCTCCCCGGCCAGAGCGAGAGGGAAAACTGAAGTGACACAGAAAAGAAATGTCACCCTACAGCCAGAGGAAGAGAGAGGGGAGTCAAAGAAAGTACTGGGAGAGAGAGAGAGAGAGAAAGGCAGAAGGGAAGTTGCCCACAGCTAGAGGGGAAGTGGGGCTTTGAGAAACCAATGAAGGGTCAAAGTGACTTCATCAATCACAGCAGACAGCTCAGTGAGAGACAGGAGAGGAAATGCAGAGTTAGGACTTGAGGCTCTCTCTGATCACTTGTGTTAAAGCACAGTGTTGTTTTGATGTTGTAAAGCGCCCTGGAAAGCTTCTGTTCAAAGGTTGGCGGTAGGTTTGGCTGGTTTTACACAGCAGAGCTTCTGTTAGAGGTTGCTGCTGAGTGTTCAGGGCTCAAATAGGGAACTAGGAAGATATTTACTTCAGAGGCTGCTGAGAGTGCATCCAAATGGAGTAAAAGTGGTGGACAGGCAGGTGGTGTTTGATGTTTTGTTAAGGTGAATGGAAAGGTTTGATGCAAGCTGAGATACCTACAGTGAAACTGGAGAGGCAGCAACGAAGGAGTCACCTGTTCCAGGAAGAAAACTGCACTTACTTTTCAGTCATTCTTGAATGAATGAATAACCTTTTTCTTACAAAATGATTTTTGGAATGACTGTGGAGATAATGTCTACAAACTAATAACCAGATCAAAATATAGTGTTCAACTTTCTCTCTGCAAAAGATGGACACTGATGAGTAAACAAGTTGAGTGAGTGTAATGGATGAAAGCGTGGGCATAGTGTTTTCTGAGAGGTTTGAGAGAAAGGAAGATGAGAGCGTGGCGAGGGTCTCATTAAACTGTTGCACTCAGCTTGAGCTATAATTTTTTCATATATACATATATGTGTATGTGTCTGTGACTCAGTTTTCTGTCAGACAGCTGAGAGCTCATGGTTCTATCTATTGTATTTCGAAAAGCCAGGATGGATTTGAGCCAATCCAGACATCGTTTACTCTGTTTTGATGGATTGGCACTGGGTAAATTAAAGCTCCTTACAACTTGGTTTCAAATCTGTAAAGTTTTTCTTTAAATTTTAACATTTAAATAAATCTTCTAAACAGGAAAAAAAAAACATCCAACTCTCACAGCAGTTTGTGAAATAGTTACAGAATTGTATCTAATGATCCATGTACACAGAAACAAATTTTCATTTTTTTTGTGACACTCAGCATGACTTAAAAACCAATCTATTTCAGTTGAAAAAAAAAAAGGATGAAATGATGAATGAATTCAGTGCTACATTCACTTACAGCACCAGAGAGTACAAGGTAGTTGGGGTGAATACTGGGAATACAAAGCGCACAGCCGTCACAGTTGCATCTGTGGTTAGATTTAGGCAACAAAAGTACTTTGGTTGAGGTTAGTGAAAAATTATGGTTTAACCAAACTTGTCCTTTCTTTGGCTGAACATATTCATGTGAGATGCCATCACTTACAGTAAAGAGTTAATTGAGAAAATATGTTTTGTGGGCAATTAAAGGTTCACAAAGAAGAAGAAGAACGCTAAAAATTGTGAACCTACACTCTCAGCCTAATCTATTCTGTAACCTTTGTTTTGTTCTGGGTATGCCAGAGGTCAAAAATATAACATTGTGCAGCTTTAAAACAGAGCAACTACACAACATCAGAAA
This sequence comes from Lates calcarifer, assembly GCF_001640805.2. Lineage (NCBI taxonomy): Eukaryota > Metazoa > Chordata > Actinopteri > Centropomidae > Lates > Lates calcarifer. The sequence goes on from NC_066840.1 coordinate 1,951,398, forward strand.
AATCCACTCAATAAAATAATGTATCAATGTACATTAAAATGTAATGTGACCAGAGTTTCTTGGTTTCCAGAAACAGCTGAAAAAGTTGCCAGAGAACATTTTGACCAGTATTATATTTTATATCATGTATTTTGCTATTGCATATGCTGTTGTATAATATTGTAATTCAAATATAAGATAATGAATTACACTGATGTACCATTGTATTATTTTGAAATTTCTAATTTTGATACACAGTAAGGTTATTGATATTTTTGTTGTTCACCTAATTTAAAGTCACCAAACGACACTTTTACCTACAACATTTTAGAAAGTTGTCACACAAGCTTAGTCATAAAACCTCATAATGGACAGTACAAACTCTGAATGGTTTTCTATCAACAAGCAGTTGGGGCCCTGAGTAATCAAACAATCAGACTTTAATTATATAGCACCTTTCATAGAGGTTTGTACATGATGAAAATGTAGATTTAAATTTTAATATGTGAAAAAGTTAAAAAGTAGGCATATAACAGTATGATGTTAAAATAGATAAAAACTGATAAAAGTGGTACTCATAATATATTCTACAGCAAATGTCAAGAAAGGAAGGTTTTAGGGTTTACATGTAATGATGTCAACATTTCAGATCCTCAGGCCAGCTGTTCCAACAGCTCGGAGCCTCAGAGCTAAAAGCTGCCTCACTGGAGGTTTATGTGCTGCACTTCAGACTAACTGAAAGGCCAGTGCCAGAGGACCTGAGGGGACATCTTGGTTCGTACATTAAAAGCATTTTCAGACAAGTAGCCCAGTGTAGGACCGTGTAGTGAATTTAAGAAAAAAAAAAAAAATCAATGGCAGAACTAGGTTTGATGTGTCCTCTCCTTTTGGTCCTCATCAGCACTCAGGCTGTCAGACACACACACACACACACACACACACAGTGTCAACAAACAGTTGTCTTAATTTCTAACTTTTTTTTTTTTTTAGGAAGAGCTACATTATTATTATTATTATTATTAAGTGAGACCTTGTTTGACAGAGTGTGTGCTCTCCTTAACCTGGCCTGCTGTAATCCCTCACTGGCTGACAGTTGAGTTCGGACAGGCTGATTCTGGGGCAGACCTCTTGGGCAGCCTGCCTCACAGCTAAAAGCCATCTTCTCTTCAATCCTCACCTCAAAGCAATCTATCCAGCCTTCAAAAGCTCTCTCCCTCTCTCTATGTGTCTTTACCTCAGGGTGACTCTTATTTTGACTGAGGATGATCGCACACTCTCTCCCTCTCTCTCTTTCATGTATCTTTCCCCTAAAGACTACAGTAGTCTACTTTTTGTACTTCTTTGTGGCTCATCAACACAAATATGCAACAAAAGACACATTTTGAAATATGATCAGCAATATCAGGCTCAACATCATGAATGGATGACTTCCAAGTAGATTACTACTTTTACTCCAGATACACTTTTATCAGTACCAATTTACCATTTAGTGGAAATGTATTGTGTTCGTACTTTTTTCCATGTGTTTTTATGTGATTATTGAATGTTTCAAATTATTGTGATGACATAAATCACCAGATTTTACCAAAAAAGGTGCAGTCTGTGTTGCTCTCAGCACATTCATCTCATCTTCAATACCTGAGGTCAGACTTGTGTGCTACACAGTGCTTTCTGCCACAGTCTGTTCTGATACTACCACTGGCTGGTGAGACTCAAAATCTACAAAAAACATTTCCCACCATGTTCAATCAGTCAAAATCAGGAGCATAAGCCTGGCACAATTACAGTTTGTTTTCTTGTTTTATGTTTGTGAAAATGGTACATTTGTAGTTAGCATAACTCCCATTTAGAGCTTAAAGACTTTCACAATGTGGACAAAATTTAAAAAAATGATGCTGTACTGGAACTATTATTATGATGCTCAGTGTGAAAAACCCACATTAGATATTCCACCAAGCCAAATTACAGTGCCATATATATATATATATATATATATATATATATATATATATATATATATATATATATCTCACAGCCAAAAAGCATAGAGGATATGTTTTTTTTGTTTGTTTGTTTTGTTTTCTGTATCAGATGACTGTGCAGGGAATTGTTGTTCACAAACATTTCACACTATGCTCTGTATTCATGGATTAAAATGATGATTATAAGACTAGCACTAATCACAGTTTTCTTCCTTTAAGGTTGTGAAAATGGCACATTTGTGGACGACCTAAGCTCCCATTTACAGCTAAAGACTGTTACACTCTGGAAAAAGTTAAAGAGTGAGAGTCATAAAACCCACATCAGATAAAAACAAGTTCCAACACACATCTGTAGCCTCACTTACAATATCATCGCAAGGCAAAGAAGTAGAGTATATATTCTTTAAACAAGACACAGTTAAATGATCAACAAAACACAGGAGACTATGGACAATTATGGTGTGAAAACAGAGGTTTACAAAAATGATAGAATTCATTTAAAATGACTAGAAAATGTGATCCATCACTATAGCCACAATAATGCAGGTGTTGATTCCATTTTGTCTGGTGTGTTTTTTTTTTTCTTTTCATCCTACTATGTTGGTTCCATATTTGAAATTAGGATTCAGTCAGATGCTTTGCCTCTGACCATGTATGGTTACACACAAAATCTGTGCAAGTGTACACATGTAGACTTAACTTTAGACATTGTGCCCCTGCCAATTAATTGACACCCATGTATTTACATAATGTAAGACTTAAACTTGAACCTTTTCAGAGAGCTGTTTGGAAACACGGTTAATATGTGCATTATAAGGCCACTCAGACCAGAATACACCATTATACACAATACGCCATTGCAGCATGAACTTCTTAAGGCTTAGATAGTGGTGGTTAAGGTGAAAATCTACACAGGCTTTACCAGAAGCACAAGTGTCTACATGAAGGAATTTAATTGGGAACTCTATGAAAAGGTCAGCAGTGGGTAAAATGAAAGGGTCAGGCATCTCCAAGTGCAATTCCTGGCAAAACACAAAAGGGTCTGATAAAGGTGAGTTAAGGTTATTCTCACTCTGCCACAGAGTCATCCACAGAGTAGATGGAAGACAGCTTGATTTAAGTTCTGCACTGCTGAAGTCATGGCTAGGAGTTAGCTGTAGAAGGTCACATCAATCTTTATTTCATTTAACCTTTATTTAATACTTGGAAAGCACTGACTGATGAGATCCTGTTTCCCAGGAGTGCTGAGATCACAAACATGAAGAGAAACACAAACAAGAAAGTTTGTAGTTGCAACATTCCTCACTTAACTGTTAAAGCATTACTAGGAAATATATGAAAGTCTTCAATATACACATAACAGACATAATGACACATAAAACAAGCAGATATAGTATTGAAGATGCATTATATTATTGGTGTAAGAAAGAGCTAAGTTAAACAATAGTCTACGTACATATGTATGTAAGAGTGACCGAAAAAAAAATAAGCATATAAACAAGTTTATACATTTGTTTAGAGTTTGAGATTTCTATACATAGTGGTTCAAATAAAAATATGAAACATATAGCAAATATTAAGTTTGATGCGTGAATGCAAACATGCAGAAACAAGCTGTGGAGACAACACTGACATATCATCACCTTTTAACTTGATGTTAATTACTTGATGAAAATTGTTATCATTAATCTGGAATTATGTAAATCCAAAATTCACTCTCCTTCAGTTTTGCTTTTAGTCTCTACCAACTTCTGATAGCTCAAGCTAGTCACCACTTGTGTGTGTTTTTTTGTTTGGTTCTCAGCAGCAGAGTGTAGAGTGGCTTGTTAGAGCTTTTTCATGGAAAAACAGCTGCCTGTTACAGCTGAATGGTATGAGAACAGTGAGAGTAAGCCAGAACAGTAAAGTTACGGGCCAGACAGCTGAACAATGAGCTGAAACTCACTATAAGGGCCTGTGTCCACAGGCTGCTGGCAGGGCCCATGACCTCATTCTCAGAGCACTCCCCTCAAGCGCTTACTGTTGCTAGGGTAGAAAAACTATCCTCTAGCACTAACTAAAACGATGGAAAGAAATCGTGTCCTGGCATTGGCAGCAATTCTCAACATGGAATTTGATAAACCTTTGAAAAGAAGAGTCTGGATGCATGAGATAAACAGGAGGAAGCAGGAAAGCAGTTGGGAGAGTCCCACTGACTGGTGCAAGGGTTGCAGCTAGATGATGCCCGTCTCAAGGCTTATTTTTCCGACTGGACAGGATCCAGTTAGAGATTGTTTTGGAAAAGATTGGCCCAACTATCTCCTGAATGCAACCCAATTATAGGGAGACCGTCAGCCCACTGGCTCTGCATTTGCCTACGGTCAGTAGGTGGTTTCCAGTGGTTTCCGAACCAGTACTTTTACACTACATTTTGCTGCTAACAGGCTACTGAAGTACTTTGACTTGAAGTACTTCAGTACTTCAAGTAAAAGTTTTCCTGCAGAACTTGTACATGATGGAGTACTTTTACTCATTACTGTGTTGGTACTGTTGTAAAGGATCTGACTGAGTACACTAATGTGACAGTTAAGTGACATGGCAGTGCGGTGGTTAGCACTGTCATCTCACAGCAATAAGGTTCTGGGTTCAAACTGGGTTTCCCTTCTGTTGCATGTTCTCCCTGTGCCTGCCTGGGGTCTCTCTGGGTACTCCGGCTTCCTCTCACAGTCCAAACACATGCAGGTTAGCTTAGCTGGTGAATAGCTTGTCCGTAGGTGTGAATGTGAGTATAAATGGTTGTTTGTCAATATATGTTGGCCGTGTGATGGACAGGTGATCTGCTGGGTGCTCCCCGCCTCTCACCCAGTGTCAGCTGAGATTGGCTTAACCCTTAAGGATAAGCAGTATAGATGATGGATGGATGACCGTTGGGTAATCTGACATGTCATAATAATATAAACTATATAAGATAGGCCTGGCCTGTGTATGTGTAGCCTATATGCACATCAATTTTTTGATGTAACTTTTTACAGACATTTGTCAGCAGAGGACTCCTGTAGGACACTTTTGTTCAGTTACAGAGTGGGGTTCTGCACTGTGTGCAGTGTGTGAGAAGAATACATGCCTGTGCCTGGCACTGAAGCCTGAAGAAGAATAGCAGAGACCTTCCAGATGCTATAGGCATTCCCAGAACTTCATAGTTTCAATGGATGGGATACATACATTTTGTCACCCAGACCCCAGTCAGGGCTGTTTTCCCATTGTGTTTTTGATTTTTTGTAGTGATTGTGGGTGCCTACAATAGGAGCCGTAATAGTGGTATTCTGGTTGCTTCTGCCTTTGGGATAGCTCTACAGCTTGATCAGCCATTACCTGGAGCAGACCAACTTGGACTCCAGCCTGATGTTTCTGTAGCTGATTAGGCATTTCTACTGTGCTGCTATATGATGAGGCCCCACCCTGAGCAACATCTGCTGGAGGAGTAAAGGGTTTCAGTTATCATCTGTATAACTGAGGCATATGGTGGAATGCTCTTCTTGGTATATTAGCAAACCAAAAGGCACAGGAGGGTTCTGGAAGTGTCACCTGAGGTAGTGAAGTCTGTCATAAAAGCCACCTGTATAAGGCACAATTTTCTGTGCAGGGATTCTAAAGATTGTGTGTCCCCCACACACAATCTGCATCAGTGGAGCCAGAGGGTGCACTGTAGATCATCACCAGGGATGGCAGCAACAACACCTCTAGAGAAGCACCTGCTGTCATAATCACTTTCACCAGTTATTTCTCCTCTTCAGAGAGCAGATTGCCATAGCAGGGCAGAATCCTGTGAACATCAATCAACAACTTAGCACCAAAGGCTCCTTTAAGACCAGACACACACTACTCAGACAAATGTATAATGATTAGGTTTAATTGGGCGGGTGGGTGTGGAGCCAATCCCAGCTGACATTGCACAAGAGGCGGGGTACACACTGGACAGGCCGCTAGTCTAGACAGATAACCTACAGATAACATACTCAAACTCACACCTACAGGCAATTTAGAGTCACCAATTAACCTAACCTGCAGATCTTTGGACGTAGGCTTGAGAAATTTTCCTCTCCTTTCCTTATTTCTTTTTCTTAATGGTTCCTGACACTGTCTCAAAGGTATTTACACTTGTTTTTGCAGTCCCTCACCGCACAGATTCATTAAACGCCTCATCAGCTACGTTGTTACCTGTACTGAGCTACAGTCCAAGTTAGCTAACTTGTTAAAGTCTGTGTAAAGCAGTAATACTAATGCATTCTGACTTAATTCACACCACAGAAAAAATGTGCTATTAACCACCCAGCTAAATTTGAATTGTTAAAAAATATATAAAATTAAGTTTCAAAATCATTACAAAATAAGAAGCTCTCTGTGGTCTGAGACACCGGGGTTTGTCCGTTGCAGGAGTTGGACAGACCAACCTAAACTGTAGTTAAATGATTAGAAATATGTCTGCCAAAAGACACCCACCTGACATCCTGACAGACATGGCAAGACACCTTGACCCATGGCAAGGCTTTTGAATATTGATTGTGGTAACCCTTAAGTGTCAAATCGTACTGGGTTGTCAGTAACAGCCAGGATAAGTTACTCTTCTGACAATATTGACATTGTAAATCCTATACTCCACTTGGTTTGATTGACCAGTAAATGGTAAATGGTCTGCACTTATATAAAGCTTTCTTAGTCATATCAACCACTCAAAGCCCTATACACTGCAGGTCTCATTCACCCATTCACACACACATTCATACAACGCTTGTCCTATACATTAAGCGCACTAATATACACACCCATTCAGTTGCAGTTTGGGGTTCAGTATCTCACCCAGGCATACGTCACAGGGACTGAAGGAGCTGGGGACCAAACCCTTGACCTTCTGCTCGGTGGGCGACCTGCTGAGTCACAGCTGCCACAAGAGAGTGATATTGACGAGTCTTCCAAAAGTTGAACTATTTTCAACTAAAAGTACTGTGAGCGCTGAGCGAAGCTGCAAATTCATGTGATAATTCTCTGTTCAACACTACAAGAGAGCCCATTCCGAGTGTCACATTGTCTTCATATTGTCAGTTAATACATTGTTACATCGGAGTGTTCTGGGGTTCCATGCCACATTACATAACCACAATGTCTGCTGTTTGATTCCAGCCTGGTACCTTTGTTACCTGTCATATACCTTCTCTCTTCTCCCTTGTTTGCTGCTCACTGTCAAATAAAGGCTAAAAAATGCTAAGAAAAAAAATCTTACAAAATAGATATTAGCTGCCTTTAAGAAAGAATAAACACAAGCAAGATTAATTGTGCAAAATGGGTTCACACATCAGGAAGTGCTGGAATGCTGATTCCCAAGATTGCAACAAGTTCTGCTTCATTGTCACTGTAGATACGGAGACTATGCATGGATGGTTAAGAAGGGCGATAAAAGGTAACCACTCTCGTGCCAGTGGCACTCTGGCACCCATGTTCTTACTGAAAGAAACACTTTCTTTTTCAAAGCTCTTATTTTCCCAAAAACTGACTCCTGAAGTTCTTATCAAGCATTACTTAAACAAAAGGAAATAGTGCAATTATATATTATGTTCAGCTGTTTTTTTTTTTCTCCCAGCATTTGAGTACTAGTGGTACTGGACTTAACAGCAACTGGGATGCACAGTGGATGTTCCATGAGGGAGTCTGTGGGGGCTCAACAGTAAAGTTTTGCCATTAATTCAAATTTCAGTTAGGGTCCATTGGCACCACTGGTGGACAAGACTATGTGCAATAAGATTAAAATATAGATGTAGCATTGGAATCTATTCCTAAAACCATGAGAGTAGCAGACCTACAAAGCCTCAAAAGAGCATAGAGCATCACTAAGTGTAAGAACCACCCTCCAAGAAACTTTGAATGGGCAGTGGAAAAAAAAAAAAAAAAAGTGAAGTGAAGTGAATGAAAGTGAAACCTGTGGGGCACTGTTGGTCATTCTTTTGCTGATGACCTCTGATATTGGTTCTTTGATTAATTACTGCTGTTAAATTAGATAATCGGTCACTTTCATTCAGGAATGCATCATATTACTGAACAAGCGAGTTATGCATCAACTAAAAACCACTAAATCATGAGCCAGCTGAGATGTCATTGCTGTAATTCTCGTTGCTCAACAGTAACGTGATCAAAGAGCTCATTTGCCAAAGAGTCATCTGCTGAAATTACTTGGTGCTTCTGGGGCATGTGTTCAAGCAGACAGAGGGGAGTCATATGTTTTGATCCTTGTTGCGATGAGACCTATTAATGGACTTAATAATCAGCTCTCATCAAGTGTTAGTATCAAATGAGGCAGCAGAGGTTTAGACAGGAAAAGAGCATTGTTGTGGGTGTTTGAAGAATCCTTCAGAAACCATCAGCTTAACTTTATTCTCTCACTGTATTTCCTTACCACCATATATATATATATATATATATATATATCATCATGCATCATGTTAACCCCTTAGAGTCCAGAGGATGTCTTGCACATTCTTGCACAAGATCTATGCAGGTAATGCATTTTTGGTAAATAAAGGTATATAACTGTAGGTCTCAGATGGGATTTGGCCAAATATTAGGTAATTTAACAGTATAACCTCTGCTTCTGGGTGGAAGTCCCTTGACAAGGACAGCCTAGCAAGAATAAACTGCAACATTTGTTTTCAGGCCGGATGGGATGGGACCTTATTATGACTTTCAGTGTAGACTCATTATCAAATTAGCCAGAGGTGTCTGGAAGCAGGAAAATTCTCCTCCATGGGCACTGCAGGCAAAACACCTTGAACTATATGTTTTTTAGTGTATAAACCCCAAGTGATTTTAATCCTCCCATAAATAATGAAGGTCTGGATATAGTCCAAAAACAAACATGGATATTTCTGTTTATGCTATATTGGGCATCATGTACAGTTCATCCATCAGAAATTTTGAGCTGTATGTAAACGCTCCACAAGGTCCTCACCAAAATATCCAAATTATGAACTTCATGTCAGTGCAACAGACATCAATCAATATAGTACATTAAAACATGGTTCCAGTGATTAATTCTAATATATTTTTCCTTTTTTTATTATTGAAAAACAAAACTAGGAATGACAAGGTTGTGAAACATGAATTGGAAATAATTGCAAGACATCAGTAAGCCCAGACTTCACATTTGACTTTGCATGACTTACTATACTCCCAAGTGTAAAGATTAAACATTAGGTCATGATAAAGTATGGGGCAGGTCAGCTTTTCATTTTCCTGACAGAGGGTATTCTAACAGCAGACAATGCAGACCAGTGGACAGACAACAGATGCCTCAAGTTATCACATTTGAAGTCAAGACTCTGATGTCATCAACCAAAAACTGACAGCAACAACGGTTAGCTAAAAATGATGAACTATTGTAATTCTGTCACAGAAATAAACTAAGGCTTGAAACACAGTTTAGGGCTTGGACCTGATTTAACTTGCGAAAAAAACTGAAGGGATCTGAATACTTTCCTAATACACTGCAAAGGTCATGCACAGACACACAAACACATGTAAATGGAATCAGTTCAATTTCAATTAAATTCAGTTTTATTTATATAGCACCATATCACAACAAAAGTCATCTCAAGGCACTTTTCATATAGAGCAGGTCTACACCATACTCTTTAAAATAGGTAATTACAAAGAGAGACCCAACAGATCCCACCATGAGCAGCACTAGGCGACAGTGCTGAAAAACTTCCTTTTAAGAGGCAGAAACCTCGAGCAGAACTGGACTCAGGGTGGGCGGCCATCTGCCTCGACCAGTTGGGTTAAGAAGAAGAAGGGGGGGGGGGGGGGGGGGGGTGAAGCTCAGCGCATCATGGGAGATCTCCCGTCAGTCTAGGCCTATAGCAGCATAACTAAGGGATGCTTCAAGCCTGAGCCAACCCTAACTATAAGCTTTATCAAAGAGGAAAGTTTTAAGCCAATTTGATATTGTGCATACGAGTACCCTTACTTTAAATGACAGATAACACACACACTTTCTCAGAACAGACTCTCTCCTGTATGTTCTTTACAGTTAATACCGTTGACCTGCAGATTCTTAGAAAGTTGTCCCTCTTTCAAATCTTTCAACATCTGAAGCTTTGGAGAAGTCAAAATGAGTCATTAGTGAGCTATGGTTGCCCATCCATCATCCTGAAGAGTCCTGGGAAAAGCTTTATCCTTTAGTTTTTAATGGTGTCAGGACCTAGAGAGAGAATCAATGTTGCTCTGGGACATAAATCCCTCTTGGCATTTTCAGAGATGTTAGCATAGTTTTTCTTTTTTTCTTAGGACCTTGTAATGGCCCATTTACTGACTTGCATACTGAGTCATCTGAGTTCAGTGGAGGAAAGTGGCACACACCATTTTATTTAATTTCTCTCGAAGTCATGTCCTTTTCCCCATCAAATTTATGGTGAATAAAGGAAAAAAATAAATAAATTGTGAAAATTACAAATAAGGAAGGTTAGCATGAAGTGTCAAGCACATTGTAATTAGGCCAGTGAGTCACCAGAACAAACACACATACATTAAAAAAAAAAAAAAATGTTGAAACTTTTTCTTAACCAAGTTAACCAAGCTCCAGCTTCATGATGAGTGAACAGACATTCTGTGTCCTCACAGTTACTTTAGTCAAGAAAGCAATAAGCTTAAATAATGAACAATTTTGTTAAAGCGTTGATTAAAGGGCAAATCACTCCAGTGGTAATGTAGTACAATTACATAAAGTTATTATCACATTTTTTCTTTTGTTTTTCTGTTTTTTTTTTTTATCAAATATATACATTTACATCCAGTCAGCTGGCAGATACTTTTGTTCAAAGCAACATGCAAATGAGGAACAATCCAAGCCATAGTAGATCAAGGAGAAGCTTTCTACTTGATCACAGTCAACAGTGCCCCCTGCAGTTTATGATGTCACCACTATATTGGCACTTTTTTTTTTTTTTTAACAGCCCTTCATTTACCTTGCAACATATGTTGTTAAAACTGTAAACTGTATAACAGTGTTGCACAAGCTGACAAGATTTATTGGCCCTGTGGTCTGTAACTGTACTGTGACTTTCATAGCATCCATTTCACACAAGAGCTATTGCTCTGCCTACTGTAGCATTTCAGCTATCTCATGTCATGCAGATGCATGCTTATTGAGTGTTTGTGTTGCAGCTGCCAGCACCAGCCTGTGTACTGAAGTTCAGTTAACAATAAAGGGCATTCCATCTCTTCAATCTTGTGTGTGAGCAGGGTATTGAACTATTATAATGAGATGCTGGCTCAAAAAAATAATTCCTTACTGTGCTGGTTTCCACTCAAAAATTCCCAAATTGTTTCATTAAACGTTGATTCCTGTTGTTTGTTCCTGTTTGATTATAACTGAAAATTACAGGTCAGCACTGTCTCTCTCTGTCTGTGTCTGTCTCTCACTGGCTTTGGTGTAGTCATCCACCAAATGCAGATTTGAACTTGTCCATGAGTGGGTAGGACCAGTTGGCAAACTAATAGCAATGAGTGATTGTAAGCTACTGTCAGCTGTCATACAGCATCTTTGCAAGCAGTAACTTCAAACTTTTGTTTCTGAGAGGACCCAACAAGACCCAACATTGTTTTAAATGAATGAAGGCATGTGTTTATATCCATTTTGTCTTGAGCTGTTGAGCTGTTTCATGCCAGCTACAGAGACAACAACAGGTACACAGTACATCACCTATGACTAATTTTCTGACAGTGTTAAATAGTTTCAGGATGGATTCAGTCTCCTCAAGTACTTAAGTAAAAATACTTCTTCGCACCCTTGAGGTACACTCATCTCTCAGAGGTTCTAAGCTGTGGTCTTTATGAAGTCGGGACCTGATGATTTGAATTGATTCACTGACACTTTTGACATTTCCGGGCTACTGATCCTCTCTGAGCCATGCTGATCTGCTGTCAATGAGGAGGCAGACAGGAGAGCTGTGAGTCTGGTACCTCTCGGCCTGAAAATACCAGTTTCTCGCTGAAGCCAGACCTTGGCACCATCGATCTGTTTCTCAGCAGGGATGGCACTGAAGCAGCGTGTTCTGTAATCTGTGATTTTTTATTTAATCTAGCCTTATCTGAGGAAATACCTTGACATTTTGATTTGTTGTGTTGTTGAAAAATAAAATTATTCAGTATTCTAATGCTTAATAACATCATATTACACAAATTAAACATATTCTAGGTAAAAATAAAGTGTTGTGTCTGACCACTGAGGAAATAATGTATGACATTACAGGTTCTACTGAAGGTTATAATTTATGAGATGGTATATTTTATCATTGCCCTCAAGATTTGAAGATACCAGTCTAATTTCCTGTGCCTCTGCTGCCTAATTACATTATATAATTATAGCCTACTTTTGTATCTCCATCTAGGGAAATTAAAGCAGTTATGTACATAAAGTTGCACCTGTCCATCCAAAGTTTAATTAGCTACAGCAAAGTTAAACTTTACAAGTATTACAATATGCCTATGGTCATGTAGTGCGTTACATTCAAGATCTGTCACCAGATTTCATGATTATTAGGGCCTTACTACATGTGCACATAGCTTCACTTATTATTATTATTATCATTATTATTCCTATTTTGTGCACTCTATTTTTTTTTCCCTTTCCTTCAGACTTTTCTACAACTACATCCATCCATGACAAACTGAAGGAACACTCATCTTAATGTATAGGTGTACATGTAGCACGCTACAGCTTAATCTGGTTGGGGCTGGAGCCAATCCCAGCTGACAGGGTACACCCTGGACAGATCACCAGTTTATTGCAGGGCTGACATATAGAGATAAACACCTATTCACGTTCAAACCTACAGGCAATTTAGAGTCATCAATTAACCTAACCTGCCTGTCTTTGGACTGTGGGAGGAAGCTGGAGTACCCAGAGAACCCACACAGGCACAGGGAAAACATGCAAACTCCACACATAAAAGCCCCAGGTGAACTCAGGTTCAAACCCACAACCTTCTTGCTGTGAGGCGACAGTGCTAACAACTGTACCAATTGCAGGGACCTCCCCCCGCAGTTCACTGTTACCATTGCACCGTGAAAAAGAGTTCTAGGTGTTGACCTAGCCTCCAAACTCCCCAGATTCCAAACTGATCGAGCCCAGATGCAAATAGCAACTGCCTTATTAATATTTTCTGATCATCAATATTTTAAACACAGCAGTAAGACTTATAAAGTGTTTCTGCTACGATCAATTGACAAACACATGCTGATTCTTTAGCCATGGAGGAAGCATGGTTCCAGGGATGTCAGTTGATCTACCACTTGGATGCAGACTCAAATATCTGAGCAATTGTTGGATGAATTGCCAATGTCTGTACAGACATTCATGGACCCCAGAGGATGAATCAGCTGATTTACCCTGACTCATAGCTAAGATACAGTTGGGTTTACCTAACCTTCTTTCTGTTATACCTGCCCTTATTATTACTATAGACATCAATCTGTAAAGCGTAGTCACACAGTTAAACAGCCAATTGGCTCTATAGTGTATTTTCAGCAAATGATACACTGCAAGTTCCCTTAAATTAGGTAAATTACACAACAGCTTGTAAAGATGCAATTTTCTATGTTGCAAACTGACAATCTGCAATCCCTCATAGATAATTTTGTGTTTTATCCAAATTTAAATGGCATTATTGTCACCTGGCCAGACACGCTTGGTGTCCCTGCCTCTGAGCTGAAGAAGCAGGTGAGAGATCAGCCCCAGTCCAGCTGTGAAACATGACGGCTTAGAGAGAAAATGAGTAATACTCTCTCTCTCTCTCTCCTCAACAGCCACTGCTGGAGAGTCCTTGATCACGGCACTCAGTTCCTCCTGTGAAGCTGCTCAGCGGCCAGCTGGGCAGCTCCCAGCAGCAACTGTATGAATGTCAAGCACAGCATGGCTCACACGTGTAAATGCTCAGTGAAATGTTCCTTCTATGAGCACAATTTAATTAATGCTTTCCTAGAGAGTGTCTTTTATATTGGAAGACCAATTTTTGTCCCAGGATCAAAATCACCTGGGGTTGGTCCACTGCAGTGGGCCTATCTTCTTGCATATATACAAGATACAAAATGAAAGAGTAGTTGAGAGTGTTGAGTCATCGCAGCTCAGGTAATTCAATCTGAAAATAATACAATCCACTGCTTTTGTGTTTGGAAGTTGAAGGCATTTTGCTTTTGTGTGAATTTCTAATGGCAGGTAGGAATCCCATAGTGTGTGTCCTGTGGAGATTCCACACCACCTGGTGGATGAGGATGCAATTAAGGACACCTATTCAGAAAGCACCAATCTGATGTGAGTGTGAGGCTTCTAACGCCCATCTGTCATGGACTGGAGTCATTGTAATTTAATATAATTACCAGGGCAGTGATGTTGAGGATATATTATAAGAAGCAGGCAGTTAGAGAATTGGAACTTTCTTTTTAGTTCCAAATTATAAGGACAAATATTAGTCCCAACTAATATGGCAACAAGATAACACTTCAAGTACTGTAACAGAAAATGTTGTGTTTTGTCTCAAATCGAGACATATAATATTTTCTTTCAGTGATGTCTTGATGTGATGAATGATGTCTAGTTCTTGAAGGCTAAAATGGATAATGTGAATAAAACATTTCAGCTCAGGTCTACATAATCCTATATTTCTCTGAGGCTTTGTCTCAACAAGAGCACAAAAGAATGGCATGCTCAGCTGCAAAGCCTTTTAGGGGAGACAGGTTACTGCATTCAGTCCGAGGTACTGAAAAATAAAGCAGAAGAATGATGGAATTCACTCAGTGAATTAAAGAAAACAGTCCCAGTTCTGTACAACTTAATGGTTATATAATAGTTTGAGTATGTAGTTTATTTATGGTCGAAATCTGTTTCTATCAGTGTGTATACTAAATGGGCATGATTTTTGAGAGTGTTGCTGATGGACGCTGCTGGCCTACATTAAATGCACAATGAAGACAGAGGTGCTGCTCACAGCTGAAGCTCATTTTGGACAGTTCCAGAAACACTCGCTGAATAAAATATTAAATTTCTGGGAAAACATTTTTCTTAGTATTTGTTCAGTTTAATTATTAATTATTTGGTGTAACTATGTGCAGCGTTCTAGAGTTGCACTTTCATTTGCTAAGACCAAAAGACAGCTAGTTCCATTTGCTGATGAAGATCATGAAAAGGTGTTGAAAGCTCCAAAACAGCCAATAAGAAAGAACTCAAATTTTCACACACCCTCCAGTAACAACTAACATGCTCTCTCTCTCTCTCTCTCTCTCTCTCCCTGTCTTTCTGTCAAAATACACATGTATACCATTTCCTACATACTGCTTTCAGCTACAACCTTGTAGCACTTGTGTCAGGTGGAATTTGGAACTGAGCCAGTCACATCACTCCCTCCTCTAGCCTCTATGATTCCCTCTCTGCCCCATACTTCCTCCCTCCTGTTTGCAGTCTCTCTTATTTCAGTTTTTCATATTCCGATGCTCTTTGAAAGTTTTTTCATCCCACTTTTTTGGTTCTTCTCCTGTCTGTCCCTCCTCTCTCCCTCTGTCTCCTGTTCTTCCCCTTTCTTCCACTCTTGCCTCCCCTCCCTCTGTGATAATGAGCTATAGTCTACTCACAGTAAACACCAAAGAGTGTGTGTGTGTGTGTGTGTGTGTGTGTGTGTGTGTGTGTGTTGTATAGAGTATGTTACCTCAGCATGTCTGGGCAGCAGCAGAGCCTCAGGGCTGTTTTGAGTGGCATATGAAAAGGGATTGACATCACCTCCTCTGTTACCTACCTCTGCTTTGATGGAAGAAATCCTTTGAGATGAAAACACTGGCTGTGCACACATACACATTCATTGCATTCATAAAGTACTCAGACCTCTTCTCTTTCTGTTACGTTGCAGCCTTAAGGCCACACTGAGGGCGTTTTTTGTGCAATTAATCCGCACATCAATTTATTTTTTCGAACTGTTAAGTGTAAGTTCTTTCACACAGAATGCAAATACTACCCAATGAAAAAACGCTGAAATGTATTTTTTGAAAGGAGTTAGATTTTTCTGAGCTTTCGCACTGTGAATAAAGGAGTCACAATCACATAAGCTGTCAGAGGCTGCTCTGAGTCAAACTCTGTGGTTGGTCGTCTGCCTCCTCAAATGTGGCGATTGCATCCCCAGCAGGACCTCAAACTGTCCCACAAACATCCTAAAAATATATGTCAGCTTTCAGCTCCTGTATATTTCACGGGAAAGCATCTTGCATTTTTGCATTCCATAATCGTGTCATGCTGTATGTGACAAGGTCTTTAAGCTAAAATTGTTCAGTTCACTTTTTTCCCCCATCAATCGACACTCAATACCCCATAAAGAAAAAGTGGAAACAGAATTTTAGAAATGTTCTCTAATTTATTAAAAAGTAAAAAATTAAATATCTCATTATTACAAGTACTCACACCCTTTACTATAACATTGCCTGGTGCCTGCCATTTCTTCCCATGTTTCTACACCTTGATTGGAGTCCAGCTTTGATAAAGTCAACTGATTGGACATGTTTTGGAGGGCCACTCACCTGTCAAAATAAGGTTGTACAGCTGACAATGCAGGTCAGACCAAAAAGACATGAGGTCCAAGAGGCTACAACAAATTTTCTGTTGCATGAAGGTTCCCAAGAGCACAGTGGCCTCCATAATTATTACAAGGAAGGAGTTGCCTGGCCCGGCCAAATCAGGGCTGTAGGGCCTTGGTAAGAGAGGTGCGAATCCAATGGTCTCTCTGGGTGAGCTCCAGATGTCTTGTGTGGAGATGAGAGAAACAGCCAGGAGGACAATCGTCACTGCACACTCCACTGATCAGGGTTTTATGGAAGAGTCAGATGGAAGCCTCATCTCAGTGAAAAACACGAGAGCTGCTTGGATTATGCAAAAAAAGCATCTAATGGACCAGAGTGAGAAAGTTTATATGGTCTGAGGAAACCAAAATTGAACAGTTTGGCCTCAATTCTAAGTGTCATGTCTGGAGAGGACCAAGACTCATCACCTGCCCAATACCATCCAAATGGTGAAGCATGGTGTTGGCAGCATCAGGATCTTGGGGCTCTTTTCAGTGGCAGAGACTGGTCAGGGTTCAGGGAAAGATGAATGGAGCAAAGTATGAAAAGCTGACCCAGATCACTCAGAACCTCAGACTGTGCCACAGGTTCACCTACCAATGGGACAATGACTCTAAGCACAAAGGCAAGAACTATGTGAATGTCCTTGATTGTCCTTGATTGTCCTATCTTGAATTGAAAATGGTTGTCAAACTATGGTTCCCATCAAACCCAACAGAGCATGAGAGGATCTTAAGAGAAGGAAACCCCAAATCTAGGTGTGCAAAGCTTGTCCCATCACACTTGAGAAGACTTGAGGCTGTAATGGCTGACAAAGGTTTTTCAACTTAGTACTGAGTAAAGGATCTGAATACTTGTGTTATTGTGATATTTCAGTTTTTCCTTCTTGATAGATTTGCAAAACAAAATTCTAAATTGCTGTTTCATTATGGTAAAAGGTTACAATATAACAAGAAGTGAAAAAGGTAAATGGGTCTCAATACTCTCTGGCTGCACGATACACATACAAACATACACAAACCATGCACAGACACACATAAATGTGAGCACACATATCCTGCTCAGCTACTCATCTAGCTACCCACACAGGTAGAGCATGCAGTTGTAAATACAACTTATGGCTGTATTGTCACCAACATACACTGCTGCTCTCATGGACACACAGAAGCATAAATCCAAATACAAACTACTTCTGCTCTAAAACACATTAGCAGATGCACAAAAGCCCACGATTTCTCAAATTCAAACACACCATTGCAGACAAACACAAATACATGCATGTAAACTTGGATACACACCCTGGCTATGAAACCAATTACACACTTACTGAGGCACACTGACAAATACACATTTTCAGAAATACACTCCAGAACACACACACATTTTGTTTTGTACCTGAGCAAAGCATCTGTTTAGTCACCAGGGTGAGGACATTCATAAATAAATTAAGGGCCAGGCGTTTGTATTTTCATCTCCATCCTGATTGCAGTGAGATGAGGCATATGCTCATTTAGACTGTGTGAAGGGACGCTGATGCCTGACGTAAAGCCACTGGAGCACATCACTGAGCTCCTTTGATGCTGTGGTTTCCAAAGGGAACAGATTGACAAGTAAAATGGTGCTGTTTTATTTTTCTCTGCATGAGGTAGCATGCTGGCTTCAGCATGGACATTATATCAAAATAAACCCATTTACAGCACTCTGGGACAATGGTTGAGACCCAGTCAGACATGTGACATGGCTACGTTTTATTTTTGATGCAATTCATGCAAAGGTATGCATTGCTATTTTATCCGGTAAAAGTATAAAATAAATAATGCTCATCTTTTATTCTAATATTGATCCTGTGTGCCCATGAAAAATAAGCAAGTATGTATTCACATAAAGGGGTGGAATAAAAAAAAAAAAGAAAAAAAAAGAAAAAGCCAAGCATTAAGTGAGGTATTCCTGGAAATTAATACATTCATATACAATAGACGGTACTTAGCTAAAACATCTAAAACCTACAAAACAAAGCAACAATGCACCTTGGATTATTTATGATTTATTATGAAATGTTTTTATTACAGGTTGATAATTCTAAAAGCATTTCTATTTATTCTTATTTGTATGCTTTATTTGTAATTCCTAATAATTGCTGAGAAAAGTCTGAAAAGAACTTGTTTTTTTAGGCCAAATCCTAAAACTTGCAACCAAAGTTTTCCAATCTATCAGTGTTTAGTATGCCAGTTACAACAGCACAATAACCAAAGCCACAACAAATATGATGTTTTTAATGGAAACAGAACGTTCCTGCTGCAAGTAGTAAATCAAAGCATCTATGAAAGTGCTCATTTATGTGAAAAGCCTAATTAATTTTATAATGAAAGTCTAATTTCTCTAATCTGAATTAGTTGTTTTTTTCACAATTTATTCTGCTGCCAGTAGCTGCAACTGCAAGTGGATATGAGCTTATGGAGATGTTGTGTGCATCCCATTTTGTTATTAATTATTCATGACAGTTTGTAAGAGCTTCAAAAGGCAAAACTATAGCACAGCATAGCAATTTTTAAATTAGATACAGTCACAGGACAAGTCTCCTCAGCTTTTCGCCTTCAGTTAAGTCTAATCTCATGGCAGACAAGTTCATAACTCATCATTTTTGCAACCCGAAGTCTCAAGTTTTAAATATACAGCTTTGAAAAAGAAGTATGCAGTTTGATACTAATTGTAGTGGAAAATATCCTTGAAATTAAAGATACATTTAAACCTGACTAATTAATCATTAATCATTTTAACTGGACACTGTATTCTTCATATTTGTTCAATGTTTGCTGGTTGACAAAGTTAGGCATATTTATTGACCTTCTGTACGCTGCTAAGAAATAACTAGCCCATTCTCTTCAACCTACATACAAACCTACTTTACACTTTGAAAATGCGTTTTGAGTACATGTGACCAGTGTATGTGTTGCATTTTAGATAACAAATGACTCTGTGGACATTTTAGGTGATTTTTCTTGATTAGGTGGAGGTGGTTGTGTGCAAAAAGTGAGGTTGCATAAACAGCAGGAGAATAGAGTTCGAGACTGGTAAGGGTCATTTTTACCGTCACACTGGGACATACATAGTAGACATTTTGACCATCACTGACCCAAACCATGATCTTTCCCTAACCCTAACCAAGTAATTTTGTGCATGAACCTATCCATTGTAATTAGCATATGCACAGCTGCAACACCATTGCTTCTCCTGAGTTATAATCTATAACTACCTAAATGTACAGATAATTAAGCTTAATGAAGACACATTGCTCATACTTTGCACACTGGCAGTATCTAAACACAGTTGCCTTGCAAAACAACTCTTCTTACAGACTGGTAATTCAGTGTTATCTTCCTACAGAGTTGCTTTGATTGTTTTCCTCAGTAGTGCCAGTGGTGTGATGCATTGTTTCTGCTTATGTGTAGTTTTGCAAACAAATATTTTCCAGTAAAAGTTATTTTCTGTTCATATCATCCTCTGGAAGAGGTTATTAATTTCTCCCTGATTAAGGTGCAGGCATGCTACTTTTATACGTCAGTTACCATGGTGATGCACCACAATGTAAGAACACAGTCAGAAGCTGAAAGTTAGCATTGTGACACACTAATCTTCAAGAGAGAGACCATGGTCAAGAAATCAATGAGTCATTTACTGATCAACAAGCTTTATCACAGCACAATATATACTATATATTATTTCTGCTCTGTGCTATCGGGCACCCAGCCCTTAGAAACTGAGGTAAAAATAATAAAATAAGACACAGTATGTGGGGGAGTATGTTTCCTCTCTGTTATGCCCAGGCTTTATTCTAAATCTATGGAATATGAGGTATGGCTATTAAATAATAAGACTGCGTTTATGAGGATAAAACCATGTGGTTCACAGTCACGCTAAGTGTTTTAAAGGTTGGGTATTCACACACACACACACACTGCTGTAAGTTTCCAATAAGTGATGTCTTTAGTTCACTGCAGCTACTGATTGAAGGGCATGTGGTTTTGCTAAGGCATCAGAAAATGATTAGCTTAACAGTTGAGCATTAACTTGAAATTTTTGGTGAAACTGAACAAAACAGCAGCTGAATCTTTTTGTACATTGTATGGGGAACACTGCATGTCATGTGCACATGTGTTTGAATGGCATAATTTAATGAAGGCAGAGAGGATGTCTAAGATGATGAACGTTCTGGGCGCCCATGCACATCAAAAATTTCTGAAAACATTCAACAAACTGAACAAATTGTTCGAAATGATTGATAATTCAGTATTAGAATGACAGCAGAAATGGACTCCATTGATAAAGACACAGTTCTTCAAATTCTGTATGAAAATTTGACAAAATTGACAAATTGTGTGTCAAAGTTGTCCCAAAACTTCTGCGCACCAGCTCACACTGCGCTCTCAGTAAAGCAGTTTCTGGCCCAAAAACAAATCAGAGTGCTTGATCACCTTCCCTGTTCACCTGATCCAGCACCATGTGACTTTTTCCTTTTTCTTAAGATCAAATCTGAGCTCAAAGGAACACGTTCTGAGTCTGTGTCAGAAGTTAAGAAAAGAACGACACAGATTCTGAGACAACTGTCCAAAGAAGACCTACTGCACTGCTTTGATCAGTGGAAGACCTGAATGCAGCGGTGTCTTGAGTAGAGTAGAGTATGTCGAAGGAGAAAGACACTGAGAAATGTTTATGTTCAATAAAATTGTATTACAGCACCAGTCCCGTTATTTAATAGCCATACCTCGTATAGTAAACTCCTTATGGAGACGGCTGAATATAAACATGGGATTTGCTAAACATTGAAGCATATGTTCAGTTTGCATGGAGATGTGATGGTGCCACCTGTTGAACTACTGTAGCATATCATGGGATTTATTAATTCAAAAGGTTCTTATTCAACCATTTCTCCTCATTAGGAGATATGTAAAGGAGGCAACTAGAGGAATGACGTGAATTTGTTACTCTCGCTCTCTCCACAACCCCAACCTCTAAAAGCAATGTATTAATTCATGTTTTCAGTTTATTTGCCATTATTAATTTATCATAAAAAAACATATTTATTTCATTTCTCAAGTGGGATTGTGGGGAACTCATAACATGTGTTCAAAAACATAACTGCTGTTGGTCCTTGATTTAGAAGATTAAAGTGTAAGTTGCCACTAGAGTCATGCAGTCTTAGCCTTGAGTAACACTGCCAACAGCCATCCCACACGCTTCACATAAACATCCAGCACTGATGCATTTGTGATGCTATAAATTATCATTAATACATGCTATAAATGTTCCAGCAGCATACCAGCTGTAACCCTGACCTGTTGTCAGTACAGGTAGATTGGCGGTTTTATATACATCACATCTGTCTCATGCTCTAAGTGGTGTCTCAATGTGCAAAGTGAACAACCACTCATTCTTGTCATTCAAGGTCTTCAGCACATCGGGAGTCTCCTATACAGTATATAGTTTGAACATTTGCTTGGCCAACTTTAAAATATTTAGTTGGTCAAAAAGGAACCCTGGCCTAAGTGTGACCTTTTTTGAACCTCTATCTTCAATATCCATGTTGCTTTAGGCAGCCACACACACACACACACTATTCTATAACCAGTCACATCACCTCATTTTCTTCTGCTTAATAAATATGTACTATAGCACTATTTAATGAGAGCACCGTCTGATTCGTTGGTGTTGATTCCATGGCTGTTTGGGAGCTCAGGCACTCACGGACAAAAGTGTATCAATTTTTGGGTGAAAATAGTTTCATCTACAAAAGATAAAAAATATTTGACACAGTGTCAGAGCACAGTTTGAACTGTGAGCTTAACTTATATCTAATTCTCTTGGTGTCATCCCTTTGGGTTTTGACTACTGGTTTTGCATTTCTGGTTGTCTTAAGTGATTGAAATTAATCATTTCTACAAATATTTTAGTAAGGCCTGCCAGATTTGTTCATGTGCCAAACTCAGACAGTAGACTCAGTAAAAACAGCTCTTGTTGTCATAACTTATCAGCTTTATGTTGCCTATGATTTACTATTCAGGAGGATACTGGAGCATATGTTTTTTAAATTCCACACAATACCCGCATATCAAAACCCGCGTGTCCTTCACTCTTGTGTGTCTGAAAGGTTTTGTTACACAAAATGCTACACAATACTCAAAACATTTTATCGATCTGCACGCAGTATAGTGATGGAAAATAACATTCAAACCTCCTGGAAGTGGATGTTTTACATCTCGTTGTGGCTGTGTTGCGTTTCTCTGTAGTCATTTTGCATAATTTTGTAGTTGCTCTGTGTCTCTGTGGTTGACTCCATTTTTGACACCCTCTATAATGTATTACAGGCCTACGCACAGCTTTGCACAATTAACCCACTACCACACTTTAAGTTGAAAAAGGGATGTATGAAACTACAATACAGTTTTTGAGGCTAGAAAACAGATTTGTATTCAACCATTGGCTTTGGATGATAACATTCCAATCGGGGGGATTTGTTTGTGTATGTGTATGTGTATGTGTATGTGTGTGCTTGTGTATAAATAAGCAAGTGTGAAATCAATCTCTTGTATGTGTGTACCAGGTCTGGAGCAAATCTCTCTCTGTGATTTGTTGGAATGCATTTGAAGTTTCCCTGCAGGTACAGGACTGTAGCAAATCACTGTCTCTGTACTCAGAGATCTGATAATTGGATATCTGAGGAAACCAGACAGGTAAATAATACATGTACACCAACTGTAAAAGCAGCCAGCTTTCCTTCAGGAGATGATGTGGGTTTCACATTAAAACACTGAAGTTAGTGTATGGTGTAGTGATAGTGATAGTGTGTTTGTAACAAAATGTACTCCCAATTTGACAGCACACCATCAAACTCCTGACATGCTTTGTATTGATTTTTATTTACACTTGTATTTTTAATCAAGTTCCTGTCCAGACATACAGGATTCATATATATGTGTGGGTACATTAGTATAGATTTAATAGCTTCTCAACCCACAATGGCTGAAGGAAGAGGGAGAGTTCAGTGACTCTATTGTAGAGGTTATCTGTGCTTGAAATGCATGGCCTACCATAGGCTGAGGTTTTATGCATTCTGTTAAAAAGTCCAGCTCTGTCCCAGCTCTATTGCCATTACACAGCTGGCAGAACTGCTCCTCTTTGAAGATCCACAATTTTTTGTATGGCTAGACCGTCTTCACTGAGTCTGTACTTCATCAAGATGGTTGGATGTCCGTCAATGTGGTCAGGTAATCTACCACAGTGTGCTGTCTTTTCAGGGCCAGATAGCACTGAATATTGCTTTGTGCTTTTGTTTGTGTGTTACAGTGGATAACATGATTTTGTTTCTGGCATGTTATAATTTTGTTAATTCTACATTTGTTCTCAGACTGGTCTGGAGGCAGAACAGGGTTGGAGAGTGTTTGTAATCTAAGTGTCAGGACCATCTGGGCGAGGGGACTCTTTTCTTTGCTCTCACACTGCAGGGCTTTGTAGTGACATGAGTCGAGTCGGGAGTCACTGTTTTTAATATATATCTGTTTTTGCAGAACTCTAAATGCATAGTTTAAGAACAAGAATTTAAATATAAATTTGACATTTTAGTGCATGCTCTTTCTCAGTTCATTTACTGGGTAAAAACCTACAGTTTTAATCTTAACTAATCATGATCTGTACCTAATTTGTGCATTCCCAATGTGAAACTATGTTTCCCTGAGATCTGGAACATAAATCATTGTTTGAGCTTTTTATGTGTACTGCCGGTGCCCTGGTCTGACAGTATTGTTCTAGCAGGTCCATGTTCTGCTCTAACTCCTATTCTGTAGGAGACAGCAGAACGAGGTCACCTGCATAGAGCAGGAGTTTGATCTCTGTGTCATGTAGAGTGAGAGTGCTGAATTCTCTAGGATAGTGGCAAATTCATGAAAATAGATGTTAAATAGAGTTGAACTCAAACAGCAGCCCTGTCTCTCTCCACACCTCTGAGAGGAAAAAAAAAATAAATCAATTTAATTATGATATATGTTTTACTCCTTACACCAGATTCAGTAACTTTGTAAATTTTAATGGTCTCAGGCCCGTATTAATACTACAAATGTGATTATTGTTGAGTTTTGAGCAAATGCAAGAGGTGTGGTGATAGAGCCTGATATTCTCTGCATTCATTCATTTGGTGTCAGAGCTTCCCTAGACAGCCATTTTGTGACGTCAGATGGAGTCACCCGAAGTCTGGCTCTCGATCAGTCACTATACCGGGGTCACTTTGCCACCTCTCTCCTCTGGGACCTAGCACCCTACCATGCTGTCTTTAATGTCACCCCCAGAACCATCCAAATTTGGATTTATCCTCCTCAAACATCTTATATAACTGTGCTTGTGGGCATGTTCATCGATTGCATTCACTTCTTACCTTTCTAACCTTTAACCAAGAACTAATGCTGAATAGAGGAACGTAAAGGAATAGTCCAACATTTCAGGTGATACACATATTTTAGTTATATGTTTATTTCTTAAAATGGGATTAATATTAATCTTGCATGTGTTTTAAGTATAGTGAGGACATGATTAGCTTAGCTACATGTAAAGACTGCAAGCAGGGGGAAAAGCAATCTGAAAATTGCCCATCACTCTTCTGTTGTACCACTTATAGATGTATGCAGTGTGAGAAGGGCTTTCAGGTGAACGTTGCTTGCTTCAAAGGGGAACTTCACCAACTTTACACATCAGAGTCTGTTTACAGGTGTTGGGGAGTGCTACTGCATTAAATAATATCCTTTTTTTTTTACTCTAGAGGGAGCTGCAACTAAATACGGTAAATGTCCTCATGTTACTTGAATAAGTGTTGTTTGGGGCTGAAGACTATAAGTTTGAAAATCTAGAAATTTAGACTTGTTGAGTTGGAAAGAAGTAAGCTCACTAGGTTCTGTTGTCTGCTCCTCATCTCTGCTTGAGGGTAAGGGCTACATTAGCCACTACTACTATTAACCAGAATCTCTGATAAAACTGTCAGCTGTCCAGTTGCCTTATGTCTAATGTTGGCACAAGAGTTTGATGAAGAAGAAGAATTCATGGAATAGAAAAAAGGGATACCTCTTGTTCTGCTGCAATGATTTTGGTCTTCATCATGACAATGTTAGAGGAGTCCAGTGCTGAACTGGTGGAGTATTATTTCAGTTGTTTCAGGCCAAATAGAATGGGAACTATGGCAATAATCCATGCTCAAACAAAAATGTTAAAAGCTTTGGAGATGTCTGCTGGAAATGTTTGTTGGCAGCCTCCTGAAGGGCTATCATCACAGTCAGGTTGCCAGGTTTGGTGCAATTGGTCCTTCAGAGAGAACAAAACCAAAACCTTTGCTCACCAATTGTAACTGTCAGCATTTGCTTTTGCCAGAGAGACTGCACAGAAGTGCTGAGTGAATGGACACACTGTTTTTGGTAATTAAACAGCACTTTCTCCCCTTAAATGGCAAATTATATTTTATTTATTTTTTTTATTTTTTTTTACATTTGTGTTAATGTATGAGTTAAACTAAGCAAAGCCTAAGCTGCATACTCAACACACAGACATGAGGTTGATAAATCTCCCTCTCCAAATAGTTACATGACTGTTCTCATCTTTCATCTTTGGCCCTCATAAGTGAGGAAATTTCAGTACACACACACACACACACACACACACACATATACATATGCACCTCCTCAGAAGGGGCCGTCTTTTACAATTTGTGTGTGCTTACTGTTAAAGTACTGAAGTAACTCTGTGTGGCACTTGGCCACTGTCCCACGCAATGAAATGGGGACTCTCTCCAATATGGGCAAATGTTCTTAGGCTCAATGTCATATCGATGGCCATTGTCTCATTTGTTGCCACAGTGATTAACGACGCAGCCTCATTTAGACCGGGAGCCAAAAAGTGTCTTGCTCACTTCTGGAAGATGAGCCATTAATCTAAAGCAGCTCTTTAGCAGAACTTTGTCTCTTTCTGTTTCACTCTGCCTCATTTTTCCTTGTGTTTTATTGTTCATTCTCCCTCCTTTCTCTCTCTTTTATTCTTTCTCTAGTCTAATTCCACTTTCTATTCTTCACTCCATTTATGCATGTCGTTCTTTTTGCTCTGTCTCTCAATCTTATCCTAATGTATTGAGGGGAAAGTGCTACATAAATTTATAGTTCTGGGCTTCTTGCTCCTTGTCCCTAATGTAAGCATCTTTCATCAACAGCAGGGCTTGGATCCAGAAACATTCACAAAAATGCCATTTACTGTAAAACACCATTAGTTCATACAAAATTAGGTTTTCGTCTCAGGCTTTTGGTCATCTGCAGAGCAACAAACATGTTAAAGATAAGGCAGTGAGTCACGAGAGGCCTTGCAATACTTGTTATTATCTTCAACACTTTGTGTATACTTTAGGGGCATTTTTAACCTAAAAGCATTTGTGAACAATAATTAATTTATCCATATCACTGTGAGTTTTTCTATTTATGTCTGTTTTAAAAAAAAATCTAGTTTGTTTTTTAAGAATTGTAATTTATCTTACTGCATCCATTTTATCTGTTTCACAAACTAGCATATACATTACACACTTGAAAACTATGTATGTTATAGAGGCTACTGGATAGTTCCAATGACTTGATTGATTTTGGGTTGTTGAGCCCAGCCTTTCAGTTTTGGATCCAGAAGTAGAGCAGGTCATCCACTGATCGGAAGGGCAGTGGTTCAGTGCATGTGCTGAAGTTTCCTTGTGCAAGATATTGAATCCCAGTGTGGCCTGTGGTGTAAAGTGCTTTGAGTGGTTGATGGGACTAGAAAAGCGCTACATAAGTGCAGTCCATTTATCATTCAGTAATCGGGTCAAACTAAAACCGAGAAGTGCCATTTTATGCATTTTCTCTAACAATGTCAGAGACCCCAGGTGGGGCCTAAGTAGATAGATGTACAAGTATCTGAAGTACATGTTTACAGAAAATTGAAAATGTAAAAATTAATTTGAATGCTCTTCAGATTTGTCTGTGAATATTAAAAAATAATAATAAAAAAAACCCATAAAAATCCTTGGCAATACCTTCAACTCTTCAAGTCCAAAAATAATAACCATTTAAGTCTTTCATTGAGGACACACGCTTATCATTCTCCTGAACTGGCTCTGAAGACAACCATTGTCTTAAAGCCATTTTATGTGCACTATCCAAGGGTATAACTTCCACTGGGGAAAATTGTATTCTTGTCCACCCACTTTTCCATTTTCAGTCTAATTTACCCAATAAAATCTGTCTCTATCTATGTATCTATGTTTCTATGAGAGAAGAGAGGAGCTGATAAATGTTGATACACTCACTCTGTGTTCAGAACAATATGCTTCATGAAAAGCAGGGACTGTCTGGCTGGTACTTTTTGCCCTGCATTTGCCTCTCAGGATACATACCAGTGAAGATGGATCAAAGTTATCCATCAGTGTAGTATTGGATCTCTAAAAGGAGAACTGTGTGAACGTGACTATATGGTTAGCACATTAATAATACAACATTTTGCACATAGCATTTTTTATTTGTGTTTTACTACCATTGTTACAGAAAGGATGAAAATCAATTCCATCATAATGTGGTATTTACTAGACCTGGCACATTCATATAAATCTATATAGATGCAGGGAAGGTTGACTTTTTTTGAGTTTGCTATTTATAAGTTAAATTTTAAAACAATTTTCAATCTTTAAATTAGTCCATTCTGTGTTTGCCATCTGCCTGTGTTCTATAAACTGGAGTTCTACCTATACTGACAAGCAAAAAGAATCAGCAAAATATGCCTGGAAGCATCCCATTTTAATTTCAATTTTCAGTTTAAAAAAAAATAAAAAAAAGAAGAAGAAGAAGGCAAGAAAAAAATACATACAAAAATCTGCCACAACTAAAAGCAGGGACACACACACACTTAAAAGGAGTGCAGTTAAATGATGGTTATACAGTTGAAGAAAGGGCAAAACAGTAGAAATGTCAATTAGACTGAGGGAGAGGCATAGAAAGTATCAAAGTGAGTTGTACAAAGACAGACATATCAAAACAAAGAGAAAAGAGGGAAGAGGATGGGGTCAAGCAGTGATGCATTTAAGATGAGGACTGCATCAAAGATCAGAAAACAGATCAGCAATGAAGCGGTGGCAGGCAGAAGGGGAGGGTTGAAGTAAGTTCGACAAGGTTGATTGACAGTAAAGTGATTAGTTTTAACACGGATACTCTGGACACCTCACCCTCATCTATCAATTCTAACACTTTGTGACATACACACTCCAAAGTAGGAAAAACAGTATGTATGAATAGTATTTGAATTCTTGAAGTGGGGTCATGTGCAATGGGCATTGTGGAATCTCTGGAGAGTCACATGTGTCCAACATACACATTTGTATTCTACTAGTATATTCTAGCTAGTGCCAGACTAATAATACTTTAACTAATAATACTATTCCAGGGTAGTCATAATGTAGGCATAAGCACAAGGCACAATCAAAGGTAATATTCAGTGCCAGTATAGGAAGCAATGCACTGATGTATATTAATGTGGAGGTTGTTGGGAGAAGGGTGTATATATTTTCACATTTGACCCTGTATGCATTCAAAATGTAATGCTTAAAACAAACATTTCATTTTATTGTATTTTTATGCAATGACATAACACTGTTTTACTAACACCCCCACCTACATGCACTCCACCACAACCACCTAGATATACTTCTTTCTCTATTCAAACTGTCATTTGAATAAATTGACATTTAATGTTAGATTTTACAAAAGCATTTTAAAGAACATGCAAAATCATGAAAGAATTGTTCTTATAAAAAGTTTTAGTAGATCACAGAATTATATTAGCCAACATCTACAGAACAGTAACTGCATAATATAGAGCAATATATCACAGTTTAGAAGACATCACCCCTCACTAGTGAATCTGACAGGTATCACAATGTTGGCTGAAACCTGAACAGATGCAGAGCCATGTAGGACGTTACATGGCCACATATCAAATCACAACACAGACATCCATTATATTGAAAGGGCCAGCCAATAACAGTCATCATAGGTGTAAAAATACTGCAAAATGCAATGTATTTACAAGTTTTAACTACCTTAGGATGCCAGATTAAACCTGTTAAGAGAAATAACTTTCCAAGTTAAGAGGTAAATATCCTGCACATTGACATGCATAAGAAACCAAAAAAAAAAAAGCCTCCTGGCTTGTGTCAGGCCCCAGGTTTGTTTCTTCAGTACTTTGGGATGGATAGTCATAATGAGAATGTCTATATTGTGGAAACATGGATAATAGTAGACGGCTGAACAATATGTCTGTCCCCGAATTGACTTTATGTAACGCAACACAATATAGAGGACATTTCCAGCACAGTGCCTGTGTCCATGAATGGCAGAGGGTGACTTTCTCCATCAATTTATGGATTATGAACACAGCATCCTTCCACTGAACTACTGTGTATTCCCTTAGTGCACTTATTTGGTCTGCAACAAAACCTTTGTTTGCACAACTGACCTTTGACAGTAATTGTGAATGAGATCCAGCCCTCGTATAAGGCATTGGCAGCTCTCGTTCAGCAAACAATGGTTTTAATATTCAAAAGGAACATGTACACTTTGGTAGCTCAGGGGGGTAGACAAAGGACCACTTAAAAAAGGCCTTCAGTGTGCTCAAGAAGTTTCTAATAACCACTTTGCTTTGCTATGGAAATTCTATCCAAAGGCAAGACACAGTTAATCTCATCCTGTTTTAGAAACAGGGTTGAATAAAGGGACAGTGAGGGGAGGGACAATGAACCATGAGTCACTAACCAGAGCGGTGACAGTTAAGGTGCACCTGATGGCAACAACAGGCAAGAGCCCTTGTACCATGATGTGTCTGTGTTTTTCCATCTTACTCACCAGATCTAAATATCAGTTATATTTGTGTTCTCTAGAAGTACATTCTACCTCTCCATCCTTCAGAGAGATGTTTGCATTCTTGAAGTTGGAGGGTCATATCCAGAAGCTTCCAGAATGAAGCACTTTACATTATTTTTGTCATAAATAACTGCATTAAGCATAAACATGAATGGTGAACTCACTTGGTTGCTCCATTAAACTGCTCAAAAGTCATATTTTCAATGGCAGAAAAAAAAAACTACAAAACACTTCCCACTAAATTAGATGATTTAGACATTAATGCCATAAAGTACTGCAGTTTGAAACATTCATTTACCAAAATAAAACTTCTGTTCTCACACCACTAATGGTAGGTCAAAGACTGAAGCAAAGCTTTGTAGACCCTATTGAATACATTCAGCAGCTTAAATCAACTCACCTTTGGATCTGGATCAATTCCACATCTGTGGTGTGGTGTTTTGTTCCTGATTGCAATAACTGACTCCACGTGAGGTCTGATGTTATGAGTCTAGGTTGTTGTGTGCAATGATTGCTGAGACTCATGGGTACTGTGATATTTAGTGCTATACCATGACCATATATATGATTACATTATGATCTTATGTATCTTCAGCATCAACATCATCTTGAGAGGCATCTGCACACATGCACCCCAAGCTGACTAATCACAGTTCTTGTGGTCCATGTTCTAAAACGGGAAATTGCTGCCTGGATTATGATCACAGACCACATTTTACAACTGAAAATAATGCTACATTTATGTGCTACATGCAAGATGGATGTGTGTCTGTGTGAAGTGTGTCTGTCTGCAAAATACAATAGAATAATAATTTCTGATTAAATCAAGCAGTTGATGAGTGCCATAAGTACTTGTGATCACTTATAAATATGCATGTGTGTGTGGGTGGTCTCAAGAGTCTCCCATGGACAGTGACAGCAGGGCGGGCATCTGATCTGGCCATCACAATAGTGATGACACATTGCAGTGGTGTGACAGGGGAGCTGGGGTCTTCCCAAGATACAGAGCCTATCAAACAACCTTATGTTGTTCTTATTGGGATTTATTGGTGGAGGCTGAGCTTGGTGGGCGGTCACCAGAGTCTCAGGAGGGGGTTTGCTTGTTCTGATCAATGGCCTTTGTGCATTTATTTATTTATTTAGTTAGTTATCTATTCCATTATTATGTTGAAACGAATTCAAACTCTGTAACATTCACTTTTTAAATATATTTTTTACTATTATTATTTTATAAAATACTGTATATATTTGTCATTGCACATTAATAGTATACAATATTTATTTCTAGAAGACAGTTTTCCTTTGTGGTATTTCATCAGCCTCTGTAGAAGTGAGTGTTTTTTAGGCACATATCAGCTACTGTTTAGACCAGTGGTAGACAAATAACCGCGAGTGGGCCAAATATCTGGCCCTCCAACACACAGTGTATATATACACTCACCAAGCACTTCATTAGGAACACCTATACACCTGCTTATTCATGCAATTATCCAATCAGCCAATCATGCAGCAGCAGCACAACGGATAAAATCATGTATGTACAGTTCAGGAACTTCAGTTAATATTCACATTAAACATCAGAAATGGGAAAATGTGATCGCAGTGATCTTGACCATGGCATGATTGTTGGTGCCAGACAGCCTGGTTTGAATATTTCTGAAACTGCTGATCTTCTGGAATTTCACACACAATAGTCTAGAGTTCACTAAGAATACTGTGACAAACAGAAAACATCCAGCGAGCAGCGTTCTGGAGACAGAAATGCTTTGTTCATGAGACAGGTCACAGGAAAATGGCCAGACTGGTTGGAGCTGAGGAGCTGATAGAAGACTACAGTAAATCAGATAACCACTCCTTGCAACTGTTGTGATCAGAAAAACATCACCAAACAGTTAGTTTATACTCCTTAATCATTTCATAATATCACTGTATCAGATTAAAT
The DNA here is from genome assembly GCF_001640805.2 of Lates calcarifer. Classification (NCBI taxonomy): domain Eukaryota; kingdom Metazoa; phylum Chordata; class Actinopteri; family Centropomidae; genus Lates; species Lates calcarifer. The sequence continues at coordinate 1,983,875 of NC_066840.1, forward strand.
TGATTTGCTAGAAGTGTTTCAGTTGACTCACATTCTTGTTATGTTAAAGTTTTAACTGCAATGAAATGTGGATATTCTGTTATTAAAAGTTGCAAAGATGAAGATAAACACAGTTCATTATGGGAGTGCAACAACCTTAGAATGAACAGTACAATGAAACTTGAGACAGATGGGCTACAGCAGCAGAGGACCATGTCAGATTGCACTCTTATCAACCAAGAACAGAAGTATGAGGGAGGCTACAATGGGCAAAGGCTCACCAAAACCGGAAAAATCTTGCTTGGTCTGATGAATCTCCATTTCTACTGAGGCATGCAGATGGTAGGGTCAAAATATGGAGTCAAAAGCATGAATCCATTAGCCCAATCTGCCATATGTCAACAGTCTGGGCTGCTGGTGGTATAATGATGTAGGGATTGTTTTCCTGGCACCCCCCCCCCCCCCTTCCTCAGGTACCAATCAGTTATTGTTTGAATTTAACATCTTCTAATGGCTACCTCCTGCATACTAATGCTCCTTTTTTGCTTTCAAAGCAAAAGTTGTCTCAAACTGGTTTCATCAACATGAGTCCAGTAGAACACATCCAGTAGAACACCTTTGGGATGTGGTAGAACAGGGAGCATGAATGTGCAGCTGACAAATCTGCAGAAATGATGACATGCAGTCATCTCCATAAATGGTTCTTGGCAGTTATTATTCAAGCAAGACTAACAAGTAGTTTCTGATACAAAAGTAGGTTTCATTTAGTAGATAAAGTAAGTAGTCGTGCTTTTTCCAGCTGAGCCAACTGATGATGGATCTGATTTTGATAGCGATGCCTCACCAGCCAGTGCCTCCCACAAAGACACAAATAAAGCATAGATAGAAAGAAAGGAGGAAGTGGAGGAATAAAGACAGAGGTAGAAAAAACAGAAAGGGAGTAGCAGAGTTAAAAGTAAAAGATGATTTAGGATGAGTTCTCACCTCTCTGAAGTTCAGTCCTGCTCTGTGAATCTACAATTGTCCTCAGGAGGTAGGGAGGAAAAGGAGGCAGCAGAGATCAGATGAAAGTGACAGGAACCATAAATGAGGAGAGAGGAGTGAGAGAAACGACAATATAGTTGAATGGCAAGTGCAGAGACACTGATGAGGGGCAGAGGCACAAAAATGCAGGATGAAACTGGAGAAGTTAAGAAACAGATCAAAGGTGTACAATTATGGATATATATTATTTTCTGAACAACCTTGGTCTGTGCCGGTTCTCAAATGTTGCCCCAGCTGTCTACTGTGCAGTCTATCTGACCATTAGCCTGTCAAATAAATGCGAAACTATCACAGAAGATTGGCTCCCTGTTGCGTCTGATCACACTGAACTTATTTCTTTGCCATCTGGAAGATAGTTAACTAGCTCAGGATTACAAGAACACACAGTACCTGACTGAATACACAAAAAAAGCCCAGGCATTGGCAAGGAAGACAAACTTGTATGAAATATTTATAGGGATAATTTTGGCAAACAAAAACAAGTTGATTCCTCAAGTTCACCAAGCCCTGACAGCAAGCCAGAAGTTAATTTTAGATGGTATACACTCACATACACTGATGCCAGTATGACGCATGAATATAGTTACATAACATAAATCCATTAAATATATTATACAGTATTTGTCTGGCTCAAACAGGAAATCAGTACTTGCTCGATCGTAACAAAAAGTATGTTTCATGACATTTTGTCGCATTCCTGTTAAAACTAATAATATTTCTGATTCAAGTTATGATTCAAATACAGAATATTGACTTTAATCTTGCAGTAAATGTTATTTCTGATGTCTGACTCAGGAAAGAATTTTCCCTTTAGGTAATGGAGCTGTAACAAGAATGCAATGAGAGTTTTATCCAACACCATATGGAATCCAAATCTACATTATTTATCTTGGAAATGCTTTAATAAATCAAGCTCTCCTATCTTTGAAAGCATGGATCCAGTTGTAATGTCTGTGTGTTTGTGTTTGTATTTGTGTGTGTGTGTGTGTGTGTGTGTGTGTGTGTGGGTGGGGGTGTGGGTTTACAAAGAATGAATGTGTGCACAGGAAATGCTGTGAGAGCTGTGCACTGCTGTTGGGAAAGAGTGTTTATAGTGTGTGTGCATTGATGTTTGTGTCCTCTGTGTGTAATCTTTAAACCTGAGCATCCAGTGGAGTATGAAGTGGTATCCTGCTGTGAACAGATATGTGTATGCCACATGTCTTTGTATGCTGGTATGAAGGTTTCAGTGCTATACACCCATTGCTCTCTGTTGTTCAGTTCAGACTGTATATCCCATGGTATTAGCTAGTGGGTAAAGCGTCAGTAAATTTGGGTTTCTATAAACACTTTTAGTTAGTTTATAAGAGAGCTTCCAGGGTCACTCTCTCTCATTGACATTTTCTTTCCTCTAATTTGTCCACAACTAACTCAGTCAGGGGCTCACCCTATTTGGGGAAATGGAAAATCAAACTGGGCTTATAACCCAGAGGTTGGTGATGATGTTCTTTCACAAGTTATAGATTCTGCCAAGAAACATTGTTTTCTGAAATGCCCTCTTGTTGTCATTAAGGTCAACAGTCTCTTTTCCCTATCAGCAGCAGCTCTTTACTCTATGAAAAGCAAGCCTCCATTATATTAATTACACAGGACAAACCTGATAACAGACACTGAGTTACACTAGATCTATACAGAATTAACAGTAATTAGTGACTGCAGATATGACCACTTGCCACTTGCAATGTTTGTCATTTTAACTGCTGAAATCATGGTCAGTGCCACCTAAAATGAGAAGCTGCCAAATAGAAAGAGAGAAGAGTTGGAGCTACTAAATATGTATTTTGCCAACCTGGACATCCTACATTTCATTCACCATTTGCATCAGTGTACCCAAATCATTTTTCTCATTTACCCTACTCTAATTTTCAGTAATATATGCATGAAATGCCATACTGTAGGCTTGTGAATGACTGTTAAAGTGCTTGAATATTATTTTATGTAGTGATTGTTTACATGGGTCCTAATGGAAGATGATGTAGAATTACAGTGTTCCTCCCGGTGCATTCTGGGTGATTTCCACCTCCTTCTCTGAGTGCTATGTTGTGCAACATGGAAGATACAGTAAAGGGTATGAAACCAAACAGGTTGTTTATCTCAGTCATATGTAAAAAAATATGTCCATCTTGTCACTTTCCTCGCTGCTTTTGTTATGTTTACATGTGTTATAGTGGCAGAGCTCTAGAGTGGGAAGTAGAAGCTGAGCTAAAGAGCATGCTAGCAAGGAAGGCTCACGTCTAAAACTTTAAACCTGTGCCCTTGGTTAGCCGAACAAGTATGGGAAACACTGAATGTATTCATTATTATTAGCAAAATCATTTGTGTTCATAGTGAAAACTAGAGAAAGTTTTTGTATTCATAAACATTGTAAACATAAATTCAATCAGTTTATTTGAGTGTAGTCATGTGATGCACTGTGTTGTTGCTGCGTTTCACACTTGTGGCTGTTTTACGAGGCATATTCTATGAGTTTGCTATAATGCATTGAATTGTTAATGCACTGAATTGAAAGTACAGTAAGATAGTGTAGTTGCTTTTGTGTTCCTCCATAGTTTACACGGTGCTCAACACAAAGAGGAAAGAAATAACACCCACAGAAACACCCGTTTGAAACACTCTGTGCCTAGTTTATTCACACCAAGGGGCCGCTACAAGGCTGTTATAAAGCAGAGCACTGCTAAAACACAAGCAGGAAAAGAGCAGCAGCGCTTGGCGTAATGGTTGGTTTTGTTTAAAACTTTTTGTTTTTGACAGGAGGAGAAAGATGTAGATATTGTATACTCTAAGCATACATAACACACATAATGCAACTGGACAAACACAGTGGGTCTTTGCCTTCACTAAACTGGTGTGAAGCATTACTACTGTGCTTCAGGGGTGAGAACCAGATGTCCAGAGTCCCCATCAAGCTAAATAAATAATCTGAAAACACATAAATAAGTAAAACAAAGCACAACGTTACATAAGTTTTGAAAATTTAACTTTTTTTACACTGCATTCCTCCTATGAATAAAATATTAGCATGGTCATCATAAATAGGACAAAACCACAGAAACACTTAACAATATATTGCAATCCAATACAGTAGCCCTGCCAAAGTACTAAGCTTTTGTTCCGCTGATACTGTGCCAGAAAGGTGCTGATTTAATGCTTTGCTAAATTTTAAAGCCAAAGTGTGATCCTTTTTTATGTCCAACTTACATCTGACGCCCCTGTACTCGCAAAGGTATTTTTGGCAGTAATATTGTAGTGTATTATATCATGAGCCATTTCTCTTACTTTGCCCACACCCTACACATACAACCTTTTCAATGGGCCTTAAAGCAGTTGTATGGGGATATGAATGTTAATTGCACCCTGTCTAATCAAGAACCCATATTTGCCAAAAGCAAAATATGATTTTAAGAATTTATTTTCCCAAAAAAGTGTAATGATTTCTTATCTGCAAAAGCTTAACTTTTAATTAAAGTCTGAAATAATTCATTAAAAACATATTGAGTTTTTCATATTGCTTTAGAGAAGCAAGATGCACAACATCTGGCAGACTTTATCCTTGTACGTAACTTTAAGGACAAATTTTGTGAGAGCATATGGTTCTACGATTACAAAGTTTGTCTGAACATTTTTTTTCCTCCACCTTGCTGTGACATAAGTGATGGGAGTGTGCGTGTGACTGTTAACCTGGAGAGAAAAGTCTGCTGATTCTTCCTCTTGCCACTCTTGTTACTCTCAGACTATGCTTGTGTGTGTATGTGGCCACAGCCTTCTAGTGTGAGTGTCCTTAAGAGTGTTTCATTATCTGTAACAGCAGTACAGGAAATCTATACAGTCCAACATCCTGTCCTCTTTGGGCATGGGCATGTATCCACCAGCCAATAACAGCATGCAGGGTATGGGGGTTTATTTATTTAATTATGTGAAGTATCAGCTTTGAAATGTAGATTTTATGATGCAGATGTAAGGAAAAACTAAATTAAAGTATTCATACTGCTACAATAGTAATGTAAGGGGGCACCTAAAAAACAACAAAATAAACAGTAGAGAGTACAGAAGATGAGGGTAAAGAGGAAGGACTAGGGGGAGGTACAGTTGGATAAGGAGGAGCTGGGAGGCAGGAAGGGATTAAAGGGAAGCGTTCAAGTCCATTATAAAAGTTAATGTAAAGTAATAAAAATGAGTTAATAATTTGTCACGCCACAGAAAAATGTTGAATTTAAATGATATAAAATAATCAGAAACTTAAATGTATTCTCTGTTCTGAATTGCTGGAAGCATGTCTGCTGAAGGTGCTGAAACCATGCCCAATTGTTGGAAAGTGCAGACTCTCTCAAATACAACAGTGACCTGGATGAATGCTCCATCTAGCAGCTATTGGACTTGTACAACCATTCATGCTTGAGTACCATAAGTTAATTTTCATTGGTAGGTCAGTGTCTTATGACCTAAGAATCAACCTCATTCTATGTTATTGACTAGCATAACTTTGCTGTCTGGTGGAAACTTTAGTTCAATCCCTGCATCATCGAAATTAAAACTTGAAAGTTGAAAGTCTGTCCATTATTGAAACAGCAATGATAAATGAAGTATAGCAGCTATATAGCAAGCTATATGACAAGAAATGATCAGACCAATGTTATAGCTGTCTGTGATCATTCACTTGATCAGTTGCTACTTCAGATTGTCATCAGCAGATGTAATATCATGTAATATAGATGTTGCACAGTAGAGATTACAGGTGTGCCATCTACTTAACTGGATAATCATCATCTTGCAACACAATGTTGTTGTTACCTGTGGAGGCACTAAGCTGATTGTTGATAAAACACACAGAACCACACACAAACTAATGATTTCCTGTTTTCTGTTATGATGGGGTGGGGGGTTACACAGTTGGAGGCAGGCAGTTCAAGAATGAACGTAATTGGAAGAAGAAGAATGAAGAATGATGGGACAGCCCTGCATTCAGAGGAGCAAGAATGGAGCCATGGTTGATGGGACCAAGATGCCAGTCAGCTGCATGGTTGAAGTCCTCCAAACATCAGTGCAGTAAAATTGGAGATTCAAATAGGAAGAAGATTTTGAAATGCTTTTGGTAGAACATGGACTGGGAAGAAAAAGGAATGTATGTGCATAGTTTGGCAGATGTCACTCCAGTACAGAGGAGCGAGGGGGTTCAAAATAAAAGAAGGTCATCGAGCCTTTTCAAAAATTTATGAACAGAGAAAGAGGGTGTACAGAAGTTTGTTTTTAGCTGTACCTGTAACAGGGGAATGGTCAGTTTTTAACTGGCTGCAAGACACAGGAAATGCACAGGGGAATGTAGTGTCAAGCCACAGAGGCGAGGCTCATGAGTTCATGAGGAGTTTTCTACAGAGCTTCCCTGAGGTGCCCTCCCATTACTGTAGGTCATCAAAATCAAAACAGTAGCTGGATCCTGTCTTTCAGTCCATGACTGAAATGGTTAAAGTGTACCATTGGAGTACATTTTGCAGAGAGATGGTTGTACTGAAGATGCAATCTGATGCTCAACAATGCTCTTCCGAAGTTTTCCACAGAGATGAAGAGGGTAATTACCCAAACATTCCTGGAGAAGAGACACAAACACAGATGGAATGTGACTCAGTGCACAGTGTCATCGAAAGGCATCTGAGAAAACTATGCCCCGGCTATGTTGTCCTGATGAAGAAAGTGTGGCCCAAGCCCAACTTGTATAATGTCAGATATGTGGCTCATATCTTCTTCTAAGACTTCACCAAACTGCAAGTCTATCTGCCAAGGGATAAAGCCTAGTGACCCCACTGCTGGAAACAGGGTTTTTGAGAAAGGTATATTTAACCATACAGCAAAAAACTATCAGGTAACAGAGGCGAAAGAAAAGAGTGTCTTTGTGGATCCATGACCATGAGTGACTCCTGTCATTTTAATCAGAAAATACTGATACAAGTTTTACTTGGCTTTAAATTTGTGAGTGTGTGTTATGGGAAAGACTAACAAGAGAGCAAGGGGCAGGGAAGAGAAACAGAGGAGGAGGTGAGAAGAGATACCTGGTGAGAGGTAGACAGGAAATGAAACATTAAGGCAAGGTCAGGAAAGGTTGTTGGAGTGTTGCAAATGATGGCAGGTTGCTTTCATAGCCCCACCAGGTGAGAGAGGAAGTGAGGGGAGAGAAAGAGGAGATAAGAGAAGAGCAGAGAAGGTGAGAACAGGTTGCTGTGTTTCACATTTACACCAGATGACAGAGGGCTGAAGAGGAGCAGAGGTGACAACAACCTCTCATATTTTGACAGAGAGTAGTTTTCCATCTCAGCCACACAAACATGAAACGCACAAAAAAAGTCACATATTTCAGTCTGGTTTGAAAAAAAGTGTGTTAACCCTATTACAGTGCATATAAAGAAATAGCATATGCACTGCTTTACAAAAAAGCTCAATTGGTTCTACAATTGTCATGTCTATATATTGTATGTTCCACAGTCAACATTAGCCAAAAAAACAAAAAACAGTAACAAGCATTAGACATATTTGTGAGTTCAGTGTATTTTTTATACTGCTAAAAAAGTTTGCTAAAAAAAGAAGACAAATTGCTTTGGAGTAGGTACAAAACAGGGCCAAGCCCCCACCCTGACACAAAAAACGAAGGGAGAAAAATGAAGAAGGTAAGATGGACTGAAGACAGGAGTGGTACAGGAGAGACAACCGGGGGGGGGGGGGGGGGTGGAAAAGAAGAAAGCTGAGGAAATAACACAACAACAAAAGCAGATCTCTGTTTTCCTGCTCTGATCTGAAGACAAAATAGCAGAGGAAGGTACACAAAAGGAGAGGGAAAAAGGAAACAAAGCTTAGCACGCGGTATCTTATTCAATACCAAAGGAGGAGTAGAGAGAGAAGAGTTGATATGCTCAAACTAGAAAGAGTAAAACTCACCAGGCCTCCAGTCCAAACTTTCTGAAACAGTCTGCAAGAAACTGAATACTCAAAAAGAACTAGTTCATACGAAGTGTTGTCCACCTAAGTCTAAAGACAAATAGTTTATACCTATTCTACATGTTAACACTTGAAGGCAAGATGAAAAGGATGCCATGGACTGGGATTTGATGAAATTTACATACTGGTAAAATGGTGCCTACTTAAAGTGGTGGACACAAAAAAGCTGGAATTTGTTGTGTGAACAACGAAGAAAGATCTTCTCACCTCAGCACACATGGCCATAAGGAAAAAAAAATATAGTGGTAAATATAATGTATTTACCATCAGAAATCTCCTCACCTCTCCACACTATCAGATGTTTTAATGCCAAGAGAAGAGGAAGAAGGAAACAACCTCAAAGGGCAGCAGGGCAGAAGAAAGGAGAGAAAAAAAAGATGTTAAGATGATAAAACATAAAAGAAGAGAGAAGACTTACGAAGAGGAGACGGAGAGAACGTGAGATCAGACTGATGCCCATAGCAGCGGATGACAGAGGACACAGTAGGAGCAGAGAGGTTCCTAACACCTGACAGCTGAACATCTGGTTCATTTCAGTGGGGAAGAGGTGAATCATATGGCCGTCTTCCCCACCCTGCATCCACTTGTCTTCTCTCGTCTTGCCCTGCCTTTTCCAGCAGGAAATTCCCCTGTCTTCCTCTGTTTGGTCCCTTGTCTTCTCATTTTGTTGCCTCTCATCTCTGCTGAGCCATTTTTATCTCCTCATCCTTTCTCTAAATCACCGTAATACGTCGTCTTCTCTCACCATCTACTGCTCTCCACTGCCCTCCCTCCGTGCCTTCATCCTCCACCTCTTTCTATGTTGTTCATCCTGTTTTGTCCTTTTAATCACTGGGTCTAGGTGTGTGTGTGTGTGTGCGCATGTGTGTGTGTGTGTGTGTGTGTGTCTTCTGTGATTAAAGAATGTGTCACTCTTGTCACAGTATGCCACCACTGCCTGCTGTCACCTGTCTGCTTCTAATGGATGGTGTCAGTATGTGTGTGTTTCTAAGTGTGCATGTATGTGTGTGATTTAGGAGAGAGAGAGACACTTATTTGTGTCTTGACATGTGTGCATGAATTTGTGTTTGTGTACTTCTGGGAGTGTGCAAATATGCACGTGTAAGTGATGTGTGTGTGTGTGTGTGTGTGTGTGTGTGTGAGGGGGAGAGAGAGAGAGAGAGAGAGAAAGAGAAATAGAGAGGGATAATGAGAGTAGCAGAAAGGATGTGACAGAGTCAGTGACCTGCACTGTGTACAAAACACTAATCCATTTGCTGGCACGTGAAATGTAATAAATGATACTAGAAAAGCTGTTAACTCCAATAATAATTTAAGGCCAAAAAGGAACAGAGGAAAAAAAAAACAAGGCCACTGGAAGCTTAACAGAAAAATAGGGCTAAAAGCATGAAATATACCAAGAAATCCACTAAATTGCCCATTTCACAAAGAAAAGAACTGAATCACCATCAACTATCACTCCATGGAAACCAAAGAGTGAGACCCTGCTGTCAAATTCAAAGTATTGTAGCCACCAAAATGGAAGAAAAGATCAGAATGATGATGATCTGATACAATCAGACATGCATTGCTATCTCCAAACAAATTTCTGATACTTCCCTCTAATTCTTTTCTTTCTGCATTACTGTTTAACATTTCCTGAGCCTGTATGTTTTATCAAAAATGTTATGCATTATCCATGTACCAATATGTTTGTGACACTTTTAGCAACAACCTTTTGAATGTCTAAACATCACATGAACTACACTGACAAGTCTGTGTTTTTCTTGAACTTGTATTTTAATTCACTCCGGTGAATGACTGTTTCAGTCCATACAAACTTCCCCTGGTTACAGTTGTTACAGAGATTCTTGTGAAACTGCATCACCCCAAAATCAATTCAATAAAATTCCCTCCACAAAATAAAAAATTGACTGTGTAGTGATAGTGTAGTGAATTTGAATGAAAACAAAAAACTGTTTCCTTCAGCCAAAAGTGTGCAGACATGTTTTTCAAGGTTTTGCTTGGATAGGTTTAAAAAAGGACACACAATACACAAACACACTCAGTATTTTTTAGCCATGGCCGCAGTGTGGGTCTGGGGATGGTAAAGTCATTTTGTCAGTTGGTGTGTTGATCCACCACTTTGGTCCAGACTGACACTCGTGTTCCCTTCAGAATAAATTAAAGTCAAGTCAATTCAATTCAAGGATTTATCCCCAGCAAGGCAATTTAAAAGTACATGCAGTCTCACACACTGACATACACTCACAGGACAGAATCATATTTGATCCTTTAACTTTTATTTAGCACCATCATGAGGTTACAGTTTAGATTTGTCCAGCACTGTAATACCTGCAGAACTAATGGTTCCTTCAGCCTCAGCTGTACATTGTGTTTAGTGCTAATTAGCAAATGTTAAATGATCAACATGGTAAATATTACTAAACATCAGCATGTTAGCATTGCCATTACATGCATGTTAGCATTCTGATGTTAGCATTTAGTGTAAAGCACTGCTGTGCCTCAGTACAGCATCACAGATCTGCCAACATTTGTGAACTATAACTTTTGTTTAATGAAAGTCTTACTTAAATTTGCACAAATGATTCCATCCATCCATCCACTATTTATAATGCTTGTCATTAAGGGTGACAACTGACAGGGAGAATATGCAAACTCTACACAGGGATTCAAACTCAGAACTTTTTTTTGCTGTGAGGCAACAGTGCTAACCACTGCACCACCACGCCATCCTAACCAGAATTCTCCCCTTGTATTTGGATTTTAAATGAATGACCCTCTCACAGCCTGACTATCCTATCCTCTGTTGTCATTGATTATAGCAATGATAGAGCAATGATGATTTTTTAACATACCATGTTTCACAACATTTCTAAATCATTTCATCATATCATCAATTCCCACTAATCACAAACCATTCGTATTTAGAATCTTTTCATCGTGGAACATCTGTCACTAAAGGCTCAAGCACGTATTTCCCACTAGACTTTACGCCGCTCTGAGAGGACAACCTAAACCCATTCGGAGAGAAACCATTTCATCATTTTGAGTCACACTGCGCACAAGTGTTAAACTTTATTTTTGTCTGTTTCATCATTTGATGCCTGTCATTAATGCTCTTAACAACCATATTTTAATGTATTCCCAGTGCCTCTCGACAGTGTAGCAGCTCTGACAATTCACTGTCTGTAGTTCAGTGGAGCGCTCTCTCTCTGTACTTCTGTGGAGAATTCTGATGGTCGAGCTGCTGTGTCGACCTTCATTAACTCCACATTTTGATCACAGCCTCTTTTTACTTTTTAACATGAACACTTACATAACCATCCCAATAATTGTGCGTGCATGTTCACACATGTATGGCATAACTTGTGAGGCCTGTGCACACATATATTCCTTTCCAAACTCTAATGTTAAGCCCTCACTAAACTAAACTGAAATTAATTCCTGTAATGAGTATCTGTAAAATGACCTTGCTTTTGTTGAATTTACATTCTTTGAGTTTTTACCCTCATAGATGCAGATATACAAAAATATGCACATATCATCCAACACGAGCAAATATAGGTCAATTACCAACAAAAGACCTTAGTAAAAACATAAATGTAGCATGGAATTATCTGTGCTATAATGCAGTTACTCAATATCAATTCTATGTAGTTCATCAACAGTCATGTCATACTCAATACTTTGCTGCTTTGAGTGTCTCTTTTTAAAAGAAATATATTCCAATCATGTCTACTCTCCAGGTGTTTCAAATTAAAGGTTTACCAGTGAAAACAAGGGATTTTGCCATTTGAGCCACTGTAAGCTTTTAATGTGAAATATTGGTGCAAGAGGTGTTGACTGACAGTAGCTTAACACTGTTTGAATAAAGAGGGCAAAGAAGAACCAGCATGAATTACAACGAACAGAACAAAAAGTGTTTAGGCATTTACAGGATATAATCCAGGATATATCAACTTCGCCTAATTATGGTGCAATTTAAAAAGTAAGTGTCATTGGGATTTATCCTCTGATGACCATGAACGTTACCAAATTTAATGGTATTTCATCAAATAAGAAGACATTTCTCTCAAAACCAAACATATCAACCTCATGGTGGTGCTATATGAGAAGTCAGGGGATCATCAAAGTTATTAGTAATTGTACCCTATGGACCAGGGGTGTCTGTACAAAACTCGTGGAAATCCATCAAATAGCTGTTGGGATATTTCAGGCTTGACACTAATGTGGTTATGAAGGAAGCAAAAAGTTGCTTCTTTTCAGTTTACAGGATTTCTCCATATTTGTGAATAACAGTAATTCACAGCCTTTTCCCAAGGGTTCAGTGTAGCACACCTCAACTGTTCAGTCCTTTATTTATCCCAGATGGGAAAACTTGGCTTGCAGTCAGGTGACAACAATAAAAGACAACAACACATAACAGAAAGAACAACACCATACAAAAGTATAATAAGTAGATACATAAATATTACCTAAAATATCTTGTGTGCGAGGTTCATACATTTAAAAAGTGCTAAAGATGTAAATTTATATAGAATTATGTAGAATTACATGTGCAAATTTAGCAAGTTTATTGCACAAGGAACAAAGGATTAAATCCTATTGGACTTGAACCGGGGTACTCTGAATATTGATCATGTGGTCATTCTTTCTTCACATTAAATGCTTTACACTGGTAAACTATACAGAGTCTTTATGGTGGTGCAGCTACAGAAAATACATTAATAGTATTTGCCAGACTCCTGTTGTTTTTACACAAAACATACAGAGAGTACTGTTGATAATTCCAAAAGAGATTCCAAAGAATTCCAAAAGAGGAAACATTAGTGAGCTAGTTAGATTCAGAACTGTAGACATCTGGTGCTGTCTGCAGAACCTACGACCAAGCAGACCCCAAAAATGTACTCTGTTGCTCTTCTCTGTGCACAGGGCAGTCTGCTGGAAGAGGGAACCCTTCCATATGAGGCTCTTCTTGAAGCTTCTTCCATTTTTTCCTGATTCAGGGTTTTATTGGGAAGAGTTTTTCCTCACACAAATTGAGGGTCTAAGAATGTAGGGTGTTGTGTGCTGTGCACACGTCACAGGCTATGACTGTAGTTTGGCTCAACTGTATCGAGATGTTCCGTGTGTGATCACAGATAACATTACCTTGTCAACTGCAGCTCTCTGCCACACACACAGAGGTAAACACAGAGACAAGCAGTCACCAAACTCATTCTTATGAAATATATATTGCTCATACGCACGCACACACACACACACACACACACACACAACAAAGCCTACATAAAATTCTCCAGGGTGGAGGCACTGCAAGGGTAGTAGACGAGGGACAATGAGGGACAGTGCAGCTCCAAATGAACACAAATCCTCCCCCTCTCCTGGGACTCCACTTCCTCAGTTGTCTTTCCCTCTTTGTATTAACATACTGTTACTTTCATGTCGTAATTTCTCTCAAACAGTTCAATCCAATTGTTAAGGCAAATCTGAAAGATAATCAACAGCTATTTGTGTATTAATATGTCGCCTGTTATCTGTGCCATAAAACACTTTACTCTTAATTTTGGCTTCAAAATCTCACATAACTTACAACCTGAAGTCATCTATCTCTCCTTTGATGAATTGATGGCCTGATAAACTAACTGTATCATATATTACCAGTTTTAATCACTGTAACATTTTAAAAATAAACTGGCAATTACACAATTCTGCCAAAAAATTTAATCAAAGTTCCAAAACAGACACTCAATTCAAATTTGACGATATTCACAAGGAAAGAAAAGCCATTTCTTTAACCTGTCCACTATTGTCTTATATTTGGAAAATATGAAAGTAGATCTCAAGTAATCAGCAATGGTGCTGCAATGCTTGAACTGACTCATTCTCAAGATATGAGACTTGTGCTAAGGAAGCTGTATGTGGAGGGTAGCTGTGATTTAGAGAGTTGCACTTGGCATGTAAAGCATTGTGTGTGTAAATTTAGCACTAACAATTTATTTTACACTAAGCTAAAGTTAGCCAGCTAACCTGCACAATTTAGCTGACAAAAATGAGCAACTTGCTAAACAAAATGCAAAGATGATCTATATGAACAGTTGACTGCATGCTCAACACAAACATGACTTAGTGTCTTCTCTCCAAAACTGTTTCACTCACTCCACTTGTCTAGCAGTAGATTGTGCTGAGCCACACCCCATATAATTAATCAGAAATAAAGTCTGAAAGCTGTAAACATAGATCAGTAGGAGCTACCTAAAATGGCAGAGACCATTTTTAGGAAAACTGTATCTGATGTTTGAATTTTTAGTTTGATCAATGTCTCATTCACTAATAATGGAGAGTAGGGTCAACGGTCTTTACTATAGCCGGTCACCAGAGGTTCAACCAAAACATTTTGGCCTTACTTCCTGGGAGCATTGCTAAGGTTGATACTTATATGGCTGTTTGCTTCTTAGCCTTTTATTAAATATAAAAGTCGGATTATGTATTGAATGATTACTTATAATTAATAATAATTACTATTATTTTTCATCAACATTATCATCTTAATAATGTCACTTTCATCTTCATTGAATTAATCTTATCTTTCTGTTTATTTTGTCTGATGTAGGGGAAGGAGAAAATTAATTACAATGAGTGAAACTATCTGCTTTATTACTCTAAACTCGAAACGATGTTCAGTTACTTTATAACCCAATTATCCACGGAGCCATCTCTCCTTCCCTGCTGCGGTCTGTGTCTCTCTGCTGACTTTTATTTCTTTCCTGTGATGCATAAACAACGAGTCTTAGAGCCTGTTATACAGTTGCCTTTGGTGGAGAAATCATCTGATTGCATACATTTCCTTCTTCTGTCCTTAATTGGATTTCTTCCTCTCTTTATAGATTGCCATGTGTTTGATCTCCCCCTTCATCCTCCTCCTCCCCTTCCGCCTCCTCTTCTTCCTCCATTTTCCATCCGTCTGTGGATCAGAGGAGCACAGGAGGAAGGGAAGGAGGAAGAGGAGGAGAATAGAGTTCAGGCCAGTGGTTGGTCTCTCAAGGGTGGTCTCTGGGGTGTATCACATTCATAGGTGCATGCATGCACGCAACAGTACCAGCTAATTGACTCACTAGTGCATAAGAGATAAAATAACAGACCTCTCAAGGTATTTATTTAAGAGACAGATATGGTATGCAATGAGAGGAAGTATATATTTGTGTCAATCAGGCATTACCTTGGCTTTGGGTTGAGTGAAAATGTCAAGTAATTTCAGATATATAAGCTTGTTTACAATACTTATTCTAGTTTGGCACATAAGCACATGGAAGTGGCAGAAATGGCAGTGATTAAGGCATCAGAATCGTGTGTCAGGGCCGATGGCAGGCAGGGATTTGCCTCCTGTCTAACTGCACATATATGAATGATTGATATGACAGGTGTAACTACAGCAGCGCGCTGCAAACAGGTTGTTTGACAAGCTGAATGATAATCAGAGGAGGGCTGACATTAAAGTAAAACCAGCATTTCAAAAAGTATTTCTATCGTCACAGGGAAACCGACAGGAAGCAAAGAAAAATACTGCAATGCAAAGCATAATGAAGTGTACAGACACAATTTTGGTATTATTGCAAAATGAGAGCAGAGGTTTAGAGTGCAGATAGAGGGGACTGTTATTTAGACTGACACTTGATGTTCATTTTAACGTCTTGATGTTTCACTGCTGTTTATTGCTTCATGATGATTGAAAGTGTGAAAGGCCTCATTTTTAACCAACTAGTCTTTTCCACTATGATCTGTAAAAACTGCAACTGTAGCTGACTATATGATATAGCACTGACATACTTATGTCATTTTCACTTCTTTCAGAATATAAAGTATGAAAAATCAGGAAAATATGTGCCTCAGTCGTATGGGTTCAAAAACACAGTGACTGTTGTATTTATTTTATTTTAGGGCAGTGTAATGGAAAGGACTCTGAAGGCAGCTGTTCTTTAATCTTATAGGAAGGCAGGTATTTCTTTTAAAATGTGAATTAACTGATGAACTCCTAGTAGTCCTCTGACTTATGTTCTTAAATTAGTGTCATTGTCTTTTCTGTGAAATACGTGAACTCACAGAACTATTAAAGATTAACTGAAAATGAACAGAGGTCTATAGAGTTGACCTTGACTAATTACACTGATGCCCTCTATTTTCCTGCTCTTACTTGAACAGAATCATGAGCTTATTTCAGATGTGGCAAGAGGTAACATAAATTATCACTGTATATACCACCATTTGCCTTAATGCAGCTTCACAGAGACTTTTAAGGTTTATGGGTGCATTTAGATGAAAAAACTAAGTACATTTTCATTGTTCATTACTTGCACTAATTTGACCATTGGACATGTTTTTACAGTCTGTTTTTATTTGCTCAAAACAGCCAACCTAGCTGCAGCTAGCTAGAAACATTGGCACATGTCTGAGAGTGCCTTTGTCTTAGCCGTATGAGAACAGCTGAAGACTGTAAGACTGGGTCAGAAACAGGTCTGGGCATTGTCTGGGGCTGCCCTTTCACACATGCAACACACAACCAGAGCTTGTCCTTGTTGAGACTGCCTGATGATTTTGGCCTTGGTCCTGACCAACAGAAGTTCCAGCCTCTCATCCTTCTTCATCCTCAGGTGTTTGTATTCTTCCAGTGGCCCTGGCCCTAGCCCTGGTTGCATAATGGAAATGTCACCAACATCCCATCCCGCTCGCTCCCTGTGAAATCTCCACACAATGACCAGCTCTACTCACACATGGGACTGTAATGAGTTGGACATTACACAGACTTTATACCAGGGAAATTGTAAAAGGATAGAATTTTCCAGTCTGCTAATGGGGTTATGGTCATTTACAGGAATACCCAACTTAACAGCACCCCTCTGCATTGTTATCCACTGTTTGGTTTTTAAAATGCTTAGATGAGTCAGTGCCCTTCAGGCACATAATCCAGCATATTACAGAGTTAGTGGATCGTTGTCACTCATCACAGTTTTAACATTTTACTTTAATGTGACAGTGTAGTCTGATGAGTCATTCCACACTCTAAACACTGTTTTGTACTGATTCCGTCTTTCCCTGTCCCTGTACCATATAAAACAATACTGAAATCTTCTGATAGATTTTTTTCAGTGGAAAAGATATCCAGACTCACACTCATATTATCAGTACATAAAGCAACTGGAGAATGGTGGGGGGGTCTTGTTTGTGATTGGACAGAACCCCAGTCAGTTTAGAGTTTTTCCAGTGCTTGTGTTCATGGATGGTTAGTGCTAGATTAATTAGTGTGCACAGGATAAGTGTATATACAGACAACAGACAGCCTCTGTCTCAGGAGTATGAAAAACACTGCACCTACTTCAAAAATCAGTGTTAAGTTGGTTATCATTACTGCACTGTCAAAAATCTAGTACATCTAGTACATGCCAGCAGCTCACGGGTATCCGACCTATTTTGGCTCAGGGCTGTAGTTTTAGATGGGAATATTTGTAGAGGTACTTGGACTTCCTGTAAACAAGACCTTTGACCCAGTGTTTTATAGTTGCTCATCATTTTTATTGCACTATATCTCCTCTGCTGTTCCTGTTCAGTACTTGGTTCTGTCCTGTTTATCCTCTACAGGCTCTCCCTTAGTAACATCTGTCATCACGGTTTCCACCTCCACTGCTACGGTGATGATGTCAAGCTCTACATCTCAACTATATCCACTGTCACTGCAACTCATTTCGCCCTGAACAACTGCTGCAAGCCAACTTTCTCAGACTAAACTTTGAAAAATCTGACATATTACTGGTCCCAAATCCCTTATCAAAACCACACACAACTTCTTCCTAACTATTGACAACTCCACTCAGTCTCCACACTGGCTCCTGCCCCACACATCACCAACCTAGTGAACTTTAACAGCAACATATCATTTTAACAATATGCAAAAACAGCCTTGTACTACTTACTACTTTAAAAACAGTTCATATCTGCTTTCACGCAACCTCCATCCACCTGACACCAACGTTCTGTAAAAACAGCCAGTCACCTAATTGAATATGACATCACTGACAGAGCTGGTCGCGAAGTATAACTCCACCTTCCACTTCACTTCTGTATAACTACTGCTATACATTCTGTTTATTGGTTCTAGGGAGTGAAAAATTGACTGTAGGCATGTATCTTTTCCCTTTCCATCTTCAAATTTCTCTCAAAAACATAATGCAGTCATCTTCTTTGACTTAACGTTTATCATGGATTTTCTCATCACTTTTATCCAGGTCATCTCTGATAAGTGTGATATGATTAGATTAAGCTCTTAGTTCATAGAGAAAATACACACACACACACACACACACACACATAGAGGGGCACCTACACAAACACAGATAAATGAACACAAGCTATATACAGAGATATACACAAATGTATGCAAATCTCATAGTACAGACGCTTTCTCAAGCACACACTTTGTGCTCATAAACACACATTTACACAAACGCATTCTGAAATAAACTTTGTTTATGGGTGCTAGCTTCTGTGACTGTTGGTAATAAATAAAAAAATCCAAATCCCACTGGTGTTCATCTGCATTATAGCCAGAGGGTAGAAACAGAGGAACATGTGTGTGTGTGTGTGTGTGTGTGTGTGTGTGTCTGTTGCCATAACCCTGTCAGTGTAGACTCAGGAGCCTTGACACAATAATAAGCCCATCCTCCTCCCAAAGGCCCCAAGTCATATTATTATGCACTGGTCCAAATATGGAAATACAGCCGGTACCTCAGAGATAACAGAGGGGTGGGGGGGTGGGATAGACAGAAGGTGTGTGTGAGCGTGTGTGTGTTCATACTCAGTGATGTTCTGCCAATCAAACTTTCAAGAGAGAGTGGAGAGACAGAGAGAGGAGAAGAAGAGTGCATTTGGTCCTACTTTCTTTGTGGGTTTCCTGCCAGCATAAAGCCACTTGTGTCTACTGATGACATAAGTAACCACTGACACAATAAAGTTAATTCTTACTGTTCGATGCAAGGTCACTCTGTGCTCTGGCAGCCCCAGGTTGCAGCAAAAGATAGCATTCATTAGTCACAAATTGTAAATGATAATTGTAAAATACATGTCCATGGACTTAAATAGCATTCGAAAGCTACTGGTGACATTAGTCCTGGTTTGTCTGTATAGAGGGCACATTTTCTGCTGCTGTCTAGTACAGTAAATTCTTATTTGTTACATACTGCCGGTGACCACACCTGATATCAGAATTTAATTTGATCAAATATGGTCAATCTGCAGGGTTTCAATTAGTAAGGATGACAGAATGTAGTCTCTGCTGCAGCGCTAATTTATGATTTAAGATAATAACATCAGTGCAGTGGTCTGCTTCTCTCTTCTTCTTTTCTGTTAGGTGCTGTATGTATAGAAAGAAGCTGGATGCATGCCAAAGTGTCTGCTTTTTTCATGGAGTAATAGGCAATACTGTATGTTTAACAGGTAAACTACACTATTATTTAAACTAGGTTTTAAGGCTGTCATACTTTACATTACATTATTTTGTTCATTTGTGTTAATCAAACTATGAAAGACTGCTGTCTGGAAATGTAGGCCAAGTAAGCTGGAATTACGATCAGCAGCTATTTGTTAGCAGCAGCTAATGTAGCTAGCGTTCAGTGCAGCACTGCACATAATCAATAAAAATGTTGATTTTGATTTGTTACGTAAAGACCACACCTAACAAAAGAATTTAACACCATTGTAGCCTACCTTTGAAATCTTGCTTATGTTAGGACACAAAATCCAGTATTAACACAATGTATTTTCTTTACAGTCATTTTTTACCCTGACTTTGGCAGGAGGCTGTGACAGCTAGATCGAGATTAAGATTAAAGTTAGGTGCCTCCAGAATGTCCCATAATGCGTATTTGACCTTTGTTGATTGTGATTGATGTGTCTTTGCCGCCATGACTGCACGACTTTGGATTAATCAAGGTTGGGACTATCGAGTTTGGGGGGCAAAGTCCATCCCTTTTTATACACATTGTTTTGTGTTCTCAATGAGTTGTTGAGACCACACTGTGGAATGTACTGTGCTTAAAGAAGGTATTTGTAAGTCACTGCCACCAAATATGGTTTCTTATTGGCAGTGGGTGGTAGTAATGGTGGCTTGCCAACATTGTGCTTCCATTGTTTTTATTATATAAGAGGTTAGAATACGCCCCCTGAGTAGTTTTACTTCTTCTGGGATAGTCTGGATGCTATGGTGACTTGCTATTGGAAAGTGATGAGACAGGCTTGCTGGGCCATGGCTAACTGATTAGCATGCTAACTTCAGTGGAAGAAACAATAGAACTAGAAGAAAAACACTGCAGTTGCTTTCCACAGCTGGAGACAGCTCTTGGCAAGTAAGAGAATGAAGTTTGATACTGTACTCACAACATTTCTTCTAGACTGTTAAATAAAAACCTGTTAATTCTATTATGAAGTTTTGGAGTAATTATACTTAATGCTACACTGTACCCCACTACATTTAAGAGGGTTATATTTCCATTTGTTCAACATTTTACAGACAGATATAGCAACTATTAACTTTGCTGTAACCATATTTTGTAGACAGAATGTGGGATCAGCTTATGGAATCTGATGCTCTGATTTCCATTCTTGTTGAGATTTAGATGAGAAGATCGAAACCACTCTTATGTCTATTGATTAAACACAAAGCTACAACCAGCAGTAGATTAGCTTAGTGTTGTACAAAGAGTGGAAACAGAGTCTTACAGTGTCTGAAATTCAACAAATCTGCCTCTAAAGCTTACTAATTACCATGTTGTATAATATGTTTAATCTTGTTTGTTTAAAACATACAAAGAGCTAAATGTAAAACAAGAAGTTCTCATTTTACAGCTGTGTTCTCCTAGTTTTAGCCTTTAAACCATGCTTCTTTTATCTTCTCCTCTGTCAGTGATAAAAGCAAGTAAGCATGTTTCCCACATGCTGAACTTTTCCTTTTAATCAACATAACACACTTAGCACAAATTCATCTTCTGTCGGAGTAGAAACAAACTGACACCATGCCTATGCTGCCTAACCTACTAATGTAAAAAGAAACTGTGTGATTAATAGGGAAAAAATAATAATAAATAAGATAGACAGAACATAATCTTGTTAGGTATACTGTTGCTTTTGCCATGTGTTACTAATTCCAGTGAAATAAAAAGAAACAAGAAGACTCTCCTTCACAGTCATTTTAAAATAAAAAGGAAACACTGTGATAATAGTGTGACTGATGACACTGTCAGCAGCTTTGTCAGCTTTTATCTATTTAAATGCACTACGCAACTTTAGCTGCTGATCTGTTTTGACTGTATGGTTATGTGTATATACTTGTCTTCGCACATGTAATATATACTTTTATGGCTTTGTATGCATGTGTAGTATACAGGATGTCTTATGTATGTTTTTGCTTTTTGGAATGTCTGAAGGTTTCCAGATGTCTTCACTTCTTATGAGCTTCCTATGTCTGAGTTAGCCTTGGGTTTATGTTTAGGATAAGGTTAAAATGTGACCTAGATTAGTAGAGGTTAAAGGTGAGGTTTCCTCTTATCCATCATCTTCCTCTTAACAATGAAGACATTGAATGAAGGTCCAGATGTTTCTCATGAACCATGTAAACAACAATGTATATATACTGTGTTTAGAGCTGTGAGGGAGAGAGATCCATATTGGCTCGGATCCTCTCACAGGCTACTGCAGTGCTTGTCCGATGCTGAACTACTTTGTAATAAACTTCTATATACAAGTAAGTCAGTGTCAGCGGAGATCTTCTCTTCATCATCTTCACATCGACATCACCACCTATATACTACACATGCATCTCTGTCCCGTGTGTGTATGTTTGCTACAGCATTTTTTTTTTTAGAAAGAGCTTGACTTGCTATTAGAGATGCAGTAAACTCACTTACTCTCTTCTCTTACGTATGTTCTGACAGTGATATTCAAATGAGGATAGTTTTTGGGAAGTGTGTGTGTGCGCACATGCTTTGTGTTTGTGAAAGTTTACACTACACATGCATCAATGCCTCTTCATGTGTGTGTATCCACTTAAACATGCATATTTGTTTACATATGTACACGACAGACTGTCAGTATCACAAATGACCAGCCTATTAGTTTGGAATGATGTCAAAACCATCGGAGACAACCAGGAAAAGTCAGAAGCCAAAAGTTCAAAAGGTAATACTTCAATTAAAATATTCATTAAGACTACCCCGTTTACCCAGTCATCTGTGACAAATGACTCACTGCTGCTGGTCGGACTTCAATTTGTTCTAACACACACACACACACTACCTGAGTCACCATGAATCAGAATAAAGGAAAAGGAAAGTAATCTGTCAAAAAAAGAGATTTGCGAAATCAGCAAGGCCCCAGAATGCATCTAAAGTGTATGTGTCAGATTGTAAAGTGTCCTGAAGTGGGTAAATAAATGACTTGATACAGTTGTCTCAGCTGCAGACATCCTGTGTGTTTTATTAGGTACTTTGTAACTGTCATTTGTGGAGGGGGGGGATCAGTTTGTTTGTACTTCAGTGCATTCACAGCTCAAATAATGCCTTCTCTGTATCTGTGTTTGCCTTTCACAATGTTGGAGCCCTGGGAAATGAGATTCTAAGGAGTTGTATAGGACTATGTAATAGAAAGTCTACACAAGGCAGTTTCCAACAAGCTGCTCAAAATTACATTTTTATCCAGATAAAGAAGGCTCATTTCAGGCATTTGGTAAGGTTTAGTTTTTGGCTAATAAAGCAAGAAAAACATGTGTGCCATTGACATGCAAAACACAGTCTTTCTACAGGAAAAAAGTAGCTGTAAAACAAGATATATGGTAGAAAAATTAAGCATGATATTTATTAAAGATAACATTTTGTTGCAAAAACTTTCTATCACAGACTTTTCATCCCTGCCATTGTGTAAATTACTTAAAAATATATACATATTAGACATGATCACTTCATAAAGTATGATGAACCAAGGACATTCAGTTCCAGTGAGAGTCAATAAAGATGATCTCATACTCTCATATTATGGTAATTATGTACAGTCTATGATTTTTTGTTTTCTTAAAATCACTAAAACTCAAAGCTTGCATAACGTTAGTGCCATGGACCATATTTTTCTAGTGCAGACTTCCTCTTCACTTTGACTGTGAGTTTGTGGAACTCATTCATCTTGAAAGTCGAGCATACAAAAGGTAAATTTCCCATTAAAATATTAATTAAGTTTGACCCATCTATTCAGTCATCTGTGACAAATTGCATGGTTAGCGCTGGACTTGCTTTAACTTATTCTCCTGCAGTTCCCTCACTCATCATGTGTTACAATGTGCAAAGTAGACAGAGATGAAGTCCTGCTTGTTAGATTTTAGAACTGTGTCATGATTTAAAAAAAAAAAGTGTCCATTTGTTCCCTTTCATCTTCAGGGACACACTGCTGTCAGCATTTTAATTATCTCTGTGCTTATATCTTTAAATACACATGGAGGAAATGGCAGTTAATGATTGTAGGAACTGCAGCTTCATGAACTGTCTCTGATTTGTTCAAACACCTGAATTTGATATACAGTGATAACCTGCTGGTTGGATTCTGTATTTTATGCTCTTAAAGTGGGATGGGATGAGTCTGGTTAGCTTAAAGGTAAGATTTAGTATCAGCTTACAATTAGAACATGTAGGATCAAAAACAGGGTTTGATTTAATGAAAATCTACTCATGTTGTAACTAACAGCCTGGTCAGACAAATAATTTGAACACAAAACCTATAAATGCAATAAGATGCACAACAGAACTAATGAAAAGTGGCTGATTGTGATTGAGCAGTTACAGCTAAACCCCTTTTTTTTACATTTTACACATTTTCACTCCTTCAGAAATAAAAAGGGAGAGACAACTGTGTTGTATAAAAGCAGGCAACAGGAGAGATCTTAATATAACAATGTTTTCCCCCCCGAAGCCTCTTAATGTTTTCTCTTTTGCCATCACTGTTTATTTATTTATTTATTTGTTTGTTTGTCTGGAGGAACTGCTGTTATTTTGACATTGCCACAGAAGCTGTAGATTGATTACAACCTGCTGAAGACGAGTTCCTTTAAAAAAAAACTATTTATAGATAGAAACATGCGGGAAGACACCATGAGTGTGGGTAATGATGTGCAAGGCTTTCATATGTGTGTGGGCTTCTTTGTGGGTACTGAGGGTTCATGTGCTTGTATTGTCAGTAAACACATGACACGAGTGCTTCAGGGGTTTGCTTACTGAACTTCACCCTGCAGAGGCTGATGGAGGGATCGGATAGAGAGGAGTTGGTCCTCACTTTGCTGAGACTAAATGAGGTGACTTTAATTAGGGACAGGAGGGAGGATGGACTGAGAAAAGAGTAAGAAGAGTGAAAGAGACAGCAACAGTGAAAGGTAGGCAAATTGTTTTTGACAAGTGATAAGTATTTCTAAGTCTGAGAAGCATAATAATAATTTAGGCTGGCAGTATTCATTTTTAGTTTATTTTTTCAGTCATAAACAAGATGGAAAAATATCTATTTATGTGAAAAGGATGCTTACTTGTGAGAGTGAAATGAAACGTCTTGACAATTAATAAATATTTCTGAAAGGAAGTGGGTCAGTGAGACTGAGAAAGAGAAGTACCCCAGACAATTAAAATGATTCCTGCTGCTGCTGTCAAAAGTGGATGTTTTATAACAACTTATACTTTCAGATCAGTAATGGTCATGATGGAAACTGGGTAGAAGACATGAGTGATGTCTACTTGAGCCAAGAATTAATGAGATAGGGAAGGACAGAGTTCGGAAATAGACAGATAAAGAGTGATAAATACAAAATGTAGGCCCCACAATTTTTATGTTTCGTCTTACTTAAAGGGAAGAGGACAAAAATCCAAATGACAAATTTTGAGGAAAGCTAGAAAATCTCTACTTACATTTAGATTTATTGAGATAATGATGAGTACCACATCATTTCTCTTAGCAAAAGGTGTTCATGTTGACCTCCTCCCTGTCAATGAGTGTGTTTACATGTTTTTTGAAATAAGTGGCTAGTATTACCATGGAAACAAACTACCCAATGCAACCTAACAGTCACTGATAAAGCATGAAAAACCATGATGAATCCTTCATCAGGACATAACAGCTAATGGCAAATGTTTTTCGTGAAAAACATTATAACAAATCCACTGTATGCTACCTGCTCTGCACCAAACAGCAGATAGGCCAAAGTTAGCAACAAGCTGGTGAATATGTGGAGTATTATTAAGAATCAGATGTAGTCCTCAGCAATGGGTGCAGACCAGACTAAAACAGGGGGAAAGAAACAGTATTTCAGTGACTGTAAATTCCGCTCTGTGTCTGCTGGGTGTGTACAATAGGCTACTGTGTAAAGGTTTTAGGCACTTCAGATGTTTTTACTGTTATTCTTCATCAGTAGCATCAGGGAGGTATCTGATCAGTCCCAGATTAATTCTGCAGCAGGACAATGAGTCCAATCACACAGACAGAGTCATAAAGAACTGTCCTCAGAGACAAGAATAAGGAGTCCTGCAACAGATGGTCTGTCCCCAGAGAGCCCTGATCTCAACATCAAAGTCAGTCTCATAGAAAATACCAATCAGATTTATTTATTTTTTTTCTGTTTACTACACTTTGCATGAGGTTGATTAATGAATATGATTAATTATGGGATTACTTTTGACAGCATCCTCACTTCACCTTTACTTTACTAAAACTTTTGCACAGTACTTGTAGATAGGCAGCTGTTTGCTAACAAGTTTGAAACAATGTCAGTGTTGTGTTCACAGCTTGTGAAGTGGCCAAAAGAATCTGTAATTAAGGTTTTTATCATGTGTTTTTCTAGTCAGGTAACATTGTCCACATGAATAATTTTTGAGCACGGCAATGTTGCTACAATAACGATAACAACAGTAATTCATTACAGAAGAAAACTGTGCGCCTACACCTAACTGAACCAGGAAGCTGTTCAATGCTGTTCACTGTAATAGAGTTTGGTTATGCTGAAGGTTTGTTTAAAATTTGTTTGAATGCTGTGGCTGAGTTTTTTTGTCCCATCTGACTTCTCTCACAAAGCTCAAAGTACAATGTTATGGTTGTGATGTCAATCTCTAAAAATTAGGTCCAGCTCATAGTAAGTATCCTCCTTTAAAAGACCTGGCTACGGTAAAAAGAATAAATAAGAGACTGAAACCAAACTAAGACATATTCTCAATGTACCATGTATTGCACAATATTAGTAATAGTAAGTAATATAGTAGTGCTAAAATAAAATAGTAGAAGGTAATAGATGTGATGTATTTATATTTAAAAATGTTAAATTGTATTGATTAATGTAAAATAATTAATACAATAATAAAATAATACTAATTATATGAAATTAGATATATGTAATGTTTGACATGAACCTTGAACTCAACATAAAAGAAATGTGCCCTAGCTCAACACATTCACATTCAGTAAGGGAGTGCTAGCTTTACAATGTGTGTCTGTCAGACAGAGGATGCAGTGCTAGTGGTGCTTATAATTTCCCTATTAGAGATTAATAGTCTCAATCACTCAGCTAATTAATTTTGATAACAAACAGTAAACAGCAAGATGTTGAAAAATGGGGAAGCCTCGATTGCTAGCAATTAATTTAAGTAATTTAAAGTTGGAAAGCCAATCTCATTCTCATGCTCGATAACTGTAGGCATCTGTATTAATGGAGGGTGGCTGTGCAGTCAGTGTACTTGGTTGTTAATCATCATAAGAAGGTGCACATTTCTACTTATTGAATTGCGTACACCACATTAAGGGTGTTTTATTAACACTGCATTGTATTTGCCCACATACATTTATATATTTGGAAAGTATAGAACATATCTGGACGTACCATTTTGAAGCAGCAGGGATGATGCCAGCAGGCTTTTTCTGTGTGATGGTTAGGGTACCGCATTTCTGATCTTCTACAAGCCAGTGGCTGTATCTGTCACTCAGTAATTATGTGGTACAGTGGCTCTTTGAATGCTTTCGTTGAATATTTTCCCCTGTGCAACAGAGTGTAAAACCCATAAGCTTCAAGATTTCCATATGCATGTGTGCAACTTCTGTCTTCAACTTCTCCCACAAACCAGTGTACTGAAATGACACACAGAACTGACACACATTTCTAATAGGAGGCATGGCCACACACCTGTAAAGGATTTAATGCATATACAATTATAGATCCCACCAGAGTTATGGGTAG
This sequence comes from Lates calcarifer, assembly GCF_001640805.2. Classification (NCBI taxonomy): domain Eukaryota; kingdom Metazoa; phylum Chordata; class Actinopteri; family Centropomidae; genus Lates; species Lates calcarifer. The sequence goes on from NC_066840.1 coordinate 2,011,209, forward strand.
GAGAGCCATGACTGGTCTACCAAACAAGAGTGTTGGGTATGAGCTGATGGCTCCTTCAAAATTTTATTTATTTATTTAGTTGAACACAGTGCTTGCTCAGTCTAATTAATATGTAAACCAGTGAAAATACAAGATTCCTACAATATTACTAAGGTGAGATATGCAATAATAATAATAACATGAGGAATCAGTTCAAATATCTGTCATAGAACCATATTACCATCACTTCTGGATTCCACCTCATCCCCTGCTGAGAAGACGGTAGGTTAAGGAAAAGTGACTTAAGTATAGCTTTGTTTAAAAAAAAAAAATGATTTAGACATGAAATTAAACAGTTGATAATACAATGTTTAAGATGAACCCATCCATTACACTGTACAGTTCAGGACAAACACATCTTTAACACCTGAACTGAATTGAAATGAGATACACTAAGCTTCAAATCTATTTAATAAAAATATTTCAACTATTTACAGTAATGTTATCTCATCATCCTTAAAGATTATACAGATTATATCCTTATAGCTTTAACACAAACAGACATTTATGTATTACATTTTTAAAAACCATAAAACGTACATCAGACTTTGCACTCTTCTTTGCAGAGGCAAAACATTTACTGCTACAACTTTAAAAGATAAAAACAACAAATTGAAGAAGAGAGATGGACATCTAGCAAAAGAGCAACAGCAATAAATATGTCACTGGGGCTAAATGTTAAAATCCTCTCTCGGTCCCTGGAGACCAAGGTCAAAGCTGAGATGGAGGATGCCAAAGTGAGGCTCATCCACAGCACAGCAGAGCACACTGGAGAATCCACCTGGAACAACACCAAAAAGGGGAGAGGCAGAAGAGCCAGAGACCATTGACTAAGCACAGTTTCATTTTGGAAAATTCTGCACCATAGTGATTTCTTTCCAGTGTCATTCAGTTTCAACAAACATTTGCAGGATTTTAAAATATGTTAAACCCTTTATTTTAACCCTTTCCATGCATAGCTCATACTTCTTTACAAGTTAGTGTGCATCAGCAGTGCAGTGTGAAACTTGTGCCAGGACTGTGTATGATATGCCTCCATGATCACGTGAGTACACATAAACAAAGTGAGCAGCCACAACACTAAAAGTCTACAGCCATGGTAGCAGCAGTATAAGCCTATGCTTTGGGCTAAATGTTAACCTTCTCCCAATGACAAAATTAACATGCTGATGGTAAGTGAATGTAACATTTACACGATGTTCACCATCTTAGTTTGGCATGAAGTCATGACAAAATTAGCTAATTAGCAATTAACACCAAGTACAGCCAAAGCTGATGGGAATTTTACTAGTTTCACTGGTATTTGGTCATAACCCAAAGTATCTTGATGATTGTGTTAGAAGAAAAGGGGTCAATGGATCACCAAAGAAGGGGGACTTGAATGTGTGTAGCAAATCAATGGCAAATTCCATTGCAATCCATCCAACAGTTGTGTAGACATTTCATTCAAAACCACAAACATCAACCTCATGGTGATGCTGGAGGGAAAAATAAAGGATCACCAAAAGCCTGATGACCTTGGATGTCTGTAGAAGATTGCATGGCAATCCATCTGAGAGTTGTTGAGATAAACAAAGTGGTGGACTGACAGACAGACACTGCCATGCCTAGCACTGCTAGCTGAAAACATTGCTCAGTAGTGGTACTAGTGGTCAAAAACTCCAGTGTCCCTTAAAGTGTTGTAGGTGCCTAGATCCCAACCACTGTTTCTTTACTCTAATCATGATTTTTCCCTCTAACCTTAACCATCCCATAGTTGTCGTGCCCAGATATTATAGTAAGGATCTGTTCGGCAATTAAGTTTGATAGATTAGCAGTTTACAGGTTTGAACAGCTGCATTAAACAAATCCATGGTTGCACATAAAATAAGGATGGGGATTTGGAGCTGTTTAAGTTGGATATGAACATGTTGTTCAAGATCATTCACTGTATGTGAGAATGAGTGTTATAAAAGGAACTTTCAACTCATTCATACCACACTGTCAAATCCCCTAAGCCCATTGTCTTTAGTTTTTTTTTTTTTTTCCAACAAAGTAATGGATATAAATGGACTTGTACTTATATAGCGCTTTACACTACACATCACATTCACCCATTCACACACATTCATACACCGATGTTACAAACATCAGGGGCAACGTGGGGTTCAGTATCTTGTACCAAGGATACTCCTAAGTATCCATGGAGGAGCCGGGGATCGAACCGCTGACCTTCCGATTAGTGGGTGACCCGCTCTACCCCCTGAGTCACAGCCACCCCCCAAGTAATGTCTTGCCTGTGTTGTTTCATTTCTGGAGAACACTAGAACCTTCACTACAGTCAATCCATCTAACTTTAAAACAGCTGTACAGAGACCATGTTGAAGTGAAATAAATGTATAGTTGGAAAGCAAGCAGCAAAGGTGCACTGACACTATATTGATTTTGTGTAGATCTTCAGACAGAACCATGTCACATTTCATTTTGAGAACATTTTACAGCTCAACAAGGTGTGCAAAAACTCAGACTGCACAGCACTGCAGTTGTCTGGAAAATCCTGGCATTTCTCCAGTGAATCTCAGGTATTACTGGAGGTAATCACTGCAGTTTTATATCTTCTTTCTGATCAAAGTTGTGGTTATAGTTCTCTAGACTTCCCCGCACAGCCACAGAATTGACATTGCTGACATTTCCTTTAATCATATTGCTACCATGTAAAGTTTTAAATAACTCAGACAGAGATAAAGGAAGAAAGACAGAAATAAAAAGGTTATATACTGCCATACTTATGTAGAGATTTGTAACTCCCCATCCCCAACGTGAAAACCTCAGATCCCCCCCTCTTCACCCCCCTTCCACCCACCCCTCTTTTATCTGAAGAGTGTTGAACCACCTGATGCTTTCATGTGATGTGAGAGAATGGCAATTAGTGTTGTATTTGTACCTGAATACATGCACATACACACACACACACACACACACACACAACATATATATATATATATATATATATATATATATATATGTTGTGTGTGTGAGAGAGAGAGAGAGAGAGAGAGAGAGAGAATTAAGATGTAACCTGCTGAAAGATTGACATGTACAAAATAGCATCTGGAGAAAACATAGGGGTGTGTGATCTTTGTAACTCCCTTTTCATCATTCACATTGTTCTGCCTCTGCCTCTATACCACTGCAGGCAGAGGAGACGGAGAGAAGAGCAATGGGTTAGACTGAGAGAAATTAAGAAGGTAGCTAGAATTACCAAAGGTAGAAAAAAAGACAGAAATAGACAGAAATATCTTGGCTGACAAGATAGTGTTTATGTTCAATCAAAGAATAAATACAAGACAACCCTAAGAAGGATGAGTTAGTGAACAGCCTTATGAGGTACTGATTAGAAATTTACCTTGCCATATTCAAGTCCATTGCTTTGCTGATTGATTGAAAATGGCCGCCACTAATGATGTCAAAATTCTTAATAAAGATAAAAGGGCAAATAATAGTCAGCACATGAAGTAGATCGCAGGCATCTTGGAATGCTGAGGTGCTTTTTGTCAAGACAAACAGCATTGTTCTTGTTCAGCATTTGAAGGATGGGAAAACAACGGTGTTGAAACAGGTTAAACTGTAACATATTGGCAGCCATATGGTGTGTATTTGGGTAGATTTGTAAGCCTAGAAGAACAATTAGAGGAATGTTTGGAGCATGCTTTATGAAGGTGTAGCAGTGAGACATTCTAACTCTGCAAATACTTTATATTTATATTCACCAGTAGTAGAAGCATCAGGGGTGGAGCTGCTGTTGTACCACCATTGAGCTGCAGGTGTTAATCCTGGAGTAGACACGGCAGGCTCATAAATTGCTCCACGTAGCACTTCCACATGTGTAAAAGAAGTAATTGAAAAACATGAAATAGCATGATGGAGTACGAGAATTAGCATTTCTGCCTCCTCATGACTCACGATTCTCATTTTCACAGACACAAGTGTTTATAATTCTTCAGGGCATGGTACCTTGTAATATCAAGTACCATTTGCTGGAGGGACTTTGTTTTCACTAGCTACATCAGGTCCTAAGTCAGTCACCTTATTTTTATGTTTTTCAGAAAGAAATCAACTCAGCATAACCTGCAGGATAAAATAGGCCCAACTAGTTTGGTGGCTTGGATGGAAAGCTTCTCTCTCACCTGATTTCAGGAAGCTATAATCAGGCTGATGATTTCGGTGTCTTATCTGCACAGCATTTAAGTGGTACTTGAGATTAGGGGTTAAGTTGTAAGAGACATTTTGAGTCCCTGTGAAAAAGCTTTCTTGTCCTAGTTTATCAGGGAGGTGATCAGTTGCCGCCACTGGACAGCAAAGACCTGCTTAGAGACACCTAAACAGGGCATACAGTATATGGTTTAAGATCATATTTTCCTAAGTCATATATCCAGCAACTGTTAAAACCTCTACTCCCTGGAGTAATTTAATATATACAAAACAGTACTGAATAAAGGAGATAGTGGGCTGATTTGAATAACTGGGGACCAATTACCTGTCATTTCTCTTACCTTATAATAAACCTTTCTCAGAGGTGACTGGTTTAACATTTTCAAGGTCCCCTGTCATCTATTATTCTGCATGTGTGAAGCATAATCTATCAAACAGGCTGCTGCTTTAGGCGCAACGAGAGGAAATTTTCTGATAACTTAAAATTAATGATGGATAGGCAAAATTATGATTGATACACTAAGCCTGGCATATTGCATGGCTAATTGGAACATGTTACTGCTTTAGGCTTCTGGCTGTCAACATTCATTCTTAATCATTTAAGTTAAAGTTTCCTCTATGTCAGCTTTTTGAGAGATGGAAGAGAAACACGTGAATTTGGATTATGTTTAAGGTATTTTAAGGTCATGCACTTCAAGTCCGACTGGAACCATGTATTGTCATTTCTGTGATCCCTGATGGTACTTACTGTATGTAAGAGGCACTGCTTTAAAGAGTCATGGAAGTCTCTGTGCACAGTTAACACCAGCCTTACTCTCCCAGATGTACACTCATACATCTCTGTTGCTGTTATTAGGTAGGTATGCCCCACTATACTTCTGGTGTGATGATTGTCAATAGTCAAATGTGACTTTGGAAAGCTTCTGCCAAAGTCACAGTTTACAGATGTGGCTTTGTGACTTCACACATTGCAGTCATGTAGGTGCAGGTGCTATCCCAGTGCATGCTGATGACTAAGGGTTAAAAGGCCCACTTGCTTCCTCTCTAAAACAAGAACAACTACAAACTCTGATCAATTTAACTATTCAGGTAATACAGAAGCAACTATGGCTTTTAAACATTCTGATGACTATGTGGTTTGCAGTAAAACACCTGTTGTGGTTTAAACGGGATGTAAACCACTAACCCTTATGAAATAAAACAATGTCTAAACCAGAAACTAATAAGTTAGACATTATTTTTCATTATCTACATTCTTTAATTTGTGTTTATAAGTGTGTGTTTGTTTCAGTTTTTTTTCTTTCTGTTCGATACAGTTATACATAAGAAATGTTTAGCCGGTTGTCTTTGAGGTGGATATATTATGAATTGGTGCAATGATTCCCTTTGTGACTGTTTGGGACCTTAGGGTTGGTTTACTGGTTGTCATATCTCTATGCTGCTGCAGGTAGCTGACAGTGGACATTCCATCAGTGTAGTTAGGAGCATTAGGGCTGTGTACTTCAGCCCTATAAATCCCCACCCATCCTCTGCTAGAGTGTAGCTCTTCTCAACCACCCATTAAACATCAACACTATATTTCTCACTCATCCACATAAACACACTCAGTACCAGTTATACTGATTACCACATCCCACTGTGATGTTAGTATCTTTTCAGTTTTAACAGTTATGCTATTTCAATAAAACAGACACAGTTTACAATGAATGTAGGGGCTTGATTTAATAGTCTTTGGTGTTGACACTGTCGATTACTGAGGTGTAGCTAGGGAATTTTATTTTAGTCTATAATAATAATTTGTTGATAAATGAAGAAACATGGCTATCAGTTTCATAAACAACCACAGAGAGTGTATCAGCTGCAGGACATCTTCAAGTAAGCTCTTAGAGTGGCTAGTCAAAGACATTTCAACAGCCATTTGCAGATTTGCAGCACTAATGTCAAATAGTCTGTTTTATTGTGCAAGTATAATACAGTTATAGATTCATGTAATGTACAGGGTTTCTCAAGTAATCTTTATTGAGATATCATCGGTTTACTATAATGTTTTACAAAGATAACTGATGCAAATAAACCTTCAGCAACAGTTTAATAACTCATACTTTCTTCCAACATTACTTGCTATAGTCAGACCAGTCATCTAATCTTGTGATTTCAGTTTTAAGATTTTAAAGGCTCTAATGTTTTATCATGCTACTTCTATGTATGTATCAGCCCAGGGTACAGCAAAATAAAATTCCAGTGATTTTCTATTTATTTATTAATTTGTCCTTTATTATAAAATGCGGTAATACAGTTATCCTTTCTGAAGATAGAGAACAGAGTAAGATGGCTTTCCAACTTCCTTTTTTTTTACCCAGGGTATAATGACATCTGAAAAGTTGTGACTGAAATAATGTTACAATTATCACACAGTACTAACAGTATGTGGAGAAAAGAGAGTTAAATTACACTGCGATGTCACAAGGAAAACATACAGACACTTGAATAAGTATAAACGCTTTTTTAGCCCAAAGCCCTTTTTACAGATAATGATGTCATGTGGGCAAAACCTCAGTAATGCTGCAATAATATCACATAACAGGACGTGAGAGGAAAAAAATCAAGTCAGCACTGACCCACAGGAACATCCCCTCAGCATGTGCATTTGTTAGATGACACAAATCACCTGCTGGCTGAGCTAACCACTGCAATTTTCTCTATATAGCTGCAAAAATACACCACACACACACACACATAAATAAACTAATCAGTTCAATATGGTGTGCATTGTTTTCCCTTGTCGTCAGTACTCTAAGTCCAGTAACAGGCAAGACCTCCCTGTTGTGTCTCATTAGTATTTCAGGTGGTCAGGTCATCAGACTGTGTGTGCTTTTTGTTCATCGGCCAGTCTTGTTTTCCTATCCTCTCCAACGACAACATCTGGACCAGGACCACAGCCATCTGGCTTGTGGCGTATCACCAACAAGTGTTTCTCTGTGGATTTTGTAAACCCTCTGCTGGCTTTGACAGCTATGGTCAATTTAAATCGTAATGACTGAGAGTGTGTTGTTGACAGCAAACCAAGGAAGCTCAATACTCTAATTTAATGTTAAAACTTGATGAGTCTGGAAAATGTTCAAAGGCAGGATGCCAGGAGAATGAGTTTGCCAAAGAAGAGCAGTTAACCCCCAATACCTGCTATTAACTTTGTAATGTGTGGCAGAACCATGATAATTAGAACAAACCACCAGTCAACAGATGTGACAACAACTGGTAAAGTGTGAAGACAGATAATAATATGTATAAGATACAAAGACATCTAAAGACACATTATTTTTTTTCTTGTTGGAGGGAATTTACCTCTTTTTGGAATCTGTTTTACTTTCTATTTCCAACTTTATTTATTCATCCCTAAAACAACGTTCCACCCTGCTAATTGCTATTGTAAAGTGAAGCAAAATAAATAGACAGGTATATTTATAACCAGCTAAACACCACCACTGTTGAGTTCGATTATTACTATAATGAATTTACTGTAATAACTGATCACACTAAGTGCGACCAGGTCTGTTCAGGGCAGTATTAACAGTCAACAGATGAATCATATAGTGCATGATATGTAAAGATTCTAACCCTAAGTCTTCAGATCCTAGTAGCTGTCCAGATGTTCTCATGAAGATTTTTGATGTTTGAGACTGACATAGGCAACCAATGATGTCACTATGGGTCAGCAGAGAGCACAGCAGTAAATAATCATTTTTACTTGAAGTTAACTTCATTTTACTCACCTCTGTTACCTCTGTAGGCAATATACTCCAATCGCAGCTTTCCATTCAGAACTTTACCCAATTTTTCTGGCTCCTTCCTTGGCCTCTTCTACTGAGCCTCTCCTAGGGTCAACTGAGAAAAACCCTCAAATCTAAATCTGTACTTTTGGTTTACTTGCTCTGAGACTGTTCCTGTTATGAATGGACAGAGCACGGCACGGTAATGTGCATGCAACAGGCGAGAGCAATAACTGTCCTTAGTCAGTATTCTGCATGACATAGTGCAATCAACAGATTCGAACAACCAGTCCTGTGTTACACTCTATTTTTGTAACCACTTGTGGGTGAACATTTGTGATTTTACCATTGAGCAAAAGCAGTACTCTGTCAGACTCTGTGAGGATCTCCATCAACAGGCCCAGGATCACCCAACCATCCTGTTTAAGATCATCAGCAGTGACAGAGAGACTAAGGGCAGCCTTCACAGTGTAACACTTAGCAGTCTTAAGCCATGACCATAATCTACTAAAAATCTTAACCAATGTACTCTTGTGACCTTTCCCAGGGTCAGTTTTGCATTTTGGAGGGCAGTGAAAAATGGTGTTATCCATTAAGGTCACATTAGAAAATCCTGTCATGGGTCAGAATAACCTATTACCTGACTGTTTTTCACAACACAGATGCTATTTGTGTTAGTTGACGGCCGACTCTAGTGTCAGTATGTAAGAATACTTATGAATTACTCATGAAACAAATGAAATAGCCTCCTTTTTAAGTTTGTGTTTTGTTGGTAGTGGTAAATAATAGTAAATAGTTTCTGGATTCCAATTCTCTTGTCGTCCTGACTGGAAGAAACTCTGCATCTTAATGCATACAGCTGAAGTGTGCCTTCCTGACAAGCTGGCACTGGGATTGATATGTCAGGGGTTGCAGCTAGGAGAACTTAAACAATAATTGCTGTTGGAGCCACAGTGTTCCAGTCAATAATATTCTTTCCACAGGTCTTGGGTATGCTCATTGTTTTCTAAAGGTTTTCAAGATAGTCTCATAGCGATGCAGCACCACTACTGCAGTTTCATCTGCAGGGCAGAAACTAAAAGCAAATCAAATACTACAGTGAAACTGTGAGAAAACATGGAAGATAGTGTATTACCAACCCAAAATATACATCACTTTTCAACACAGTGAACATCCTAACAGTACTTTTAGAAAAAATAATATTTTATTGCAGAATAATATGAATTTTATTACATGAATTGTATTCAATTCCTTGTATTCAATTCCTCCCAACTACCTTGTTAATGGAGCTTTAAACCACATTTTATGGTAATTATGACCTCTGTCTCTCATAATTATGATTTAAACAACCAATCATATTCAGGTCCTGGTCAGTCCTTGTTATTCGGTCAAGTCATAGAATACCACATCAATAATAAAATAAAAGGCTGAATAATTTCCTAAAATAGATGGGAACTGTAGTTTTCGGCAAATCATCAGAAAACATTTTTTAAAGACTTTTTATAGTATTTTCAGCACCAGGAAAATGTGTGTGGGATCAACTCACAATAAACTGGTGCCTGTGTTTATGTTAATGAAGGAACATGTCAGCCAATGCAGCACTGTGGCTCATTGATGTGTTTTACTGGTTTTTGGACAACAACAGGGCTCTTTGGCATGGAGAAATAAGCTGTTTGTTTTTCCTGCAGACCCTATTTCATGCATTTTAACCGAAGCCTCATCCTTCACTTCACAGTTGAGAGTACCCATACAGCTGCTCTAACAAGCGAACTCTAATGTCGGTTTTAGGACTCACAACTACTGTGAGCACTGTCATACTGAGGAACATTTGCAAAGAATCACCAAGGACTGAGAAAATGTGACAATTCAGCAAATGCATGCAGAGTTTGTTTTCTTTACATCGTATTCATCCTGTTGTGAAGCAATATCTTCTATGACTATTGTATTAATTTGTCTGCCTTCATTGCTGCTTTAACTGACACATCTGATGTATATCATGAAATGATTCAGCAAAATACATACACTGGATGAAAGTAGACCTTCTCTGTAAAAACAAACTATTTTTAGTGCCCTAACATGAGTGACTTACTGGCTATATTTATGGATGACTGGCTAAGATGGCTGGCTGATTCACAAGCCCACTGATTGGCTGAGTGCTTGAATGGATGACTGGTTAAATAAATTGGCCAGATGACTGAATTACTAGCTGACTGAATGCATGCACTGAACAAATTGCAGTGGAACACCACACAGCATGAAAACAGGCCTTCCTCTTGGGACAAATTAATTTGTTTTTTATTTGAATTTTCCATTTTCTACTCAGCTTCTTTAGAATTAGTATGAAATTAACATAAGCTGAAGTGTATCTAAGCTGTTGACAGGGCAATATACTCAAGCTGCAGAGATGCAGCAGGTTAAATGGCAAGATGGGGTGACTGGCTTCCTTCCTGCCTGACTGACTGACTGGCTTGACTGAGTTTTTAGATTGCCCTCATTTCTCTGTGTCTGACGCAGCAGCTGGCTGCCTGATTGACTGTCTGAAAGATTGACTAGGGGGGCTCACTGATTGACATTTGACTGTTTAGCTTAACTGATGGATGGATGTATAAATAAACACAGCAGCAGAAAAGTCTATCTGTTGCAAAAGAGTGAAAGTTTTAATTCATATTTTTACTTTAAATAGTCAGTGGCTTCATTTTATTATGAAACTATATTGTTATATCAGCACAGTTGAATACTGGAGGATCCACTAAAGCATTTCATGACAGTTGCAACCTCTAGTTTTGTTGGATTTCATGTTTGTCTCGTTGTGTCACATGATACTATGTGACCTGTGATTTTTGTAAAATCTTCCAATTGTTTTGGAAAATCTCAAATGATAATTGCGATAAAGCTTTAATCAAGGCTGTTTGTCTTAGTAGCTAGTAGTAGTACACAGATGTACAAATAACATTTTGAGTCTGTTGCTCCCATTCAGCAGGTGCCTTTTTTTCTGCCACTCTCATGCTGTGTCACTCCCTGATCCACTGATTTGCTACTCCCAACACACAGCCTGTTCATTTATGACAAATTAACATGTGAAAAAGGTTTATTGCGCCTTCTAGCCACCTAGTCTTCTTTATTATTTGTGCAACACTGATCCCAGGTGGTTTTTGGACTTGGCATCTCTGATTCCTTCTGATTTAGATGACCTAGTTATGTGACGTTTGCCTCTGACTGACTAACTAAAGCCTGCTTTTACATCACTACATATTTTCAGGCTCATTTTTTTTTTTTATTTCAGGGGTGCACTAGGGAATATTAACATGTGTTAATAATCCTTTAATCAAGAGATATTCAGATTTCAGCTTCTCAATTAGCCATTAGATAAGATTGACATCTAATTTTAAATGTTATGGAAAATAAAACTTGTTTGCTTTCTCTTGAAGTGTAATCATGTATATATGTATATATATATATATATATATATATATATATATATATATATATATATAGTCAGTCATATATATAGTCAGGATGCAGGCACAGCATTTCAGAACCCTGGACAGGGCAGAGACAGCTACAGTTCATCTGCTATCTAAGAATGCACACACCAGATGACTCAGTCAAGACACAGGACCTCTATACTGAACAGTTTCATTGTGGTGATTCTAGGGACCTGGGATCTCACAGAAACTGGTGTGATCAAACGTAACCACAGAGCAAACAACAAACATGAAGGCAGACTTGTTGTTGGGTGATTGCACCTGTGTGTATTGATGAGATGATGACCAAAAAAAATAAATAAATAAACTGTGGATGAAGTCATGGTTGACAAGATGGAATCGGTGTGGCTGGAGGTGTTTAAATTAAAGTTTTAATCTTAGTCAAAGGGGGCTGGTGCAATGTTGTTATTAATTGAACACAGAAGAGTGAAACACACTATGCATACATCAAATGTGGGGGCCTCTAATACAGTCAGCATCATTAAGATTATGCCTGTAAGCCCCTCACACTACACGACTGTTTGAGCAGATAATCAGTTCAGACCAGCCTTGAATCGGGAACTTCCCTGCAATTGTCAGGAGGGGCGAATCAGACTGAAAAAATCTGACCAATTATCCTCTAGTATGGGGTCAGCATAGGCTACCTGTGTCCTGACTCAAGCTCTTAACTCACAGACATGAGATTGATATTGATCTGCTCATCTCAATCTCAGAAAGAAAGCAAATAAGCAGATTTTATGGTTCTGTCTAGTTCCAAGGGTACGTCTGAGTCGAGTGAGAAAATAAGAGTTGAAGACTTAACTTTTCAATCATTCCAGTTCATAGAAAAAAAAATAAAAATCAGCATACCGCAACACTTAAAACCCTTAGAACCCTTAAAATAGAAGCTGCTCGTTCCATTCTCGTGAAGCACACTTCAGCACAGGGACAACGAAATGTTTCATGAGCCGGGTGACATTTGGTGCAATGTGACAAACCCGTGTGTGTAGCTCAGCTTGGAGAACAAAAAGCAATCTTTCTGAAGCTATCCAATTAATTCTTTTGTGTCTAGGTGGGAGAAATCAATGCTACAAAAGGAAGTGCATGTGATTCAAACAATAATTTACTTAAACAAAGTCTTGTCTGCAGGCTATAACCCTTGTAATAGAGTTGAGTGCAACTGCAGCACGGAGCAGCAGATCATCACCTTGCACAAGTTAATTTGTGAAACACTATGTGTTGTCATGCTGACTGGATAAGATATGAATGATGCACATTTTAAATGTCTACTAAGTATCAATGGCAATTTAATGACCATCAGTTATTTGCATTATCTACGTACATACACTGATTTTTTATTTGCATCTTTTACTTCTTAAAATAATTATCAGGTAAAATTTCTGCCTGAGAGAAGCTACAAGAATTGTTGCTGCTAATGCTGCCAGAATGATGTCGCCGTTCAGCATCTTTTATACCAGACACAACAAAGCAATATTGTTCAGCAACAATGCTCTGCTACTCTGACTGGAATTTGTCCAAAACAGCACACACAAAAACACACATTTTTCAGAGACGAAGGCAAGACACACTCACTTATGTACATAAGTAGGAGTTCTCAAGTACAACCACAAGGGAATGAATACTGATACTATACTGGAGCATCTATATACACACATACACACACGTGCACACCAGGAACTGAAGCATAGTATCAGTCAACTGCCCATGAGTCCCATGTCATTCAGATTGTCTTCAAGACTGGGGGAAGAACAAACACACTACTCAGACACACACTATCACCTACAAAACAGAGTGCTGTGTCTCGCTCTGATGGTCTCACTGTGACTGTGTGTGTGTGTGTGTGTGTGTGTGTGTGTGTGTCTCGTTGGGTGGGAGTTACTGTAGTGCAGCCAGATGCTGCTGTAAGAATTGACAAGCACATTGCAAACCCCTGAGATACATTGATGTGCACACACAAACACCCACATAAATATAAAGAGACAGTGGGGGGAAAAAAAGAGAGGGGGGGGAATGAACAGGACAAAGAAAGGGGCAGAGAGAATGACGAAGAGAGAGAGGTTTGTAAGAGAAAGCTGATAGCTGTCTGGTACACACACTGCTGTAGCCCATCCCAGAGGAAAGTGCAATTTATACACCATTTCCTAACCCTCCCGAAGGGAAAGTATCATTTTCCACTGCATAATAAACAGCAGAGTGGAGGAGAGACAGCAATAACACTTACAGAATAGAAATCCCATCACTGCAGGATGAGCTCGGCTGTCTCGATCACTCTCTCTCACACACGCACAAACACACACGCATGGCTCTGTTTGTGAGTCCCTTCAACTTTTAAGAGGAGAGTCTGTTGCCCGGGAAATGACGCAGTTTATCTTTACCATCTGATAAAAAAAAAAAATTTAAAAACTAGAAGACGACATTACAATAGTGGACGCATTTTTGATTGTGTGATCTCAGTGCACAAACACTACAGCATTCAGAGCTTAATGCCACATGCTGAGACAAATCACAGACTGTATCAAATGATGCATGTCACAGTGTGAGTGATTTGAAGGGGAGCTTGTTGAGTGTGCTGATAGGCAATCAAGAGGGGTGAATTGATTGTCACAAATATCCAACGTGCACAAAAAGTGAGAAGCTATTGACTAATCTGCAGGCTGATTATAGTGATGTCTGCAGTGCAGCAGTCGTGCGGTTGAGATAAAATGACAGCGGGAGTACAAATGGATGGATTTATCATTCCTGCAATCACCACCTCCGACAGATGATTGTATCCAATGTGAACGTTACTCAGTCTCAATGTTGTTCCATCTGAAATTGCTTATGAAAAAGGGATTGGGAGAAAAGATTAATTCATTTCATTAAACATGAATGTGACTTTGAGCACGGACATTCGTTCTTGATCTTAGTTATCAGTAAATGTGACAAGTACAAAAAAATAATCAAATCTCACAGGCCCCATTTAAAGCTTTCAGAGATTCCAACTGCATCACACAGTCTCCATTCAATACAGTTGAGGTGGATGGGAATGTCATCATTTTTGCTAGTATTTGTACATAAACCAAAGTACCGAGCAAAGTTTTGGCCTCATAATGGCATTGTCAGATGATTTATTACAGTTCGTGTTGAGGGAGGCATGATTGTGTTTATCACATTTCATAGTAATCCAGCCTGTTTATGTGCATACACACAAACTAGAGGAAACATGCAGACATATTAACATATCTACATGTTGGACATTACTTTGTCCAATCCAACTGTATTTGTGTGACAGGAATCAGAAAGGATCAAGTAATGGTTCTCCCTGAGACTCTTAAAATGTCAAGTAACCTGAGCTAATTCATGCCAAAGGTTCCAGCCAGCACTGTGTGTATGCTTATGTGAATGTGTCTACATGAGTGTATATGATATTACCACTTCTCCCTCTGCTGTTCTTCACACAATGTTCCTATTTACCTCTCCTATGCTCTTCTTTATCTTCAGCCCCTCTCAGCTGCTATCTGCTTCTCTTTTTACCAGCTCCTTCTTCCCCTACTGTTTGCCACAATAAATAAGTAAATAAATAAAGAATATTTTTCTCTGTTTGCAACTTTAATTACTATTCAAGAAACTCTTTCTCTCTCTTTTTCAGTTTTTGCAAGCCTCTTGAGCTCATTTGCTCCTATTAAATTCCAAACACAACAGTGGAGAGACTCCAGAGATAATCTCAATCAAATAATCAGATCAGACAATCAAATTAGTCCATTAATCCACCTTAACTATAGACAAAAGCCATCAATCAAATTGTAAAAAGCTTTATCAGATCTGACTGAAAAGAAATTATTTAGTAATTAAGATGAATTATCAGATTCATTTGTTCACCAAAAGCACAATGGTCCTTTATGATGGTATTTTAATGTTGAACCTATGTCCATATGTTCATATTTTTCTACATGCACACTAAGAATCCCCTCTCCCAGGCAATTGTTTATTTTAATGGAGTGTATAATGAAGTTTGGTGGCTTTGTGCCATGTGAGAGCAGGTGGTTGAGGGACGATGAGCCACTTCACACTGGGTCAAGGACGTAGACCCTGTGATTTAAATTGGAACCAAGAGGTAAAATGCCACAAGCTGCCAAGAAACCCAGCTATGACTTGGCAATACATTGCAGAAACACATAGCCTCAGTGTAATGAACTGAGGGGGGAAAAAAAGGATGAGGAGAGGGAGAGATGTATCGTTTAACTACAGACAACACAATTACGCCTTAAATCTCTTCCTTGCTGAAGCTAGCTCTAAATATTTAAAATATACAATGTATTTCAAAAACTTAATCTTGAAAAACAGAATAGGAATCAGTTCTAATGACTTTTGGTTTCGTATATAAAAACACTTTGAAAACAACATAGAGCGAAGCACAGGCAACAATGTCGGCACAAAAGGAGCTGTGAAGTACGCAAGACAAAGAGAAACATCTACAGTCACCATTCAGCTTTATATCAAGAAGAATCACTGCACTTACCCTTGTTTATCTGGTGCAATAGCACCAACAAAATATGCAATCCCAAAATAAATTGCAGTTTCTCAGTGTGCAAGCCGATCAGTTGGTTAGTGACTTTTATTTACTTACTTATTTTTACCATGAGTTTGAACCAGTTTGTGTTCAGTTTTGTGGGGTTCACAATAGATTAGGGGACAATGGACCATAGCTGCCCATCATGGAAGTTTCTTGCATCTTGCATCCCCTGTAATCTCTCTCTTCTTTTGCTGTCTGATAAATATAATAAATAAATAAATAAATTAAAATAATTCTCTCTTCATCCATAAACTGTGACACAAACATGATTGTTTCGCATCCAGTAGGTAAAGTGCAACACACACCAGCTGTGCAGTGTCATTTGACATCCATAATTTTACACCTGTGGCTCACTCCTGTTGCAACATATGGAGAGAGAAAAAAGACCTGGAGTGATAATGCTGCTGAAAATGGCTGCTTTTTCTGTGGTGCTGTTGTGCATTGATGAATGGAAATATCTCATTAGCTTATCCCAGCACAATGCACATGCTGTGTGGGCTTACATGGCAAGCAGAAGATTCAGGTGCTTTAACACTTTCTTAATGCACTCTTCAGGATCCTTTTTTAAGGGGGAAATGCCATTTTGTCCAAATTAGCATGATAAAACTTCAGCCTAAAACACTTTTAAATCCAAACAAAAATCTTTGCTTGCACCATGATAATGGCTGATGGAGAGTTAGATTTTTGGGCTCCGTACAAAAACAGAAGATTGTCCTGGTACAAGCTTCAGGAACAAACCTGTCCACATTTCTGTAGCGACTGTATGTCATTACCAAATGTCTGTTCTGTTCTGTACTCAGTCACCTTCTTTTTTCCTTGTTGTTTTAATCTCATATTTTCACGAACCCCCGCTAGGGACGGGTGCTGCAAATTAGCATTTGCTAGCAACACTATAATACTTATATGATTTTATAATCTTTGTATGTTGTTTCTGTTTCCAGGGGGAAAAAAAAGTTAATGTCTGTTCAGCACACACAGAGGGTGTCAATACAAATCAGGGTACAGCAGTGTTTGCTTTATGAATAATCCGAAGTGATATACCTAAGGTGCACACAGTGACAGACATCTGGAATACTTCTCTGTCAAACGCAGACTGTTCAGAATCTTTACCATTGGCGCTAAATGTGACTCTCCACAGTTAAATGGTCAGTGACCTGGCTAGTTTCATCTCCATTCTGAAAGACTCCCACTGCGCAGGTTTATGCAACTATAAAAATCAACTGTGCATTTCATGTCGGTAGTTTTAACCAGGAGTCTTGTTGAAAAAGGAAAATTGTTGAAGTAGCTTTAAACAGCAATTTTAGGCTGTTTTTGAACAGCTTAAACCTAACTGCTTTATTCTGTGTTAGTGTAGTACAACAGTTCATGTGAACCAGAGATGACTACCGTAATTAATGGTTATGAACACACAGTGTTGTCAGTGTGTGTGTTTGTTAGAGACAAGGGTCATAAGCCTTTAGTTGCTTACTGATTAAATATCATATTATCACATAATCCAGCCGTGTTTGAAGTAGATGCTCCATCACATAGTAAATATTTTCCCATATTCATATTATTCATGTTAATCTGTTAATCCCTCAGCTACTTAAACACTGTGATGTGGACACTGTCCACAATGTCATTTACTTCATACACATACAAACAGACAGTGTGATGAAAAAGTTCTGTAACTAGCATTAGCACACACCCAAACAACCGTAGTATGCTGCACTTACACACATGTAGCATATCTTTGACACATAAAGTTTGGCACACATTGTCACAGCAGAGTCTGTCTTTCTCAATCACACACACACACACATGCTTTAAGATGAGTGATATCATGTGGAACAGAACAACAGCAAACTCAGACTAGGGTTTGTATTAAAAACAGTCGTGGGCATTGGCAGCACAGATGATCTTGATATGAAAAATGGGTATTCAGCTGCTAGTAAGGACAGAATATGTGACTGATGTCTTATTCAGTGGGGTGGGTTCTTAACTATCTATTTTCTAGTTATCTATTGTGTCACCTAGAACCATTCACACTCACTGCTGTGTTTCCATTGAGTTTTTAATGCAACTGCACCAGGTCTAAAATTTGCTTCATGTTCCGTATTGAAGTAACATTTTTACCTTAAAATACCACCTCCAAAATCATTGTAATGGGACATGCTGTAAGGAGAACAGTGCCTCTGTCATTCCCACTTCACCCCTCCTAATGCCTGTTCTTGCACTGTGTAACTTTGGTGAGCAGGTAGGATCTCCAGCCAGAAGTGCATAACTGAGTGACACTCAGCTTATACTGCTGGAATCAGGCCCAGCAGGAAACTTTGAACAATCAGTCGTGTTTCATACAGCGACAGCACTTCTGGTTCCAGAAGCAAGGGAACATGAGGAACACATACCATACAGCAGTGTTCTGTGAGCTCCGGGGAAGCAGCTGATAGGCTTTGTTTCCTGTGCATGAAAACCACTTCACTGCTCAGACTCTGAGCCCAATGAAATTAATTACCACTTGAGGCGACAGAGGGAACTGTTGCTCAGCAACAGTTACATTATGTCACTTTAACACACCTTCAGTCTTCTTTTCATATTCAACGAAGAAATCATAGTTTTCAGATATTAAATATCACCAAAACAATAGCACTAGTTGTACAAGAGTGTGCCTGAAGAAAAGCTCTACAACTGGTGCAATTTGAATTTAAACAGGGAACTATATAAATAGACACATAGTTATAAATAGACAGAATAAAAGATACACTATATGACCAAAGAATAAATAAACAGCACAGTAAAACTGACCAGATGACTGATAACAGCTTTCTATGCTTAACAGCTCATTGTGTCACAGACATATTTTGGTCAGGGTCAAAAATATGGTTTGATTCCCAGCCCTGCATGTAGCTATGTTCATAAAGTAGAGTTATTCTTTTGAACCTTAATAATGAACATGTAACTATTCACATTTCACTCTTTGTGACATAATGTCTCTATTTAATATTTGCTTGTCAGTTGGATGGGAGCAAATCTGTGATCTGTCAACAGAACATCAGAATAGAGAAACACAGTGATGAGAGGAGAAAGACAGAGATGATCCTCTCCTTCAACTTGTCTCAGACATCAGAATGAAACTGCTGAATTCTATATATATATAAAAAAAAGAAATAAGCTCAAAACCTTGGTTGTGGTTTTGATTCCAGGCTTACAAAAATACCTTTTGTAAAGTTCTCTGACACGCAGCGGCACCTTTGTTAAGGAGTCATTTCAGCTCTCAGTGTTAAAATAGCCGAGCTGTGCTGTGATAACATAGACATTTAATCTGCACTGAAGAGAGGGCTCTATTGTAGGTTGATGTTTTATTCTTTGTTATTCACTCAGAGAGACGTCAACACTGACACCAGCCATTTTCTGGTGTAGGAGAGAATGAGACAGATAGAATCGGTTTCCATGACACAGAGACAGAACAAGAGAACAGCAGAAAAAGAGCCAGAGATAATGTGTGAATAGAGCCAAAGAGCTGCTAGCTGGCTGTTGTCCACAGAAGAGCTTTAAATGTCCCAAAGGAAACTGCAAAGTTTGCAACTGCAGTGTGTAGGGTTTATATATGTGTACTTCTGTCAATCCCATATTAGCTGAACATGTGGCAGCCAAACAGTCTGGGAGTATATTAGTAGCAAATCATCTATTGATATTCTAAATCTAAATCTGAAAAATGATGTCACTTCACTTGAGTCAGGGTCAGTTGGAGCTGCAGACTACAAGTTTGACAATGATAACAAAGTGAAACATCAGAACTCAAGCCAGACAAACCTGACAACCTAATGGCTTTGGAACTGAAGATTTATTTATTACATTAGTACTATTAGCAGTCACAAGAGATGCTCTTGGCATACAGTATATTAGCAGGTGTCTCCTCCTTCTTCTTCTTCTTCTTCACCTTAAACTTGCAGTATTCCGAATGCAGCAAAGGCATACTGATCCTCTCCACATGTCAAAGGTAGAATCCATTTGATGGAGATAATCACCCTATCATCAACACCCACTACAGATTTCAAAGAGTAATGTCTGACTCCAGTTTCCATTTTAGCAATAGACAGACTAAAGGCAGCGGTTTACATTCATCCTTCCATTATGAGCATATTCTCCAACTTGTCTAAAGTGACAGTTTGATAGAGAAACATGTCATGTAGTTTGGAGACTCCTAAATTTAGGTGTTGGTGGTTTGGATAAATGAAGTCCAACAGCCTTAGACTGCTGAGGAGAGATGGGTGGATCATTATGCAAAGGCAGTGAGCAACACTAATAATAATGGAAGTTGTAAATCATCTCTTCACTCTCTTTAGGGTTGCAGTGGGCTGGGGTCTATCCCTGCATAGTCTGGGTACAAGATTAGACCAACACAGAGTAGAAGAAAAATACATTTACACCCAGAGGCAACTGCCAGGAAACCCATCCAGACACTGTAAAGAAATGAAAACCCCAAACAGGAAGGCCCCAACAGGCAGAATGCAGCTCTTTAGCATACAGTGTTATTCACCACTGAGCTGGTGCTACCTGCCAATCGTCACCCCATTTCCCTTTAAAATGCCAAAATATCATCAATAAACCTGTCTGAAAAGAAACATTTCCATGTGCCCCTCATATGGATAATCAATCAGACCAAGGTTCTAACCATTAAGAGTCACAGTGCAACAAGTATTAATAAAGATAAACTTTCTCAAGGAACTCTTCTGAAAACACCCTCATTTTGACAGTATATGGCACCACTGGACGCTAATGTTTATTAGCTTTATAAGTTCCTCAAACAGGACTTTCACACATTCACTCTGATAGCTTGATACTCCCTGGTTCTAATTCATTATGCAGACCTAGTTTGATCTGACCCTGATCTCCCAGTCGGGAGGCACCAGCAGTTTAGCCAAGGTTCTTTATTCCTCTTTTGGGAAATGAATATCTCAAATTAGCACTAATTAGAGGCACATAATAAACACTGAGCAAGGTGGCAGTTAGGTGATTGTCAGATAGTCAAGACAGGACAAGTATAGGACTAGACCATTATTTCAGTCAGTGATAAGGTGATGTGTAATCTGCTTAGTGTAGTCTATGTTTTCTTAGACAGAGAGCACAAATCTGTGTCCTCTTTCATTAAACAAAAAGGTCATCCATGCATTTACGTCAGAGATGCAGTGTTTAAGGCCGTTAATAGCAAAGGTTAACACTGTGAAATACTTGGGCTGTTTATCTACAGCAGCATGTCTACACAGTGTGCATTCAGTCACAGTACTGCTGTGTTTTGGCCCAAAATATCACCATAGAGAGTGCTGAGTACAGCATCACAAGCTATTACTTGTTTGTAAAATCATAACAAACTTCAGAACTCAAGCAAGACAAACTTGACAACCCAGTGACTTTGGGCTTTGTAGCTCCCAATTACAAAAAAAAAAATATATATATATATATATGAAAAGAAATATGAAGGGATGCTTTTGAAGGGATACCAGTTTTGTGTATTTCTACAAGTAATATTTTGTATTGTAGAATTGACTTAACTTACATCACCATGTTGCACAATTCTTGTTCAAAAGGTAAAACTGCCATTTTTGTGTATATATCAGCATTATATAGATGAATTCCCACCATCAAAAAACAGTGATAGTGTAGCTTTCAGCTATTACACAGTTTGGACTTTCTTCAAGCCAATGGTCCATTTTGGCTTCATGACCTATTAAGACACTTCATGAGGGATGCAGCCATTTAGATGAGCAATTACCTGTAAATTAATGGCATAATCAATCTTGTTCATTTCCAAACAGCTATTACGTTGATCGAGGGTTTATGTTATCTGTCGTGATTGGCTGGATGTGTGATTAATGTAAGGTGATTGGCAGAATGTGAGACAAATCAGTTTTGATTAGTTGTGTAAGTGGTGTCAGGGTGTGTCTCATCATGGCTGTTTACTGCCGTTTGTCTTAATCATTGTATCTGTGTTCCACCTCTCTCTGTTCACCATTGCCCTCTCCCTCCCTGCTTCTTACCTCACTTCCTTTCTTCTCCCTTTCACCTTTTCTTTTCTTTTGTTATTCATCAGAGTGGCAATGACACGGAAAAAGAAAATCTAATAATTCTGAAGAAAATTCACAAATTGAATAATCTTAGTCTGCCGCCCACTCATTTACCCATTTTCTCTAGCTTTTCCTCACACACCATAGACTTAATGAAAAAAACATGAACTCAGTGTATGGTAACATTTTATCACTCGTGTAATGGTGCTACCATTCATACCATTAATTATGTAAGTATGTAGAAAGTGGAAAGAGTTAATGAAGATGCAGAATTGTGTGAAATGAGAAAACTATGTAGTTTTCAAATCAAACAGGGGTGAAATGTGCAACTTCATTGGATCTATAGTAATCAATGTTTTTGTTTTGTTTTCTCTGTTTTGTTTTGTTTTAAGTGCTTGTTCACAGTATCTTGGAATCAGAGGCCTGTACTACAAAGGGACTTTAACCAATGCTGGTTTACCCCGGAGTTATCAAGGAAAGTCAGGGTTGACAAACCTTGACTGACTCGATCTGTGTTAAACGGTACTATGACTGTGGTTAAGGCGGTAGGTTGAGGCGGTGTTAATCAGAGTTCGTGCGCGTGCATAAAACAGGCATGCACTGTATCTCTCAGATGAAAAGCGCATTAATTCTGTCGGTTTACAAGGAATTTAAAGAGACTGTAACATGAGATGTAAGAACATGTAATGTGATATTTTTTTGGATACTTGGATCACAGACAACACGTGGGTCACATTTCTGAAAATGACACTCACAGCTGATGATGTTCTGCC
The DNA here is from genome assembly GCF_001640805.2 of Lates calcarifer. NCBI lineage: Eukaryota > Metazoa > Chordata > Actinopteri > Centropomidae > Lates > Lates calcarifer. The sequence continues at coordinate 2,034,060 of NC_066840.1, forward strand.
TAGAACACTGAGTCTCTTTCAGTTGTGCCAATATCGATTGGTTCTTCCACCTGTGGAGCAGTACTAATGCAGGATAACACCAAGTTAACCACAAACATAATCTGCTCAGAGCAGTTTAGAGATGCAGTGTAAATTACTATGGCAGCAGACCCCGAATTCTCAGTAATTCTCTTATTTAAAAGTTGTAATTTTGACATTCACTCAAAGCCCATTCACAGAGGCAAAAACAAGGTATTCAGCTCTTAACAATTTGCTTTAAGAAAATGGAACAATAATGATCAATATATTTAATTATATTTAATTTGCTGTCCAACAATACCAACAGATGTGTAGAGTGACTGACAATTACAAGAAAATTTTACTTTTACAACTTTATTTTCAAGCTTTCACTTGTAGTTTTGCCCCATTCTCTTATTAGTTACTGTAATATTTTACTTAGTGGCATTAGCATTACATTCTTACCCAGATAATCCATTTGTTACAGGCAGGACAAAAGAAAACAGAGTCTATTAACAGATTATGTATGATAGGCACACTTTTTGGCACAGGCTAGATTACATTTACCTGCATTACACATGCCTGCTGTCACAGTCACACTGTCATGACTTCCTAAGACACTTGACTAGAACAGAGCCATTGTTAATGGTATCAGTGACACCTGCACTTTTGCTGCTGCGACCAGTTAAAATGTCTGCTGTGGAAAAGGCCTGTTCGCATGTGTTAAAAAAAAAAAAAAAAAAAAAAAAAAAACAACAAATCGAAACAGGGTTTTCATTTGACACCTTATGATGTGATGAAGAATTATTTGTAAATCCATCTTTTTTTGTTGTTGTTCCAATACACCATGGCTCCATGCAGTGAGAGCCATCAAACCACTGAACTGAAAGTTGCCTCATCAATACAAAATCAGTAAAATGTCCCAAGTGCACATGACACCAAGAGACAATATTGAGCTATATGTCCAGTGCCTGCATTCATGCTGTATTTAATCATATCCCTCATAGCACTCAGTTATGTGACAGTTCCTGCTGATATGAACACACTGTACCTGCACACATCATTTAACATTTAAATAACCCCTGACATAGCAACAGCAGCAAATACAGTTTGTACTGAACTGTCATTTTGACAGTAGAAGAGTAAATCTACTTAAAGCATATATGTAAGAACATACAGACACTTTTTAACAGCACAACAGAGATACTAACACATTAAAGGAAAATCCAACATAAAGTGCCTAGTAAAGTAATTAGCCACTACGTGTACAGCTTAAGTGCACATTGGCATAGATTCTTCACATCTCTGCTGGAGGGATGAAACACCATTTTTCCAAAAGATACACCCTCATTTGGTGTTTTGATGATGGTGGTGGAAAGCGCTGTTTAACACGTTGGCCCATAATCTTTCATAAGTGTTCGATAGGCTTGAGATCTGGTGACTGTGAAGGCCATAGGCCATGACTCACATCAATTTCAAACTCATTAAAAGTGAACTCTCATGACCTCTGAATGGGGCCATCATCCTGGAAGACACCACTCCCATCAGGATAGAAGTATTTCATCATAAGATAAAGGTGATCACTGAGAACAACTTTATATTGATGTAGTGACCCTTCCCTCTAAGGAGAAAACTGGACCACCTCTCTGTCTAAGTTTTTGACAGACTGTGCTTATTGATACAGTCTCATCACGTCCTGCATTGATATTCTCAGTCACCTAGGGAAGAGTTATGCTTCTATATTTCCTTACATATTGCACCAGTGCATGAGCATGTGTGCACTGTTGACCACAAAATCCAACCCTATTTACTGATGCCATTTTAGTCACTGTTCCTGCTTAAACACAACACTTTGTGAAAAACAAACACTTTGTGACTGAAGCTCCTGCAATCTATGCCCCAACAAATGAACCTTCCAAAGCCACTTAGTCATCTTGGCACAAAATCAGAATCAACTGATCCTGCTCGGTGTTTTTGTACATGCCACAGAGCGTGATTGGATGTTAATCACTTAATTGTACCATGCAGTGCACCTGTGTGAAAGCATCTGCATCTGTCTTTCACACTCATTTATTCAGGTTGTTTCTTTAATGTGTTGCCCATCTGTATTTTTCTATGCAGAGCTCTCAATCAGTTGGTGAGAGGTTTGAGAATGAACCACAGTTATGTTTCAATCATGCCTGAAGATACAGCATGCATGTCTCAGAAAGTGAAAAATATGTTATTAAAGACAACAACATGCATTTTATGCCTTTTTCATTTACTGGGTTTCACATATTTCAACACATAAACACACAGTGATAAACAGTATCTGCAGTAGTACACATAGGCTCACAAGTCATAGTGCATACCCAGATATGCACACAGGTCATAAATTTCCTGCAGTTTTTTTTTTTTTTTTTTTTTTTTTTTTTATGATCTGGATTTCCCCAGCCTCATAACCCACCCTCCCACCTATACACACACACACACACACACACACCACTTCTAGGTAAGTATGTTGTTGGGCTGTCATGTTGAATTTACCAAGAACACACTCAGTCAAGCAGTTCTAAGAAAACGTGCAGGGAATAATTTCTTAATATTGATTCGTTCCATGTAATCTAAAATTTATTACAGGGATGATCTTCAATCCAAATATTGGCTCCTTCAGAGCAGCAGCCTTCTAAAATTACTACAGGGACAGCCTTCTGTCCAATTACAGTGCAGCCATGGCAAAGTGGAGTCTGGATTTTGACAGTATGACAAAATATGGTGCAGAATTGACTTGGCAGAACACATTAAGTAGATTTCAGCATCAGATCCCATGTCAAGAATGAAAAAAAAAATGTTTCAAAAAAAGAAAAGAAAACACTGAAAGGAAGACTGCAAATACAATATTAATTGGAATCAATTCTTTAGAAACAGTTCTTTTCTATTCTCTTTTCCCACTTGATGTCTCATCTTTGAATATGAAAAGATGAATAACAGCATATGCAAAGCAGAGTGACAGGAAAGATGGACGAGTCAGAGCTGAACTTATAACATTAGAGGTTTGGTCCATCGGGATATTATATTTAAATGGCATTTCCACTATATTGGTTTTAACAGAAAATGTCACGAAAAATATTTGAGATGGGTTTTAATAATGCAGCCATTATTAAACATCAGCGGTCATTTATCTGTCAAGATACTCCTGAGTGAAGACAGTAGAATTTCAAATCAGAAAGTGAACAAGAATGTACAGACAGAAAGCTCTCCCTTGTTGCATGGCACTGAGGAGCATCTATGGTATGAATCCATGCTGCACAGACACACACATCACAGAAATGACAAATGTTAAACAATCCCATTTGTGCAAGTTTGTCGTCAGTGGTGGAAAGTAACTGAGCACATTTACTCAAAGACTATACAATTTTGAGGCTGTTGTACTTCAGTTTTTACATTTGATGTTACATTGTACTTTTATTTCCACTGCAAGTATTAAAAATTGTTCATTTATTTAAATATTCATTCATTCTTCCATCCATCTATGACACATATAGACAAACAACCATTCACACTCACATTACAGGTAATTTAAAGTCACCAAATAATAATAATAATTATATTATTATATGTTATTATAGAATATACAAATGTAAGATATGAAAACATAGCAGTGGGTTCATTTCAATAACCTCTTTCCCAATAATTCTACCTCAACCTAGCTTTGCTGATTATAGGTCTTCACTTTTACATGAGTAGCATAAGTGCAGGACCTGAACTAGTAATTGAATATTTTTGCTCAATATTTTTTCTTTTTACTGTTTGTCCTCAGGGCCAAAAACATGGTAAAAATTATTATAAGCCACAGATAATGGTTTAGATTTGGTTTTAACCAAAATGAAAAAAAGAAAGAAAGAAAGAAAAGAAAAGTTGAGATAGAACATGACACTGTGTGAATGTATGTACAGTATTACTAAGCAAAGAATGCATTATGAAGAAATGTGTTATCATTTTATCCATAATAATGGCAATATTACAAAATTAGAATTAGTTGTAACAATAAACACTTACAACAAAATGACCTTATGTTTTAGATAGAAATCTGATAAAAGGCAGATAATGTTGTCTTTGTTCTTAAAAAGAAGCACTGGCCTTTATTTCTTTTCCTTCTTTGATTGATGTTCATTTCTAGCATCTTTTTATGAGAATATTATAATCACACATCACTTGCAAATCCCAATATAAAAATACATTATATTTTCCTCAGTGAAAAAAAAAAAAAAATGAAGGGGCAATCAGCATAAACTAAAAACAAGCTCCACCAATCAGCTGATGATGAAGCCTGAGAGATCAAACCCAGGGCACATAAAAAAAAGGAAACAGTACTCTAAGCATTTGGTGCTGCTTATAAAGCTTATGAGCCTTCACTTGTTATTGTTCCCTCAGTGATGATTTATAGATGAGCATATAATCACTTTTATCAACTCAGACCTTCTCTCATCTGCATCATGACATCTGGCCAATAAAACAACCTTGTCAGTGTTTAGAGAGATTTATTGAGTAAATGAAACTGAAACTGTAACGGTGGGTGGATTAAAGTAGGGATGTGCAAAAGTTGTCCCTAGTGGACATAATGCCCTTGGTCACGTGTTAATTAAACAGTGATTCACCACTTTAATTGCAAACTCAACAATAGTCCAATACACCAGCACCACCAAGGTTGTGCTTGGTGGTTCAACTTCAAGGATGAGGATTGGCTGGTTTGGCAGTGTTTATCCAGTGTTAACTTCCCCACCTATTTTTTTTTTTTTTCTGGGTCACCAACACAGTGAATGAGACAGTCCCAAATGGGGGCAGAAGGCGTACATTTGCGACGCATTCCAGATAGTTGATTTCTGGCTGGACACGGCAATACCTTCAACTTTCAATTTTGTATATACACCAGATGCTATTCGTCTTTTAAATTTCTACAGACTCCAGTAGATTGATGTAGGAACCATCTGGAACTTGTAATGGAAAAAAGTAGACCTCATAATTTTGAGGAACTGAGCATAAAACTTGCTAATCTTTGAGTCCTTCTTGCCAATAGTTATAAATGATGGTGGGATGCAGGCATCTCTCCACACCCAAAGCCATGTGGCAGATTTAAAGGCACATCCACCCACACAGCTTACTTTATTACAACTTAATTGCAAGTTTCCAAATACCTCATGCTGATTTCTCATCCACAACCATCTGTTAGGCAGGAAATCAGCCAGTCTGAGCCCCCCCAACCATTTTCAACCATTGTCCAACCAGGCCAGATCCTGTCCACCATTACTCATCCTCAACCAGTCCTCTGTCCGTCACAGCCATCATGCTGTTTAGCTCTCTGACTGAGGGCCCAGTTCTTAACAGAGCCTCATTTGGCCACTGACTCACCACTAAATTAGGTAATGTGTGTATAGAACTTGCCTGTCTTGTATTTATGACACTTTTATATCTTTGCAATAACGGAGTCTCACCTCTCATCCTCAAATGCATTACTTAATTTACATCCCCACCACTTAAGTGGTTTTGGGACACACATCTCCAGGATTTGACAGATTAACATAAACTTCAAAATGTACTAAGCAATAAATAAAAGGGTCTGTTGTTTTTCTGTTTTTTATACTCTGTTTTCACTGCAGTTGTGCTATTGTGATAATGTTGTGCTCAATGGGCTTTCAAAATCATAAAAGATGTAATGCGTTTTATTTTTTGTTGTTTTTTTTCAATTTTATGCTTAAAGTGGTTTAATAGCAAGACTGAAATAAGAAATATTGGACTGTCAGTAATAATTATTATTTTGTTGATGCTGTGAGTGTACTAACTCAAAGGAGCAAGCAGAGGATGAGATAAGTAGTAAATAATTGTAAGTAATTACAGCTTTTAGTAATCGTAATCGTAAGTGGTAAATGATTGAGATTGTTCATCACTGTATGTGCAGTTTGTGGTCAGGTTTAACACTCGGATGACCCTAATGAAGGCCTCGAGCATTAAAGCTTTTCTTTATACAAGTGCAGTTGGAGTATTTACCTCTTGCTCACAGCGTAGACAACTTGTTTAACCCCTGTCATGCTCTGAATCAGGCTGCTTTGGGGTTGCTTTGCTCTGTCTCTGTCAGAATTTCTTTTTTTTTTCCTCCACCAGAACACTGGAAGCAAAGCTGCAAAGCTCAGATCTGAATCTTAGCAGGGGGTGTGCTCAATCTCCACAAGGGTAGAGAGCCAAGTCTCTGTAAGGGCTGTTCAGAGATCCTGGAGTAAAAGTTCTGTAACATTAAAAACATGACTACAAATATTTTAAGCATGAGGTAGTTAGCAAAGACATGCAGAGTTTTAACCTAATTTAAATTAGCAACATAAGTTTTCAACTCCTCTCTCACATCTTGAATGTCAAAACAGGAAAAGGGCATAAATATGTACAAGTTGTTATTGTAGGTGAAGCCATTAATGTTACTGGCTCCACCTGTACTGCTCCAAAAGTCAAAATATCTATTATAAGGGTATTTTTTCATAGAAATTTTGATTCATAGGCAGCTGCTCCCGGAGGTTGTGTGTTGAACCCTGGTTTGAACAGGGCTTTCCTGTGTGGAGTTCTCTCTGGGTTCTCCAACTTTCCACAGTCCGAATACATGCAAGTTTGGTTAATTAGTGACTCTAAATTACCCATAGGTGTGAGTAAGAGTGTGAATGGTTGTTTGTCTCTGTATGTCAGCCCTGTAATAGACTGGTGTCCAGGGTGTTCCCTGCATCTTGCCCAGTGTGAGCTGGGATAGACTCCTGAGTGGTATAGCTAATGGATGAAATACTTTTTGCAGCTTTGTTAATGGACTGTCCTCCCAAGATGAATGACAGCAGCAGTCATTTCAGCAAGTGTCCCAAAACAACATCTCGCTTTGAAAGAAAGCCCACTGGTGGCCATCATAATTATGACCGAAGAAGTCGGGTACAGCACAATAAAGAACTATCAGTCACAGATTTATCTATCTGCAACGACTGTCTGGCTCGATGGATGGATGGATGGATGGATGGATAGATAGAAACCATGATCTCTCCCTACCTTAATATAGGTTAAGTCAGTTTTGTGCATAAATGTAACCAAACCTTGACCACAATGTTGTCACACCATAAAACTGACTTATTTCCAACAGTCATCTTTCCACAGTGAACAGTTGGAAGACATAAATGATGTTTTCCTGCTGATAAGGTCATCAGATCCAAAAATGAGTCACTTTAGGGGCAAACAAAAAATGTACTCATTTCATTAGGGGGACCTGTTAGTTAATAAATGCATACATACCAGAAATCATTGCATTACAGACACAGGTAATGTCTACATATAGAGTGCTACGTGTTTTGTACCAAATGGAATTGGTATAGAGGTGGACAGGGTGGATGGAGCCTGTTCTTGTTCAGTTGTGTTCAGCTAAATCCTTATAATAAATGCTCCAAACCAATAACTGTATCTGATCACTCTTCACAGGTCATGACATAAAGGACAATATAAAACAAAATGCATTTCATAACTGGCAAAGCCTATAAGGTCTGGTTCCCTAACCCTGTCTCCTAGAAACTATGTTTGTATACATCTGATTTCAAATACATTTTATAGAAAATATAATTGTGTGCAAATTGCATTTTCTTAAGTGAAGTGGTCTGTTCCTTCTGTGCAGATTACATTCAGCATAATTTTCAGTACTAAACTTAGTTTCAAGCAGAGGATTCTTTGCTGGCAGAGATTAATGACATGTGACTTGCTGTTACATACAACAAACAGGATGTGCTGAAAATAATGAAAAATAGAATTGACAAAGCCCCCATACATTTCATTAAACAAAGCTTTCTTCTTGTATCTTGTCCCAGAGGAGCAGTGAGTGACGTAAGAGACGTGCAAAGTTCATCTGGTGAGCAAGAGCAGCTTCATTTCTCCCTTCAGGTTTCAGCTGAGGGGGCTTTCAACAGACTGCTGGGATTACACAGTGACAGTAGAAGAAGACAGCAGTACTTCAAGTGGAATCAGGGGTATCCTGAAGATGTGTGTATTCTCACTGCCAACAATCATTCTGCCAACATGGAATCCACTGAGTGTGGAATTAAGACTTCACTTTAAATGGAGAAAAGAAGCACTGAATTGTGAGTTTCCATACAGTATATCCTGTCTTGTCCAGCTTTTTTTTTCCGCACCCCCCCCTCTCCCCACACACACACACACACACACACTTTTGTCTCCTCTGATTTGTAGGGAATCTAAGCAGCATACAAATATATCTCCTGACAAAGCATCTTGTTTTCTTGTTTCCTCCTCTTTTGCACTGTCAGTTTCTCCCTGTGTTGTTTCCTCTTTTCGTTCCGCTGCTTTAATCTGCATTGTTGCTGTGATAGCTTGTGCTGTGTTGCATCAACTTCTGCTGCTCTCATTCTCCCCTCGCTCCTCTTACTCTGTCTTAAACTCATAGTGCCACCTACTGGTGAGGAAGAAAAGGCAAGGCACCAAAAGAATCAGCAGAATGATTTTAAAACATTCAAACCAAAGGATAGATAAGGTAAGATTTTTAGAAGATTTCTTCTCTGCTGCTTAAGAGCTAAAGGCAATTTCTACATTAAAGTTTGCATTTTCCAGATTTGCCTGCAATATTCAGATCAGTGTACACAGTGTCTGTACTTTGTAGCAGTAAATGACAGTAAACTTACATTGATTCACTGTATCTTTTACCACTTACACTACCATAATCCTATAATATTCCTATTGGATAGTATTCAGTGTAATGGATGTGACATTTATATGAGAGCTGTTGTTTTAAGTGTAATTAACGCAGCACTGCTTCATAGAGTACAGTCCTTTCTTCATCCCGTGAGGCAGCTTAAGTTGATTAAATATAAGTGAAGGTATAGGAAATAACAGTCAGGTCTGCCTTGATTAAATAACTTTACTTTTACAGCTTTTATATTTGCAAAGTGTCAGCTTCTTTGACATCAGTACAGTAAGATAAGCAAAGCTGAGGGAAAGGTTTAGTGTAAGTAAGAAAGCATAAATCAAGCCTCTAGGTCTCCAGGCAAACAAACCTTCACCTACACCAACCTCTGCCTCCCCTTAAAACTCCCAGGTTAAATAAAGTTATAAAACAAATTTGTCAAAGATCGAGGGAGAGGATTAACCTGCTAGGCTGCCCAAGGGCAAAAATGAGCTGTGTATTTGCGGCTGGCACGCAGACCCAGCAGGTGCCAATTTTGAATCATTGCAGTCTGCAGTCATGCTGACTGCACATGCTCCTTATTGATGACTGGCTCCTTGGTCTGCGGGACCACTGATTCCAATCACTTTCTCAACCATCCTTGCTTTGCTTTCTAGACTGTGGTCGGGAAGCACAGGGGAGACTTCGCTTCACCCAGCAGTTGACAAGCAAGATGCATTTGTTTACTGACAAACTCAGCTTCCTTTCAAAGCACAGGTATTCAATATATAATATATTCATAAAGACAAAAAGAACAAAAAGGTAGCGAACAAAACAGCAGTGTTCCTGTGTGTTTACTGTAGGTGAGTCCACAGCACCCACTACAGTGTCAGAGAGCAATAACAACTCCTGCACAGCTGTATATACACATTAATTATTGTGGACAATACACATACACTGACAAAAGAGACTGCATGTGGGTCACTGAGGCAACGGTGCCCCCAGGTTTGCTGTTTGCTGTTGCTGTTGAGCTAGTAGGTGTGAGACTCTCTCTTATTGTTGTTTTGATACTCAGGTCCTTCCAACCTGCAATGAAATGGCCTAAAAGACTACATCTCTGTGGTGTTTCACCAGTGACTTGGAGTTAAATGTTTAAAAAAAACCTAAAAACCAGTGTTTGCCTTCCACAAGAGTAACGCTAGCCATTTATCTCTGGTCATAAATGGTCAGGAAATTCAGATGGAGTATGAAGTGTGAAGTAACAACAACAACAGTACTGAAGAAATTTCAGCACACTCTTTTTTAAGCTTAAGAGGTTTTACACATCAAAGGAAGTAATGGTGCAATTTCATCACGCTGGTATACCTCCACAATAACTGTCAGGTATGGCAACACCTCAGGTCAAGACGAGAACCATAAGGACAAAGTGGTGCAAACTGCATCAACAATCACAGACCATAACCTGCTCTCTACTGCTGACAACTAGACAACAATCATTTTATGCCTTTAGTGTGGTCATGTATTACCCTGACAGGTCTTTTTGTGTTTTTTGTGAGCCCACCACAGCAAAATTGTAATTATGTTCAAATGGCAACAAAATATTTAATTTTTAATCTTGAACTCATCACTTAAAGCTTGACAACACAATAATATACTGAGCCTCTGATGGCAAACTAAGTCTCTATAGCAAAAAGCGAAAAAAAAAATAATAAAGATGTTTGCTAATGAACAATAGCTAATGTCAACTCTCTAACAATGGACTCTTTTGTTTTTGGCACACAACACCTGTTTTTGGACAGTTCTTTAATCCAACAACTGTAGCTGTTTGGCAGCAGGGATCCACTCAGTCCTATCCAGCCTAAACAACACACGGTTTGGGAGTTACAGAGCAAACTAGATGATGTCAGACTGTCTTTAATCCATCACTTTGATATTTCTGCCTGCTGTTGTCATTTGATTATGAGTCATAAGGCTTCACTTGGAATACAGATTGTAAAGGGAAAATATGGCTTATAACATTGTACACTGGAAAATAATCCATTGGTGAATGTAGTCTCCTGTCAATGGATATAATATAAATGAGAAGAAGAAGAAGAAGAAGAAGAAGAATGGATCATTCAGTATATTTTACCACCTGTTTGATTGCCGATTGTTGCCCCTGTGGATCTTTTAGCTATGAAGCCACATTCAGAGATCATCAACAGTTTGATATGTTAGAGTGTTATTATAATGGATAGAACTAATGACCGGAGCAACAAAAATAAAGTTCAGTTTGTAATAAAGTGTTCATTTTACTCAGGGTGCAAAACTTAATTCATCTCTTTTAAACACCTTCGCAGAATTCAGTTATCACGAAACAATAAAGTCTCAAAGAGTGAATATGACAGTACAGCGTATTTAACAGCTTATCTTGGTAAAACATGAGCTTGTTAACTCCAAATTCCCATAATCTATCTATCTCTCTATATATATTTCTAGATAGATAGATAGAGAGAGAGAGATAGATAGATGTAGTTTGTTGTAATATGTCTGTATTCATCTTTCACTGTCCTTATGTTTTTTTCATTTTCATTCAGTCAGTTTTTATGGTCAAGAAACCCCCTGCTGGGATTTTAAGTGGGAGCAAGAAGTTAATGGCGAGAGGCATTTGGTGTCAGTCTACTATTTAAGAAAGGCAGGAAATGTAATATAATCATTAGCATTTACATTTACATTTAGAGTGGAAACAAAGCAGACCACAGTCACTTCTGGTGACATTCTCAAACTTTTTAATAGCTCCACCACTTTGTAACAATCAGCACTAATCAGCACCAACAATCACTGAATATTGTTTACTTGCTTCCTGTGTCTGCCACATAGAAATATTTAAAACATGACTGATCATTTTAGACATTAAGCTCAAAACAAAACTAAACATGTCCACAGCCTTCACAGTCCATTGACAGACATGCAGGTGTCTTGCAGCGGACTTAAACAGCACATTGATTTAGCTTGTCTTTTTCAATCAGAGTAATCTAAACTTTCTTTGCAAAGAAAGCGATTAAGACAAATGAGATCGCAATTAAGACAATTACAACTAACGATTAACACTAATGATTGTGAACAGAGGGCTTCAGTACAGCAGCAGCTGCAGAGGAGGAGAGTGCAGAGGATAAAATACAACAGGAAGACAGGAAGCTTTTATGTGCAAAGTACAATAATTACTCTGGAGTTGACGCAGGGTGACATAAAAACATACTGTACTGACTAACTCTGTGGCTGCAGGTGTAAATTTAGAACATGGTACTACATTTATTGGCATTTGGCATTTGTTTGGTTAATTGTGTAATGAATTTTTGCACAGAAGAAAGAAAGAACCTTTAACCGTATAGTTATTAACTTCCTAACCTCCTCCTAAACATTTCCTGAGCTGAAGCCAAGAATGCTTGTGAGTGGGGAAAGCTGTCCCAGAACAGGTTTCATTTTTCTTTTTCTTTTTCTTTTTTTTTTTCCCAATTTTGAACCAAAGGTTGTTCTTTTTCTCTTAACCCACTCACTTTTTTTCTTTGGGTCATTTTTAGGCGTAAGCTTGGGGAGCTACTAGCAGTAGGGGTGTCAAAAAATTGTAGCTTACCACCAGGCTGACAACTTCACTTATGCATTAACCCTTGTATGGTATTCAAAAAAAATGGTACAAGTATTTGTTTTCTACCTGAAACTCAATGGCCTTAGCTTATTTTCTGTGACAAACATGTACAAACAAACAAAAATAGCTGAGCACACATGCTACTGTACCCCACACATTTACACCTTTCAGGTCTTTGGGTCAAGTTGACCCGCATACGCAGAGACACACAAGAAACATGCCCACACACACAGACACATGCACAGATGATGTTATATTATTATAATCTAAGCACAGAGAGGCTGTTTGCTGTCGCTTTCCTGCACTCTTTACCCTCTGTCATGTGTCCACCTGCAAACCACCTGTTTAGAAAGTTATTCCATAACATGCAAAAAACGAATCATACTTCCACTGTTAATTGTGTTCTAGTAGAGATTGATCATTAAACATATATGTGTTGATGGTTTATGAAGTAGAATTTTATATCAGAATTGTTTTTAAAACCCCAAATATGTCCCGGGTCAGTTTGACCTGCGCAATACCACAGGGTCCTAAAAGTGAAGACAATACAAGGGTTAACCCACCTCTTGCACCATGCTGCTCTTTTTTAGCAGCTCCATGCTGGTTACTTATGTTTTATGCAAACTTTACATCCCAAATACGATCAAAATCCAAGTAAATCTCATAGCCACATAACTTGTATATGTGTGCAGAAAAGTCATGATGTCGTCATGTGTGCAGGCAAGTCCTTACCTCCAGTCAGCAGTAGTCACAATCGAATGATATAGTTGACCTGAGCTGGGCTGGATGGAAACTATATTCATTTTCACAGGGGCAGTAGGGTCCTGTTTGATTTTTGTGGGTTTCAGTGACTGTGTTTTAATATATTTATCATCCAAATGGGTCTGAGATGACTCACATTCAGCTTTGGTCATGTGTCATCATCATCACAGGAGGGTTTTTTTTTTTTTTTTTTTTTTTTTTTTTTTTTAATATTGTGAACTATGACTTGCAGAAAAAAAAGAGAGTCAATTTCTATTCTTTTAGCCTGTGGCTGCTAGTTAATTGCTAATGACCACATCTTGGATGGGGTTCAGTTATCTTTTGTTCTGCTGGAATCAGGTCTGCCTGTCCTGGATTGAGTTTCTTTTATGTATTTCATTTATTTTATGCATGGTTAGTTCAGGTAGATTTTCCATTGGTCATTTGGAGACATGGACCAAAAACTTTCACCCCTGTTTAATGTCAGTAACAGTCTTTAAGCAGAAATGTATTTAAAAGCACTTAGTGAAAACAGGTTGTTCCAAAAGTACCACACAGAAGAGCCTGTGTTTTATGTATGTGTGTGGGTGGGTGCTAAAGAATACCTACTTTAACACTGCAACAGCTGATGGGGAGGAGATGAAAAGACACGCACACCACCGGCTTGGCAGTTGAAATTATTGTTCTGCAGTTAAAGGTGACACAGTGAACAATAATTCACGCACTGAGATGGAGTCAGTGTTAGAGAACAGTCACATCACAGGAACTGATGGTTTGGTAACTTCCCATTCAAGATGTTCTCAAGGTTTGAAGGAGTGGGCTTGTGAACGTAACTTATTTTAGTCCCCGCAGTGCCCGGAAAATGCTGTCATGATGCCCCTGCGTGAGACACTTAATCTCCAACTTCTCCACTGAAGAACTTTAGTGGGTGACTCAAGATTGAGGTTGTATCTGTTGATTAAGTGAATGTACCTTCTTTCAAAAGTGATAAAATGGGGAAAAATACAGATTTCTTTCTGTCACAAACGGCTATGTATAGCTACCTAACTTCAAAAAGCACTGTGTTGAGATAAAAGTTTCATTTCTGTGTCTTTGAAGACACTTTTGATACTCCTGAACAGTACTTTTTTTCACGAGAACAGCAGAGAAGTAGGCACACCAATCCATTTGGACCCCACAAAGCTGTAAACACACACATACATTTGCTTCTGTCAAACACACATTCACAGACAATGAGGCGCTTTTTTTTCCCTCACTTTGTTTTTTGTGAGGTCTGGTAAATCTTTCCAAGTCATCATTCTTTCTTTGAAACTACTTCAAGGCTTTCAACATAATCAGCGACTTGTTTTCTCCTCAGCCCATACATACTCTCGCAAAAGTCCTGACAAGTGCTTTCCATGTCGGGCACTTTATCAGGTACACCAGGTGGGGTTAATATAGAGCATTGCTGTCATACAGCAGTGATGGGTTTTAAAGAAGAGGTGCAGATTTGTAAAATGGACAGGAATATGTTACAATTCCGCCTTCTTGGTTCTTTAGCTGCTATCTGTAGCTCAGCTGGCCTACAGCTATGGACAGGTTATGAGACAATGGGGCCCTGGACACACACATGTAAAAGGCCCCTCGCCTTTCCTATATAGGAACAAGACACCCAGGATAAAAACAAGAGAACAATAAAAAAAAACAAAAAACAGAACAATTCTTTTCTTTCTCTTTTAAGTTGTTTTATGGTAGTTTTGCATCTCTTTTGTCATCATTTTATGGTCTTTATGGCTGGTCACCCACTTTAGTCCACACTGAAATATTTCAACAACTATTGAGTGGACTACCATTAAATTCTCCCCAGAGGATGAATACAAATGACCATAGCAGTCTCTTGACTTTTCCTCTGGCACCTCCAGCTGTTCAGAATTTACATTCATTCAGTGAAGTAGCTCACCATATATTAAATCGATTTGCATGGACTTTGGTACAAACATTTCAATCTCCTGCTTTTCTTCAAGAGGCTCCAGCAGTTTGACATTTTTTGCATAAAAGTGAACTGTCTCTACAGGTTATCAGAAAAATATGTATTGCACCTGGAACACTAATGATATTTCCATCAGCCTCAGCTGTACTATGTACTGCACAGCTGTGTTTATTGTTACTCTTCTACTCTGTGTGGTATGATTGGCTTTGTCTTTCTCTCTCTGTCTCTCTTTCTCTTTCTCTTCCTCACCTGGGCTGCGAGGCTGGGAAGTGTTTTAAAGCTGGCCCGCTCAGTCCCTCTATGTCGTTATGCTCCATGCTCCTTTCTTTATTCGGCTTGCTTTGTCGGTTTTCAGCCGCGCACTCATTCACTCGTCCACTTACATTACTGATTTCACTTTTTTTTTTCATTTTCACATAATACTCATTACTCATTATTCATTACTTTATTTCAAACTTCATATTTTCCTTCTTGAATCTTGAGCCAGTGTGTAACAGTGCTAATTAGCAAATATTCAACAGTCTAGCATATTCATATTCACCTTCTTAGTTTAACGTGTTAGTATGTATGTCTTTGTGGTTTATTTAGGAGTAATAGTGCATGAATGTCACACCATGACCACATAGACTTGATCTTCATTGTCCACATATAAATTAACTACATAGAACAATTGTGAACCTTGGTTGGATGTGAGCTGTATTAGGTGGATGAATGCAGCTGTTTCTGCTCATAAGTTGTGGCTCAAGACGTTGTCCACCAACTGGGAGGTCAGTGGTTCGATCCCCGGCACCTCCAGTCCGCATGCTGAAGTATCCTTGGGCAAGATACTGAACCCCAGATTGCCCCTGATGTAGCACTGGAGTATGAATGTGTGTGCATGTGTTAGAGGGCACTTTATGTATATATAGGTATATAGAACAAGTGCTGTATGAATGTGTGTGTGAATGGGTGAATGTGATCTGTAGTGTGAAGCGCTTTGAGTGGTTGATATGACTAGAAAAGCGCTATGTAAGTAGTCAATTTACCATTTACCATAAGTAAACTAACATCAAGGGCACACATAGGTCAGTATTAGAACCTGGCAAATGAGTAGACTGTGTAGACTGTTCTACTGAAGTACAAATAAGTCATTTGACTATGAGCTGAGTTTGGATATGTGTGTATGAGTGGGTGCGTATCGTTTTCTCTGCATGTGTAATAGCCTGTGTAATGAGTCCCATCATTTCCTCTAAGTAGTATGTGTTTAGGCAGCAAATGACCATTGATAATGGAAAGAAAATAAGAATGATGCTCTGTAAAGATTGGGCAAAATAAAGTTTAATATACATACACTTTTTTTTAAAACCAATATAACAGGAGGTATCGCACATTACTGCTTCCTCCACTGATGATTATCTTTGTGTGTGTGCGTGTGTGTTTGTGTGTCAGGGTGTCAATGGTAACGCATCAATCTCAGAGACATGCAGTAAAAAAAAAAAAGTCAATTTTACGATGGTTATTTCTGAGATGTCATTGTTTCAAATTACCATCACCTCACTGTTTGCATTTTTTGCTAATACATAATGGATGTTGTTATCCAGCCACTTTTTCCCTCAGCCATTATCCCAATTACCACTGCACTTTATGCCACCATTGCAGTCATTATAATTAATACATAGTGGGCTAGGATGAGAATTTTATAGTTCCCTTTCTGTCCCATCACCATTAGAATGTCAAGGCTAATTTCTGAAGGCTCATCCCATCATGAATGTATCCTGCATCTGTCAGCTTCTAGGACTGAAGTCTTAAACTGATAGCTACAAAGAAAATAAAAGTTTGAATTCCCTTCATTGTTGACAGAGTGACAGAGAGTTGAGAAGCACATGGTGGGTTAAGGCTGTCTATTGCATCTCAGACACCACTGGTTGAACTTAAAATGACTCAGAGCTATGTGTTCTGATTGGGCCAAAAGACAATTGGATCACTGGTGGGGAAATCATATTTAAATGGCAATGGGGCAACACTGCAGAAATAAGAAATGCTATCTGTGTTCCCAATTATAGTATTGCTTGAACAGTGTAGCATCACAATTGTATAAAAAGAGCTGGGATTTGAGAGGACAAGGACAAATATACAGAATGTGATACCATAATATTAATACCAAGGAATGCATTTGGTATAGGCACCTCAACATCAAAACCAACATTTGTGAGAACACCTCAATAAATGACTAACTTAAGTAGAACAGACGTAGGTCCTACCTATCAGTTCCTTAAGCCTGAACTGTAAACAGAAGGATATAATCATCATCAGTGAGTTTTATTTGCTGTCAAATTTGTATTTTTTGTTTGATATGTAAGAAGTTTTGTTCGATTATATTGACACAAATCTGATTCAATATCATCGGATTAGCAGTGGAAATGGAGACCATTAATACTACTAAGAAGTTAATGCATTACTTAAGGTATGACTATGCATATTCAGAGGCTGTTGGATGGTTGAAAAGCTTTGGAATTAATTTTTGTGTTTACCATATGTCAACAGACATTTTTTTGTATGCATGACAAACATTTTGCTTCTCATCTCCTGAATATCACGTGAATAACAAATTACAGATGGTTCAAATATTATAAGGATTACAGCTCAGTTGTGTCCCAGTTAAATATATTTTTAGTGAGTCAAACATCAACACAAGTCAATTCCAAATCTGAAGCATCTGACATTCATGTCTGATGTTTGTTCTTATCCCATTTCTGCACGTTGACCTGACCCAGTCCAAATTTGATTGAACATCTGTGGGATGCACCAGAACAAGCTAGATGTTGGAGGCCCCACCCTGCAACCCACAGCACCAACAGGATCTGCTGCCAATGTCCCAGTGCCAGACACTACAGGACACCCTAAGAGGTCCTGTTTCCATACCCTTACAGGTCAGAGGTGTTTTAGCTGCTCTAGGAGGATCTACGCAATATGTGCACAATATGCATAATATGCATAATAATACTGAACCTGAACTTCTCCCCAGTGAATTTTGTCTGAAGTGTACTATTTGTGTTTTGTTTTGATGTGCCACTAGTCTCCATTTCCAGCACTATTTGGTAAGAGTGTTCAGCATAATCTGCAGATCTTTGTCACGTTCAGCAAGTAAAACTATGTCATCCGTATTCAATAATATGCCCACAATCTGATCATCAACATTAACTCCCAGGCTAGAAGCTTTAATTTGAAAAGCTAACTTATTAATATAAAAGGAAAACTATGTTTTGTGTGTGTGTCTTTGCCCATGAACTTTATTCTAGTTTCATTTCTGATTAATACAGTTCTTTGAGACTTCATATTCTCTAGATAAATATCCTTATCACATCAACCAGGTAAACATTTCCCCCAAAGTACCTCAGCACTCTTTTTAAGTTTGGTAAGACAACTGTCCTGTCCAACCACAATCATTAACTTCTCTCTGCTGCACAAAAATGTCCTTGAGCAAAAAGCTGCTGTAATCCTCAGGCATTAGCACACTTTTCATTCAAAGTGAGTACAACTAATTCCCCATGTAAAGGACTCAAGATAACGCATGTGCCTGTAATTTGTATTCTGGGTGTGTACAAGGATTATGAGTCACGCTATCATTTAAAATAGCTGAGGGGGCATAGAGATCTGCACATCACTTGTCAGCCTCCGCACACACACGCGCGTGTACTCACAGAGGAGAGATAACATGGTGTATAACAAGTGTAGTAGTGGGGAGCGAGGCGTGCTTTAGCTTTCATTATTCTAGGAAAAGGCTTGTCACATTAAATGGCAACATAATGAGGAGGGATGGAAAGAAGGGAGTGGCAGGGAAACAAGAGCGGTGTCTAAATTACACTGTAACTGAAGAGACAAGAAGTTGGGTTAAGGTGTGTGTGTGTGGGGGGGGTGTAGTAGGGAGGGAAATGAAGAAATGAATGAATCTGTTTCGCTTTGTAAACACTGACATGTTTGTGAAACATTCTGATCACAAAACATAATTAACATGAGGTTTATTTGAAATCAGTACTGTGGTTTATTGCTATAAACACTCTGTACTTTTGTCTCTTTGATTATTCACCATCTAAAAGCTGAGGTAAACACAATTTTCTCGTCTTTCTTCAGCAGCTTTCAAACAGCGATCCATCACCCAGCCTGAGTGCGAGGAGCTGTCCCTGGTTCTGAAATATTGCTTAGCTCTGGTTTTGTCAGGTTTGTTACAGGACTCACTTTTGTTATTTTAGGATGACAACATTTGGGCTTATCTTAACGTGGCACAGACACTGTGGGGAAGCACTGTTTTTTGATGCAGATTTCAATTTATTTTTCATAGCTACAATGGTCTAAATAACAGTATATTTTAAAATTAAATTCATATTGAGAGAGGAGGTCGCTACATTTTCTCCTGGTTTCTCCTCATCTGGTTGCCTGAGTCTTCCCCAGTAAAACAACTGAATTTGCTGTTTAGATGGCTTCAGTGACCTTTGTTTACATTTATCTTATAGGACCTCTTGGGGCCACACAAATTGAATGTTGTCTCTCAGAGGCCAGGCAGAAGTAGGGTCATGTTTTTATACAACGTTACACCTCTTAGGGAGGAGACATTGTTGCTGATCTTAATATAACCTTAAAGTTGCATTAATCAATGTAATTATTTGCTAACAATGCATCAAATGATTGGATGTACTGTGAAAAGATCCCTGGTTGTCATGGCAAACCCACAGATAATCATCAGTTCCTCTCAGCTCGAGCATTGAGGCATCTTTCAGCTCAGTGTTTTGATTTGATGACTCACAACTTTACTTTTTTCCCTCTCTCATCGCTCCCATCAACCTTGTTTTCAGGGACAGCTGTTTTCAGTTGCCGCTTTCCCATACAAATTTTTAAAAGTGATAATACTGTATGCCAATGTTGTGTTTACAACTTGTCCTGCTTACCCCCAAGTGGCCAAAAAAAATATTAGTTGAGCTGCAACCAGTTAGGGGTTGTGCCTAAACCTAGCCTAACCTTAGTCAGAGCAGTGAAAGATCGAAAATGAAACAAATAGTGTTCTCCTGCTGATATGGGTTGATATTTAACTAAAGGGGAAAAAAAAAAAATCATATACGAGTAAGTCATTTTGAAATATAGTGGCCAACATATGTTGATTAATTTAAAGTACTTGTTGAATGGGAATGTCCCGAGCTATTTTTTTCATATTTTTGGGGTGCATATCAGGAGTAAGGTATTTTTATATTATTATTTTTAATAGTTAATGGTCAAAGACTGAATTTGTTAAAAAAAAAAAAAAAAAAAAAGTATAAATGCTGGGTGCTGTGTTGTCAGAAATTCATACACAAATGTTAATGACGTCCTTTCGAAAAGGTTCCTGTGCAGCCTTCGATGTCAGAGATTCTGACCAGTGTATAAATGCAGTACCAAAACAGCTTTCTTCTTCTTTGTTGGTGTGGTAAATTGAATTCAATAAACTGTTTAAGACGTATAAGTGTGATCCTGATCAGACTGATAATATGATATAAGAAACAATGAAAATACCACACAATGCTGAGATCCAGTTTTAATCAGAAATAAATTTCTCTCTACCTTTGTTTATTATTTTTGGTGTGAATGAGGGTGAGAAACATGCATCAATAGCTGCATGCCTTGAGAAATGAGTGGTATTTTTAGTACATTTTTTAAAGGAGGTTAATCAGTGCAGTTGAAGCTCTGATTTACA
Organism: Lates calcarifer; assembly: GCF_001640805.2. NCBI lineage: Eukaryota > Metazoa > Chordata > Actinopteri > Centropomidae > Lates > Lates calcarifer. Next base: position 2,054,755 of record NC_066840.1, read on the forward strand.
ATGCCTCTACATAAAATGCGACCCTGCTGTTGATGAGTAACGCTGACTTATGATTAAATCTCATCTAATCTAATTATTCCCTTTCTAAGACAGAGCAGCTTCCTGTTTATTTCCTGCCTGTTCTTTCTTTTCTGCCATTAATTTGTCATCCTTTTTGTTTTTACTTGTCTTTCTCTCTCACCCCCCCCCCCCTCTTTTCTCTCTTTCTCTTTTCATCCCTGTCTCTACAGTTCCTGCCCATGTGCCTGTCTCTCTGTGTGAATGGGAGATCCCATTAGGTGAGAACAATTTTGCAATCAGGGCAGCGGTTTGATTAATTAGCCAACAGTCTGGGTGAAGAGAGCAGAAAAGAGCAGTTCACACAGAGAAGTCATCATCTCCTCATTAGTTCTGAGAAGGGGGAGATGTAGATGATACTTTAAAGAAAAGTTTAAAGGTTACACAATTAAAATGATGACAGGCTTTCAAATGTTGGCAGCAGATCTTTTGCTGCTTATACCTACAGTGTCCAGTGTACCTACTTGTGAATGTTTAGAGGGTTTGTCTTTGAGCGGACACTCATATGAAATGATAGTGTTTTGAGCTGATGTCATTGAGTGCAGCTACGCTCTCCCCACTCCTCAGGAGCTAGTTGTGACTTTACATCAACCCCTGACAACTTAAGTTCCACCCTTTGCCTTGCCAGAAATTTAAATCGACTTAACTCGATGCCTCCAAAGTACACTGAGAGCCCTCCAGAGATTTGTTTATTTCTGCTGTCCAAGTTATTTATTGTGACAGAGACGTCGCTGCCTGTCTGCCTTTTGAGAGGACATTGTAAATTAATGACTGGTGTCGTAAAAGTGCCAGAGAAAGTCACACACAGTAATTTTTTTGTTGCGCTTCAGGTTAAAAATCACTAAACATTAAAAAGTGATGCTAAAATGTAAACTTAAGTGTGATAATAGGGGCAAGTGCAGTAAACAGCACATTTTCAGATATTTCTCTCACAACAGAAGGGATTTGTGTTCTTACACAGCCTCTAATTTTGACTGATTGATTGAGTGATTAGATTTCCTGCTTCATGAACTATATATTTAGTCATGAAGAAGTTACATCCATCAGCTGCGCACTTGTTGGGGATTTTAATTTACCAGGCCACTCGAGGCTTTAAATATTTATAAATCTAAATTATTCAGAAGCCCTTAAAGTGACACTTTAAAAAATGGAAAACGGTTTACTGTGTGTCTACTCAACTATTACTGAAACTGAGGATTGGGATCTCAATGTGAAGCAATGATATCAAAAGAATACACTGTGAATGCACAGTGATACATATAATAATAACTAAAGCAAAGAGCTGTACACCTGTTTATGGTCTTTCAGCAGTCTGTAAATAATAAATACACATTTACAGGGCAAGGTTTAATGTACTATAATGTAAAATACATTCATAAATTGAGTATATCCTCTATAAATAGAGACAGAAGGATTTTTTGTTCATTTAAGCAACCAAACAGACAAAAAAAGTTAGTCAAATACACGTAGAGAAGTCTTTTTCTTTCCTTCTTTCCTTCTTTTTTAAATATATATTTCTGAACCTTGCTGTTGAGTGACAGCTGCAGCCCAAGTACCCTTATGGATAAAGGATGGACTTCTTAAAGCCAGAGATTGTGTGTGAGTGATTGACAGCTGAGTGGTGCAGTGGAAGGTGGATAGATGAAAAACTGTGGAAGGTGGATAGATGAAAAATACTCTCTGTTGGGTCTAAGCCGTTTTGCAGCATCATGGTGTCTTGCAAGTTTTGAAAACTCATTCCAGTTTTCTCATGGACTCTGGTCTCTCTCCTCTGACTCAGTGCAAACAGAGTTTCAACCTGTGTATCAACAGCATTAGTGAGGGGGTATGGTTATGCTGGAGATCCAAGATTGCTGTGGTAAATCTCATGCTCACTTTGCTCATGGACAGTGTTGCATGGTTAACCCATTTAATCCCACCGGTCCCACATTATATCTAAACAATCATTGAATGTTAAATAATGACAATGATGCTTTGAGCTAAATGCTAACATATGCATGATAACATGCTGACATTTAGAAAATCTAATCATTTACATCACTACTTTAGCGAGCATTAGCTAATTAGTATCTAATACAAAGTACAGCTGTGGCTAATGGGAGTGCCATTAGTTTGGTAAATATTAAAATCAATTGTTTAAACAATCCTTTAATTGGTTGTAAACAACAATATTGGACAAAGTGAAATATAAATTAAGTTCCGGTCTGACTCTTTTTTTTATTTCAGTCATTATCTCTAATTTAAATGTCAGTACATGTAATTAATGATGGCCAAATGAAGCTTCCTGAAGCTGTGAGATTTTCTGTCCCATTGGTTCACCACAAGGTTCATTACTCTGTACTTCATTCAGCAACACTCACTTGTGACATCTGTTGGTCAAGTTAATGTGTAGCAGCCAAATTATTCATGAACTTTTTCATATCAAGAACAATACAGCCCAGCTATCTCTTCTATTACCTATTACCTATTACCTCTCTCTCTCTCTCCATTATATATATATATATATATATATATATATATATATATATATATATGTATATATATATATATATATAGAGAACCGATGACGTATACCACGCAAACTGAGGCCTTGTTTGTCATGGCTCACAGTTTTCTGCAAAACAATACAAGCCTAGAAGCGGGGCTTCATCTGACACGCCCCTTTATACTCAATACACACCTCGAAGCCTGGGCTTCAAACAGCCCATCATTACCTGTAATCGGCTGGCCAATTAAAAAATGGTTCCTCCTATGAATCAGCAATGTCCATCATTATGTCAACATAGCTGAGATGTAGCTTTCACGTTTGAAGAAACTACCTAATAGAGTAATTTAGGGGGAAAAAAAAGTCCTTCAGATGTTTTCCCTGCATCCATGTACATGAATGTCTCTCATTTAGATCAAAGTGAGGAGGCTGATTTGCTGTTTGTTTGTTTGTAACTCTGAAGTTTTAGGCAAAGTGATTTCAGTTAGAGTGTGTGTGTGTGTGTGTGTGTGTGTGTGTGTGTGTGTTATTGGGTCTCTAGTCACTCCACACAATGTGCGTGTGTGTCCTTGTGTGTGTGCAGTGCAACAGATCTGCTTAAGCTGTGTGTGTGTGTGTGTGTGTGTGTGTGTGTGCGCGTGCATGTGCGGTGTGGTGTTCTGATGATTAGAGACAAAATGTGCTGTTTGTAGCACTTGGGTAGCTATCCTGGTAGCTGCTAGCACTAATGTTCCCCAGTGGACAGTTTAGGCTCACCATTAGGAATAGTGGCACACACACACACACACACACATATAGTCAAAAAGTTTGACTTCAGACAGGCATCACGCACACAAATTACAACACTGATATAAGTACACACAAACATACTGTCATTGTGATGAAGTTTGGAGTGAGTCTAAGTTCTGAAAGTGCCTGAGGTAAAATAAATACACAATTAAACTGATGGAGTGTCAGAAGCAGCATTTATCAAACTGAGGAACTACACAGTCATCTTTGTCCAATATGCATTTAATGGTGATGGGACAGCACTGCGAGAAAACTGCCACCAGTGCTGGAGGACACTTTCTGACAAGGGACTGTCACTTCAGTGCTTATATTGCAGACATGATTTATTTATTTAACATTTTATGTAAGAAGAAGATCACAAAAGATTTTCATTAATGTTTGAGTGGAAAGCAAGGACGTGAAGACTTGTGGAAAAAAAAAAAAAAAAAACACACCGCTGGGACTGATGCTTTATGGAAGTCCTTCATTTTATAGCTGCACTTGGCAAAAATTTAAATGTAAACTCAGTTAAACAACCTAAATCATAAACATCCCTCCTGCTGTAATTAAGACAACTTAGGACAAACTATATTTCTAAAATGAAACTCTGGATTTTGGCACTTCAGAATCATGTCAGCAGGGAACTTACTGTACATGTGTTTCAATTGCCTTTTGGATGTGAGTGTGTATGGACACTGCGTTGTCCCCTAAGATGTGTGGTGAAGAGTTGTGCTCCCAGTGAAGTAAAGCCATATAATGTTGTGCAGCAAAATGAGATGAATGAATGCCCCGGTAAAAACAAAACAAAAAAAGTACTGCCATTTAAATGATGATTATAGTTTCATCACAACGTGGGTTTTATTTTTGTGTCATTCTTGAGAAGTTTAAGTTCACTGCTGAGTTCTGCAAACATGGCAACTTTGGTCAGAAGCAGTCAGATGATTAATAAGTTTGCACTCACTCAACCAGAAAAGAGACGTCAGGTTGGCATATCTTGAGTTTATTTGCAAACTTTCTTGTACATCCAAGTCTTCTATTTCAACAATTCCGCAAGCTTCTCTCACAGGATCCAGGTTGAAAATATCTTACTTGGTCATTCTCTAATTTACAAAATTTACAATCAAAAAACCTTATTTCTCTATAGCTTTCCTACTGCTAGTGAACTGGACACACTGTCCTCTGAGTTACACACTTTAGATCCTAAACACAACAGTGGTTCAAGCACAACAATAAACACAGTAATTTAGAATTCTCAAACAAAAATGTCCAATAATCTCCAATAACTTGTGTAAAAGACAATAAACATAAATGGCAACAATTGCATTATAGAGTAAAAAATTTGAGTATTAGCACATATCAACAAAAATACAACTCAACTTTGGCACATACAGCTGTTGTTTGCAAGACAGCATCTCTGGTTTGATACTTGAAGAAGAAAGACTGTCCATCGAACATCCAATGTTAATATTACTTTTTTTTTAACACCAAAGAAACTAAGAAATACTGGCTTGAACTCATCACCTTAAAGAGTAACTAAACATCCCATGAATGTCTTGTATTTGTTTTCACCTTGCAGTAATGATGCTGAGGTCTATTCCTGAGTGTATCAGCACACTGTGAAATCACTTTTGCAGGGACAACAGAGCACATTTCTGATCATACCCAAACCACACTGAGTGGTAATGGGGATGAAAGGCTACTTTACAGAACAGTGTTCATGATACTTTAAATAAAGTTCTCCATTACTTTGCTCCACCATATGACAAGCACAAATACTGCAGGTCCATTAGGTCATCAGAACAAGGCCTTGTGCCCAACTCAAAGTTCTTTTTTCCCCTGTGTTTTGTACCTGTACTCTGTCATGTATAATGGTGAAGTACTTTGTAACCCTGAATTTGGTGTGCTACATAAAACACAACATCTTTGCCTCTCTTGTCTCTTTAATGTAAAGGCAGTTTATGGATTTCACGTTACATGATTTCCAGTAAAGACGATTTATGTTGCAAATGCAATTAAACTGCTCCGAATCTAATACTTATACTGGTACTACACCAGTATTCCTTCACATTATGGTGCTACAGATGGGGGACAAAGAGAAAACAAACATCAGCAACAACCGTCTCAGTAAGATGTTGCAACTAGAAGTGAACAAACAGAGTTCCCCCATGTTGGGAGAGGTCCTACAATGGATTCTGGGAACAAAAACCTGACATTTAACTTGTGGGCCTCCACCAGAGAGAATGACACCACCACAGGGATGGCAGGGGATGTATTTTTTTTATTTATTTTTATTTTTTTTTCAGTGCGGCATAAAGCTTAAATAATACATTATCATTTGAAACACACCTCAGTTACAATGCTGGTCACTGCTCTGCACTAACTAATATGAAATGTTTTTTTTTGTTTTGCTTTGTTTTTTTTCTGTTTTCATCTGTCTCTATCTGTTCCTCCTCTGCCTAATTTATCTGTATCAGTGTCTCTGCAGTTTCTCTCTCTCCTTCCTTTTTAGTAATATCTTTAGTTTTCTCACTGTCTGCCTCTGCTCCCTCTCTGTGTTTGTCTTTCTGAAGTGAACTCACTAATGTTTGCAGCTCTCTGGCCTTGGCTGCTGCCTGGCTAATTCCAGCTATACAGCTGTTTTCAATGTCTTACATTTGCATGCCATCTTGATCGGCTCTTTTTTTTTTTTTTTTTTAATTAACATAGTTAACTGTCTCTAGCTGTATTCTACATTACTGCCACAGCACAGGACACTTAAATCTAAGCAGCCACTACTACTGTATCCAGGAGTAACGTTCCCTTAATGACTAAGCCTTTTTGCTTGAAGCCAGATTATCCATCACTAAGAGCTGTTTTAAAAAGCATCAGATATCTGTCTTTGTAAAGAGAGTACTTACTTGGGCTCCACTACATTACAAAAACAACTAAAATGGATTTATAGTCAGTAATGGATTAATGTAACAGAACACTCTCGCCGTAATAACAATAAAACAGATGTTGCACTGTACCACCACCAACAGCACAGTTGGAGGACTTTCACTGGTGTTCTCGGAGAGACAGATACTGTACATTGATGCTTACTTTTAAAAAGAAAAAAAGCTGTAAATCAGTCTGTATGTGATGACTTTAAGTCAGTTTTCTTTTAAAACATTGCCCTTTGAAATTAAATGTTGCTACTGTTCTCTAGCTGAAGATACACTCATCATTTCAGTGTTTTTTTTACCCTCTGCTTCTGCAGCCTATACTTTATTTATTGGGTCTTTGTTCACACTGTGAATAGCTTTTTATGGAGACGCAATTTGATGACTAAAAAACAATAATTACTTTGTTAGCTTGAGAAAATACAGCTCCTATGAAAATGTACCAGCAGATAAGTGCATGGTACAGGTTTTTAAATGTGATGTCCACCATTCAAAGCCTTTCTGTTTTGCTGCTACTACAACCATAATTAGTTGTGACCTCTCCTCTCCTATCAAGCATGTGATATTTAAGCTAAAACATTAGTTTTCTATACATCATTTGTTCATTTTTTTGTTCATTAGAAGCCACTAAGAATAGAAATATTACATAGTGGCAGGGACTTTTTTGTTTGTTTATTTCCTATATATTTATCTGCATTTCAAACGTCAGTGTGATTTTAAATGAGGTTTACCTACATAAAGTTTAGTTTCACTTCAGCTCTTTAGTTGGTCATAATCATTTTTTTTTTTAAATACTGGACAAACTTAAATTTTGAGGTAATTAACAGAGAATATATCTTGTGAGGATTATGAAAGTTATTAGATATGTAAGATGAGATATTTTATGTTCTTGAAAGGCAAAAAAAGAAAAGCCAAGTCAGTTTCTCTTTTGAGACAGACACAATGACAAAAACAGCAAAATGTCACCATAATGCTATGAAACTTCCTCAAAACCTCTGCAAAATTAATCATTTCATAAATGCAATGCAGTGTTCTTGCATGGACACTTGCTTTTCTACCCCCCTTCTCAGTTATGAAAAGCTTTGACACCTTTACCTAACATTTAAATAAATTTGATGTTTAGGCAAAATCATCTTATGTAAACTATTATTAAGTTTTTTTTCTTATATAACTTTTTTTCAGTTTATGACAGTTTTTTTTTTTTTTTATCACTCAGCTTCTCTAAACATTCACTTCTGTCAGTGTGCTATAACACTTTAATTCTCAAGGAGGTTCTAAGGACAGCTGGTGATACCACATCCTATCCACGCCTTCTATTACACATATGTTATACACACACACACCCACATATATATATATATATATATATATATATATATATATATATATATATATATATATATATATATATATGAAACTTCCTTCTGTCCTTTTTAATATTCTGAGTTCTGGATTTGCCCTTTCATCTTGGAAAAATTCTTCTGTTTTGACAGATTGGAAAGAGCTGAGGGCTCAGACCTCCAGCTTAAATTAGTTTCCTCTGACATCCAAGATGAGAGAGAAAGAGTGAGAGCAAATCTCAGTGAGGAAAAGAGGAGGGTGGAGAGATGGAGAAAGAAGAGCGCTTTTAATTTTTGCTCTCTGAGATCTGCTTTTGGAAAGATAGAGAAAAGCACAGTGAGAGAGAGAGAGCACAGATATAGAAAGGAATGAAGAGAATGACAGAGATTGAGAAAGTAATGGGTGAAAGAAAAATCAAGGAAGAATGACAGAATAGAGACAGAAAATGCGAGAGGAGAGATGAATGGAGGGTGTGACTACAAACAATGTAGACAGACGCAAAAGAAAGACAGGAGAAAGACTGATATTGTAAGTTTTAACAACAACTGACATCCTGAGAGAAAGAAAGAGAATTCAAACTCTATAAAAAGATCTTCCCTGACCATATTACATACTTCTGAAGAACAACAGGACATTTACATTACGCCACATTTCACATCACAGCTGTAAACTTTACTGGTTTTCTCTCTGTTTTGGCCTTTTCTCCACATTAACCATGCCATAGTAAAATAAAGTGTTGCCATTAAACTATATCTCCTGTTTATTTTGTCAGCTACTTAGGGAATCCTGGTTTGCCTTGTTAAAGTGGTATTGCAGCTATTTATTATGGTGTTAAGAGAATAAAACAAGAGAGAGATTTAAAGATAAGTCCATGCTTGGACGCTCACTTTCACAAGAGTCAGGGGTTAATGTCTGTGTGCTACGGATTGACTAACTAGCTAACCAGGCATCAGGAGCTACTGCTAGACTCTCTGTCATGACAAATCCATTTTATATTTATGTCAGGCAATATCACAAATTCTCCTTGAATGGGCTTTTCAATCTGTGCAGTACATGACACCCTCTGTCCTTACACTCTCAGGAGGGATATGGGTGTTTGCATTCATCTTTTTTATGGTAGCTGAAAGGTATGAGGACTCACAGGTGAACTCTGAGAATAAGCGCTTTAATTACCCAAAATGTTAGAGGAATGAATAAAAAAAAAAAAGCAATAAACTTCTGGGCCCATAAAAGAGGTCAAATGAACAAAACTAAACTCAGTTAACAAAGCAACTTGACAAACCACCTGACCTTACAAAACTCAGCTGTCTAGTCGTTAATTTGAAGTAAACATTCTACTAATCAAAGCTAAAAGTAACTGAATAACAAACTTGAATCTAATGAAATCTAATGAATCTAATGAAAAAACAAAAAAGGGGCACTTGGAATAGCCTGGTTGGTCCTTCCTGCATTTAGGCTCACTGCATCCTGAGGCCCATCCATCTGGCCAAGCCTGGTTGGATGTCCCCAATAAAAGATAAATAAAACAATTAAAATAAATTAATTAATAAGATAAATTAACTTAACCTAATGTTAATAGTGCCTATACATAAGCATAAAGAGTGTGATTGTGCTGAAGTCACTGGAATGGATACAAATGGATATTGTACTGCGAGATCAGATATTTTGGCAGAAAACAAATATGTTGTCTGGAAATATTTTACTAATGTTTTCAATATCAGTGTATTAGCCAACTATATAATTGACATTTCTTCATTAAGTTAATAGAAAACATGATCTGGTCACAATTATGTTTCCTACAAAACATATTTGCTGTTGCAGTTTAGTTGTATAGAAACATAATATTTGGGAGACATAGCATCACCAAGCCCGGCATCATTCACAGATGACTTCATAGTGGGGGAGATGTGCACCAGACATGGCATTAGGGTAAAAGTAAGGTCACTAAAAATTATGGCCTTAACACCCATCCAGGCCTGCTTTTCCATTATTCAGTGACAGGAAGCAGATATAGAGGAGTGTCCTCCCGAACCAGATTGTCCATTAACACGTCAAAGCAGATGTGTGAGAAATTTAAGGTCAAATGGCCGGTTCAGAAAATCAGCTCTAATGGACACAAGGCCATACTGACTGCTGAAATAAACACCCCAAACCCCCAGAATGAAAAGTTGTCCATTCTATCCAACAAGATTTAATCTCCTCATTGGACATTTGACTGTTACTGTTGTCAAGAAAAGTAACGCGAAAATATCTATGCTGATTAGACTCTTAAAAACCTACAGAGCCAAACTTCCTCCCCCAGTTGATCTCTCTCTGGAGGGAATTAACCAAAGCTCTTGTCATAAATCACACCACACTCTAATCTTAACTAGGAGCCAGAATTATTCAGTGAATTTGAAAATCTGAGATTTCTACAACATTCCAGAGCTGAAATGTCTTTGACATCCAGAGGCTAAAGAGTAGAGACAGGCTGGTGGAATCATCACATAGCATCGACAGGACACTTCTGGAGCTCCACTCACAGTTGTTATGCTAAAGTTGCTGACTCCAGACACAGATGACTCAGATAAGCACTTGGGGTTTACCCCCAGGAAAATTATTGATAGTGTTAGTGCTATTAATGTACCATCGTTTGTCATTATTATTCCTTTAGCTGTAATAATAATTATTACTATTATTATTATTATTACTATTATTACTACTACTATTTACACTTTGACTTAGTCTGTGTATCTGCAATGTTGTCTTTCTCCTACCCCATTCCCCCACCCCCCTCTCTTTCTGTCTAAACTCAACCAGTCGAGGCAGATGGCCGCCCACCTTGAGTCCGGTTCTGCTCGAGGTTTCTGCCTCTTAAAAGGAAGTTTTTCCTTGCCACAGTCGCCTAGTGCTGCTCATGGTGGGATCTGTTGGGTTTTTCTCTGTAAATCTTATAAGATAAAGAGTACGGTCTAGACCTGCTCTATATGTACAGCGTCTCGAGATAACTTCTGTTGTGAATTGGCGCTATATAAATAAAATTTGACTTGACTTGACTTGACACAGTAAAATTACAGTGGATGACAAAGTTACAGATACATTGGAATCATATAATGTTATTATGGATCCAAGCAACTTCCAGAATCAACGGATAGGACTTCCAGAGTCCTAACTTCCAGAGTCAACAGATAGGACTTGAACTGCACCCCCCCCCCCCCCCCCTGGTGTGTGAACAACAACACACACGGGGGGGGCGTGCTGGAAGACAGGGAGTCCAGTAGAGGTTTGACATTCACAAGAATTCACAAGAACACATTTATGGCCCAGTCACTGTGTGGGTAACTGAGTTGTAGCTGTGCTAGCGGCTCTCCTACAAGAGGCTCTCCTGCTGTGTGGGAGGGAGTGCCTGTACGTAATGGTAGCCCTGCTGTCAAGGTAGTGTTACTGTTCATCACCCCTGAATTTCTAGTGAAACTGAATATAGCACAGCTATGTGTTGAGTTTACCACCATAGAAGAAGAAGAAGAAATCTCTTGTTCATGTCCAAAGGTGTCTCTCCATCAGCATCTGTTAAAGCTACATTTGCTAACCACGCTAAGGCATAGAACAGCCATAGTTCTGGTAGAGTAAGAGGGCAGAAAATAATTAAAACTGTAAATAATGAATTTGAGAATAAGAGTGACTTATGATCTTGCACTTTGCCTGCTCCTCACCAATCTGCTTTTATACTGAGCACATTTTCTCTTTCTCTTAGGACAATTACTCTTGTTCAGACTGTCAGCTTAAAAAGTAACAGCTTCTGTTTCTTTCACCCTTTAGGTGGTGTAGTGAGTCTGATTTGACACTTCTACCAGCATTGTGATAACATCATCAGGGTCAGTTTCTCAGACCTTACCAAATTCCACCAAAGCCACAGAGACAAGACACATGCTGCTTCCACTGTCTGAGTAGGACTCCCTGTTGGTCGTGTGTAAAGGTGGTGTTGTGGTATCTATGAGGTGTGATCAAATCACTACCAGTAAACTTGTTCAGGTGTCTGACAACAAAAACTGAAACTAAACCATGAGTTCAGCTCTGAAAACACAGTAGAGGTGATAATGGAGAGCAGGAGGAGTCTGTACAAGGATTTAAACAGGGGGAGTCAGTGCAGACTGCCGTCTCCAATCATAAATGTCTTTTTGAAAATGACCTGAGAGGTCATCAGGGTGGGGATTGTCTCAGGAACAAATCCTCCCACTATATGCAAAGGTAGGGTTCCCTGACCTCATCAGCAGAACATAGTATCATCCGCCCACACTTAATCCTCTTCATGGTGTAATCCTGGGTTGATTCAAATGTTTCATCTCCAGCACTTCTATGGAAGAGACACAATATCCTTATGCAACCACCCAAACAGAACAACAGTGTTCATACATTTTCACTCTTACTTGTCCGTGAAGTATTTGCAACACATGAAAATAGGGAAAATAATAAAAACATGAGAAGAAATACAAATTACTGTCTCTACGAGGAGCCCTGCTGTACCATGCAAGTTGACTGAGTTTCAAGGCAGTAAAGGTCACTGCAAAAAGCCTAAGAATGAATCTACCCTGCCCTTGAACAGGGAAGTCTAGTCCTCCTTTAAATACTGTCTGAAATCCTGCATTGCCAACCTTCCAAAGCATGCATTACAGTTTGGTCAAATAATCGATTTCTCCACATCAAACTTCATATCATATCAACATACCAATACATCCAAAGCCAAATTTTACTTTTATTTAATTTTATGTAAAATGTTACTGGAAAAACAGTGTCATATGAATCCGGATTTGGGAACTACCACAGTAAACTGAATTTGCCATATATACCTCAATTCAATTCAGGTTTATTTATACAATGCAGAATCACAACAGAAGTTATCTCAAGCCACTTTTCATATCGAGCAGGTCTAGACCATACTCCATACCATACAGACCCAACAGTTCCCACCATGAGCAGCACCCAGCGGCGGTGGCGAGGAAAAATGTCCTTTAAGAGGCCGAAACCTCGAACAGAACCAGACTCAGAAATGACAAAGCACAAGTTTTGGTCTTTTTCACAGAGGACATTTTGACATGACACAGTATATAAAGCACAGGTGTAAATAATGTAATGAATGATGGCTGAATTCCATTAAGCTGCTTCAGTTTCAGGGTCCTGGTATTGTGCATGCTGCCTAACTGTCACACTGTCATGACTTACTGAGACACCTTATCTGCAGAATGCTCCACTGTGTTGAGCAGCTAGTCTCTTGCTGTGTCTGCCTGCTGTTTGGTGTTGCACAGGTTTTGCACAATGTCAGCTGTATAGTCACTGCCACACTGTTTTTACATTATCGTATGGTACACTGTATACATGCACTGCATGATAGCAGAGACATAAGAGGTGAAACCAATACCATGGAACAGGCATACCTAAAGGTAATGCAACCATTCACGGTGAGAAGCATGTATCTCTATAATGGACCCATGTTCTAGATAGTGGAACTATCTACAGCTCCAGATCTCCCTCTTGATGATATCATTTACATAATGAAACAATACATAGCCTACATAAGTGATTACAGTGAAGCACCACTGATCACTGTTAAAGATGGACACTGGCAGTCCACATTAACAACACAGCTTTCTGGTGTTCCACAGGACAGCCAGATTAAATGGACATAGACCTAAATAAAAAGATTTAACTCAGAAATAGAACTCATAACATTGTGTCTATGTACTGACTGCTTTGAGATGTTCTGACACCATATATCATGAAATATCTAATTGGTATAAGTTTCTTTCATATCAAAAGATGGCAGTACATCAGAGGCAAAACTCTACTGAATGAAGTAGATTTTTGAATTTACCGTCAGTCCAGGTGATGTGATATTGGCTGATAGAATGTTTGATGTGATATATTCAGTTGCTGTGGGCAATGTTGAGCTTAAAACCCCAGATTTTACTGAAGGGAAAAAGTAACTGGGTCCACTGGAAGTGGAGTCCACACGAGAACTTGCATCAATCCATATAGGGAGAGTTATCAGTATTGGTATATCAAGTATAAATGTCATTCAAATGTGTTTACGCCTCTAAATAAACAGTCCACTACTGACACTGGCTCCCTTTTAGTTAAACATTGTTATTTTCATTAGAGAAATGATGACAATAACAATGATGATATCATACTTTTAATCATGAATAACTATACACATCTTTAACATTAAATGTCTACATTTATCTATATACAAAAATTATACATACGTATGTGGTTTCACTGGCCTGTGCTGAATAGAACACTCCAAAACAATGTTCAGCTGTTTTTGTGTTTTCTGTGCTGTTGCAAACACACTCTACCTGCTCTGAAATGAAACATTTATGGACAAATGTGTAAAACTTTTCACACATGGCTTCAAAAAAGTCAGTATCAGTTCTCTCAATGTGGACTTTCCCTTTGCCTAATTTCCCTGGTTCCCAGACAGTAAAGTCATGGTTGCTTGCTTGTGTCAGATGAACCTGTGTCTGCACCTCATAGAAGCACTGATGGCTCCTTTCCAATTAAAGTTTACCCTCCACCTCTTGGAGACAAAATGTTCTATCCTGTTTGCTTTCCTCCCTCAAAGTGCTCTTCTTAAGGCTGCTGGATGCCTTTCCCTCCAACACGCTCATCTCTTAGCAGTCACATGTTAATGTGCTGTCTGAGGATGCCCCTAACCATGGGTATTGAGGGATGATGACTAACCCTTCCTTCCTGACAGTGAGGTTGGTGGCCCTCCATCATCTTGGTGTACTCCTCAGTTACCTTTCCCTCATGCTCAGTACCCCATCTAAAAACAGAAAAAAAGTTGTAACCCTTAAGTATCAAATGATAGTAATAAATGATAACCATACCAATGTACACTGCTCATATCACAGTAACATTATGACTGTGAGGCACTATTCCAAATGACATCTTACTGCCAGATGTGTTATTTATCTCCATCATTTGTATTTTACCAGCAAAGTGATAAGGTAAGTGGATGTAAATCACAAACATAATGCAAACTTAATGGGGAGAAAAACATTGGCAATGTACAGAACATTTTCAACACACACTTTCACAGCACTTAAGCCTGTAGAGCTGTTAAAGCAGTAATTTATGCTGTATTAAAAAAGCAAAAAAAAAAAAAAAAAAAAAAAAAAAAAAAACAACTTTCTGCACATTGCTGTGGTTTCACCCCCCCCCCCAATCACTTTTGTGACTGCTTTTGGTCTATGTTGGATCCCTGATTTCCACTTTTTTGGGTGCCACTAACATCCAGTGCAAAGTGGATGTGGAGACCTGAGAGAGTGTGGTGTGTAGTTTTGATGCTTGATAGCACAGTTTCTTCAGCAGCGGAGACAGCTGGTTTGATCAGGTCACTGTCACAGGCTGCTCAGATGTCTGACACAGTCACCCTCCCTGCCGTCTGGTCAAACCACATGCCACAGTTTGATTGTAGACTTTTGATCACAAAGCACTGGAATTGGAAAAAAAAAAAAGGTTGAGTGCATTTTATGTTACAAATATAAATAGTGATTAATTTAGTTTTATTGAAAAAATATATTAGAAAAAGGATAACTACTGGATTCTGTGGAGAACTTAGTTTTCTGCACTTGAACTATCCTAGAACCTTGTGCCTGGAACATTCTTAACATGCATGTCTTCAACCACATTTTATGACTGTTTAAAGATTTACCTGTTCTTCTGTTATGTTTAACCCCATAAATACCTCTTTGTTCTTAGCCTGCATTTCTTGTGATGACATTGACCTGTACTGTGTACATCTTGCTTGGTGATGGTGAGGAATGATCAGTCACACTGCTGAAGGTATGCACCTATTTACATGACCAGGCATGTTTGGCAGGTTTCTTTTCAGAGCCCTCTGATATATGTTGCAAATTGTAGATTGCTGTGCATTCATCTGGGGCTAGAGGTGGTTGGTGTAAGCAGAGGGATTCTTCACAAGATATAAACAACAAAGTCTAGCTAGCAATCTAGTCAATATGTTATTGGTGACAAACCACTGTCACCCTGTGTGTGTGTGTTCAAAGTTTGCTCCTAGACGCTGACAGAACCATGCAGGACACATTCACCCCAGTGGCGGTCTGCAGATTAGTCCAATGGGAAATGCTGACACAGAAGGCCACAGTGGGCACCATTTTGAGATTTATTTTATTTATTTATTTGGAGTAGTTGTAAGGGGCAATAGAAGCCAATTTTCTGGTTTCCTGGTTCCCTCACAGATCATAAAAGACAAACACAACTCCACCCCCTTGTGTCTGTAAATCTACAACAGCCAGAGCAAAAGGAATTGGAAAAGCAAGGCTACTCACATTTATCAGTCCCAGTGATAAGAAGAGCTCCAAGAAATTCACCAGCAGGGGAATCAGAGTTCTGCAAAGCACAGACACTGAAACACCTGCAATTTAAATTACCTGCAGATAAGTGGGCCAGTGAAAAAAGGCAGACATTGGAAAACAAATTTCCAGAGAGAAGGTATAATTCCTGATCAGTGTGAAATGATGATATGAATGTGTCTTAACCTACGGTAAGACACATTCATTCATACTGGTAAATTTGAATATAAAGCTAGTAAATGAGCCCCAAGAACCTTTCAGCTGTAAAACTCCTTTTTTAATGGGGAGAGAGCAGGGAGAGCCACTGACAGCCTGTCATAACATGAGACTAATTGTGGCAGGCAGTTACTGCATAACTCTAACGGCCAGTGTCCATCAGTCAATCAGTGTCACTTCCCTTATTAGTAAGTCATAATTTCATGGCAATGACATTACTGTCTAATATTTACATGATAATATTTTTTAACCTTTTAGTTTGAGAGGGGCAATGCAGAGTGACAGGGAGATTTCTTTTATTCCTATTATTTTTCACACCATAAGGCAGCTATGTGCAGGCCCAGTTGGCAGGCTGCTGTGGCAAGTGGACAAACTAGTGACATACTAGCAACCTTTGTTGTCATGGTTAAAATAAACTCATGGTTAAGGTTATGGGACAGTCATGGGAAGGAATGAAGGAAGTAAGGAAGAGGAAACAAGGCTAACTATTGGTTTCACATGGGAAAAGGGCAGCAGACTCTAGTTTCATAGTCCTGTGTTTTGTGGATCCATCCATCCACCACAACCCTCCGTACTCTTAACACAGGCTGTCGCTCTTCATACTAGATCACCTGTCTTCCTCCTTTGCCCTTGTCTTTTTTGATATTGTTGCTGGAAATCATCTCACAATAAAACATAATTAACTAGCTAAATAACTAAATGTCACTTAGCAAGGTAGCAATATGATCTTTCTCTGTTGTTAACTGGACAACTCAGACATATTTGTTCCTCTGACTTCTATCACAACTTACAGCAAATGATGTAAGTCGGTGATGTCAGGCAAAGCAAGCCAGAGCGCCACAGTTTCCCAGCATGTGCTTTACCCATCAGAACATCAGCACCAGACTGTTGAAATGAAGAGAAAATGAAAAAATAGTGAAGTACCTTCTGAACAAAAGACTGGGTGATGAAAGACAGTAAAAAGGAAAAAAAAAAAAAAGGGGGGGGGGGGGCATTTGAACAAAAGGTGAGAGGGAGAACAAAGAGTTTCACTTAAACTTAACTGGTTGTCATGAAGCAAAGGTCCAGGAAATGCCAGGAATAAAAGCCTGGGAGCCATGCCATGACATTAAAAGACAAAGATTAACCATGTGAAAATAAATGGAATGGGTACAAAAATACAGTCACTTAAAATTCAAAGCAGCAGGATCTGGCTGGGGTGGAGGGTGAACTTTCAAAAAGCCAACAACAGTGATTAGGCACAAAAATGGAAACCTGAATTATTATTATTTTTTAACTTTATATTTTAATATGTAATTTTGCTTCCTTTTATCTCATTGTTTTCAGAGTTTTGATGCAGTCTAGCTTCATGTGTAGGAGAATCTTGACTATTTCATGTTGTTGTTCCAACTTCGTATTATGCTGCTGGTGTCTCTGGGTTAAAAAAACAAAACAAAAAAAAACAAAACAAAAACAAAACAAAATATTGCTATTGTGTAAAAGCATAAGTAATAATGTCTTTGGTGAAGGTACATAAGATGTAACCAAGTCAGTGACATGAGTTGGGAGCCCTGTGAATTGAACGTTTTTGGTAAATCTTGTTGGAGAGCTTGTTGCAACATTTCAGCAAGATAAAGAAACTGTTTGACTGGGAGTTATTCAAAATCTTTTCTTTGAATATACAGTTGGTTGTGAGGAGATTTTTAAGGAAGAAAGAAGAAATAAAGTGCTATTTTTGGATGAACTTGAGATTTTGAGATTGTGTAGGTGAACAAGGTTCTTCACATAGTGACTGAAGAAAAACTTTTTATTTAATTGTGAGAGATGCCTCCCAAGAAAAGTGACATCCAGATAAATGTCAGAACCTAAGGTTTCTCAACACAACATTGTATTGTAATGAAATGATCAGTGTTATTCATGTCACCTGTCAGATGTTTTAATGTTTTGGCTGATCGGTGTATGATCCCAATAATGTGAAAAACTACTGTTGTTGATCTTAAAGGTGGCTCCAGGCATGTTCAGAGATATATAAAATACTCTGCTTTGAATAATAAATTGTCTCTAATATATCTATTCCTCATAAAAGTTCAATAACCTGTAGTTAGAAATTCTTCAAATGAAAATCTGTCTCCTCTTTCATTATATCCAAATATAAATAAATATGTTACTGACAGACAGTTATCAATGTATATGCAAGAAACTGCATTTCCACTTTGAACTGTCCATCTCCTGCAATGACAGTTAACTGACAAGCTGCTGATAGGGAGAGACGGGTTGTTATTGGTGAGTGTGGAAGAGAGAGAGAGTTTAAAAAATGATCCAATTAAATGAATTAATAAAACAAACTAACTAACCAATAATAAAACAATGCCAATACACTACCAATAAACAAGGAAATGTCTCTGCTCTCTGCGCTCTGTAGAAAATCTTCAGCTACCTCAGGTCACTGGGTTGACACAAGTTGAGGGACTCAGCCATCCAACAGAAGAGACTTTCACAGATACAACACAAAACAGAGAGATCTGTTTATTAAAGTCAATCATGTAGTTGGCATCACTGTACTTAGTGATTAAGAGATTACATTACTTTTATTCAAACTGATGTACAAGTGAGGCACAACACTAAAGCTTCCATGCAGTAGGAGAAGTATTAACGTACTAAATCTATTGAATAAGGCAAATTGCAGGAGATCAATTTAAAAAGTGTATCCAAATGCATAGTAAGTGCTATTTCAGAATGTTAGGGTTTTATAGGTGTCAGGATGGGAGGTACTGGACGAGACGAGTCCTCAAGAGATTCTTGAAGATAGAGAGAGATACTCCTGCTCTGATAGCATTTGGTAGCTTGGCAGTGCCAGACAATGATCCTTAGAGGAATGCTGCACACTCAGACGTCTTGAGTGTTAGTGACTTGTATTTGTTTCAGGCAGCCATGGGCAGCCAGTGGAGGATTAATGAAAAGCATAAACACAATGCACACATGATGCTGCATCTACTGCATACCACAAAAAAAAACAAAACAAAAAGAAAACAACATGTATTGTTCCACAATGAGACTCCAGAGCAGCTTCAGTGGTCCTCATCAGACTCTTGTGTGTGGGATGAGCAGCTTTGTTGAGATCGGCTGATGACAGCTATAGAATATGGTCCAGTGCTTTACGAGAAGAATGTTTAAATTATAAACTTAATATGTTCAATCTTCTAAGCAACTGAAAGGTGTCAGTGTCAGACACATTATATGAATAGGTTATGTAAATGACACTCTATTGTTTTAAAGGGAACTACAGTCTACATAACTTCTGACCACTTGTGGCAGCACTAAACTCTTTGGTTCCGATCAGCACATAACAAATTTGTCAATAAAGTCTGTTTATCAGAGTGACAACTTTCTTGCCATTCTTACAGCTGAGGGTATTTTGTTTCTGACATGATCAAAGGAACTGTGTTTTTAAATTAGAGAGTTATATGCAACTTCAAAACACACACATATTCTACATTTATCATCCTCAGCAGGTCTTGTCTTAAATGTCCCATAAATCATGTACTTCTTTTTCCCAAATGACTGCAATGGGAAGCTAATTAACATTTGAGAAACCAGTCCATCTGGTCTGCTAGAGAATATTAACAACCAAAGGATGTATCACAGGAAAAGTGTCCCGAGGCACTCCATATGTTCCTATTGCCCAGTGTGGATGCTGACAAGGCATACAACCAGTCAAATCATTATTGCTCAATAAAAGGAAAATTTAAAGATGTATATATGTTATTAATACAAATTGTTCAATGTGAAACTGTTAAAGAACTGGCAACAACAGAAACCATAGATTTTTTTTTTTTTTTTTGACATTTCAATTTTAAACACCTGGAAAAAGTGAGTCATTAACTGTAGAGAGCATTTTCTAGTTCCCCAGGGTACTGCAGATGAGTCATATTTTATGGTGCCTAAGTTGGAGGTCTCAAGAGAAAAAAATATATATTTTAGGAAAAGAGTCAGACAGTCTTCTTTTCTGAGGCTGACAAGGGTGATTGTTTTATTTTAGGTTTCTTTTAATTCCATATTATTATGATGGATTAAAATCAGAATGTGGAACCTCCAGCACAGACTGCAGAGCACTGAACCTTCAGTATGTCTGGGTTTTACTGACCTAAAAGGTCTCCTGCCACTGATCCACATATTTGAGAAAATGTAGTCTGTGCTTAGCCAACCACAACCTCTGAGGTATTATGCCAAGAAATATTTTCACACCTTACATATTTGCATTTTACACCTTAGTTGCAGTCTAATAGGCTTTCCTATTGGGAAGACCTTGACTTTAATTGGTTGAACTTGACCTCTGGTTGCCCCAAGGCTTTGAAAATAGTTTTCTTAATGTGCTGTCATATGCAGGATGTTTTATTAGAAGTGATGATATTGTCTGCACTCAGCCCACCCCACCCCCAACAGCACTAATTAATTTTCTTGTTGGGTAATTTCTTGTATTTGACAAAATAATCTAAACTCAAGGCTCACTCAGTTCCTTGTCCTGGTGTAATTGATTGTATCACACAGTTTTCATCAGATAATGCTGTTTGCTCAGTTGTAAAGGAATGGTAGATGTTCAGACTTTTGAAGCCAAATCAAAATTTCGTGCACATTTCTTTGATACAGTATCATAAAAACGTAATATACCAGCATATATTGCTGTAACAATACTGTTAGTAACAGAGACTCACACTCACAGAAAGCTGGGTTGAGTTCCAGCAAGCAAAGTCCTTACTGATAATCAGAAAAGGTCTTAGACAGGTAGGTTGTCTGAACAAGGCAAACAAAGCAAGCAGGGAGTAGGCCAAAATCCATCATTTGTTTCGCAGGTATTTGGTCATGAACCAATGTATCTGACTAATTGAAAATTTGACTTGATGGTGCTAGATGAAAAGTCAGAAGGTCGCCAAAGTGAAAACAATTTATCTTGAGGGATAACTAAATGTCTGACTTCAATTTCCTTATCTGGGACACCAATTTCTGTCACTTGACTTTTAAAAACCCCATCATTTCTTCGCATATATATTTTAATCTGAGTTTATTGCATAATAGAAAGGACAGAAATATGAGATACTAGTCAAAAGCATTAGATTAGCTTTTTGAAGGTGTGGGGTTATCTGGGGTTCAACAAACTAAATCTCTATACTTAACTCCACATTCACAGCTTAGAGTAAAATCTATTACATTCCAGGAGCATTTCTGGACATAAGAGGTTTTTGTGGGATACAAGCCATCACTATTGTGTGAAAATTGTGTATCACTAAGAGAGAGAGCATTGAGAGCATTTATCTATGTCTACAGCCATATAAATAGCTTGAAAACTCCCTGTAGTATCTAAAAATGCATTGTCATAAAGCTGAAGACAGAGCTCTTTTTCTTAACTCTGGACAAGCCGATGTTTTGGAGATAAGTGTTTTCTGCAGGGCAGAGACTATTTGCTACATAAAGAGGCAACATAGGTAACATATTCATGAGAATTTAATAAAGATAAATAAGTGATTTCCCTTTTTAATTCTTTTAGTACGCGATGGAAAGCTTGTATTGAAGGTAAACACTTTTAATCCATTACAGTGTTTGGGAGTGTGGGGCAAATTAATATATGGGAGCATTAGGCTAATGATTCAGTGGTTTGTAGCTACATGATTAATTACAGGTGCACACAAACTCATCAGATGAGTAACGTGCTGCACACACACAAATGCACACACTGTGTAATGCACATTTATTGACAACGAGCAGCACGTGTGCAACAAGAAATGCATACATGCAAACCTCTTAAGTTTGTGCTCACAAACTCATTATTTATGCATAGTGATGACCTATTCCATCTCTCAGGCTCACACATACAAATTCATCATTTTAAACTAGTTAGAAAAAAAAAAAAAAAGCGTGATTCCTTTCAGATTTCATTGTCTGTGTGCATCCAAGTATACATTGTGTAAAACAGTTCAATAAAGCGGGATTGCCACAGTTTTTGTCAGGGATTTAGCATGTGAGGCCAGAGTCCATGTGTGCGTTTTCCCTACAAGACAGCAAAGCCAAGGAAGAGTCGATGACAAACAGCAAGAAAGGTACCAAAAACACCACACTGCACTGACACAGTGGTGAACAGAGCAACATGTTAGCATTATCCCAGCAAAAGTGCTAACATGCTAATGCTAAGTAGTATTATTATTAGTAGTAAGTAAACAATAAACTGAAAGATGCTACAATGTTTCATAGCTGGAGAGTTGTGTGATAATTTTTTGTGGGGTTTTTCAATACAAGACATTCACTTGTCACACTCAGTTTATGAGGAATACCTAGCTAAACTAATGTAGGCTAATGCAGCAGTCAGCAATAAATCCTCCCTTCGTGAATGTTATAATGTTCAGTTTTTGTTGAATCTGTTCTAAAGAGGTGTTGATTCAACCATATGATCATTTTGGCCGAGCAGTTTGTGTTGCTGTTGAATTGTATTGTGTTATGCTGATATATGTTACTATTGTTTTGTCTTCGCCATTCCAATCATTGAGAGTATGCTAAGTAAGAGAAACACCTCTCTATATAATGCAATATAGTTCAATAGTACCACAAACTACAACCTCAGCTGAACTGGTTTTAGCTGCCTATACTGAGAGTATGTTAAAATGTAAGCATTTTCTGATCTGATCTAAGAGCCGGATGACATCCTACATCTGTCAGTGCCATCCAGAACCGTTAAAAATCACATTTACTATGGGTAAGGTTTGGTTGGATTGAACATAAAACTGACTTTGTTTGGGTCTGGTTAGAATAAAAACAGAATTATATATATTAAATACTTAAACTTAAATATTAAATTTAAGGGTTGTCAGGGTTAAAAGAAACTAAAGGTGAAGTAGGAAACAAACAGGAGTCTTCTCTGTCAAAGTCTGACATTTCTCTTGACCCAAACGTTCTTGGATAAAAAATATAGGCTTAAGTCAGTTTAACTCTTTGTGCTGTTTTCCCTTTGGGGAAACTACAAGGCAAACTGGTGCAACCAGCCATTTATTATTTACCACCAGAATCTCAATGTTGGACAACACCTTTGTGACTGGGTAGTTACTCAGCTAGCCGCTGACTCTCTGCAGCATTTACCACTGTGTTCTCTCTCTTCTTTGTCTGCTTTTCCAGATGGCATCAGTGCAGTGATAAATAAAGCCTGGGTGACTGGATTGTAACAATAAGTTGCAACATAAGAGGAAGTAAGCTTTGCTGCACAAATCCATCAGGAAAGATGGAAAGATGGCTGGATAGTAACATATTTGTCACAATGAATGTGCCTAGAAAACAAGCAAGTGTTTATTAAGGATGCAAATGGAAAAACATGTCTGGCAATTTGCATTTGGTGATGGCATGAGGAATCCAATTTCAGTGCACACCAGAGTTGCATTTTAATGTCAGTTATTAAAGTAATTCAACTATATCAATGGTCTACGAGCATGTGTTACTGAGAGTTCAGCGTATGATGACATTTTCGTTCAAACGAAACATCACAGCTCATTTCACTGATTAACTCAACTCTAAATGGCATATGGTCACAGAAGATGAAACAAAATCATATCTATGGCATGTTTCACCAAGTAATCAAATGTGATTCAGTAATGTGAGTCCATTATAAGTATGAAAAAAACATGCGCAAAACAGAGTGCAAAATGTACAGCTGGAGGTAAACATTTATACAAGAGCATGTCGGTGTGCTGAAGACTTTGACTGACAAATGCACAGATACAGACTGGGGTAGATGTGATGTAGAAGCCCACCAATTTATCTGTACTGACAACAGAGCAGGGTTATACTTAATTTTGGTACAATCAGTTATGGTAATAACACAATCTATGTTCTGCTTTTTTCAGCTGTTAGATTTAGGGGCTAGGAGCTCACATTAAGAGACAGAGAACAGGAATTTACTGGACAAAAATAGTTTTCAACTTAGCTGCACGAGGACTGTGCAGGAAGAACATAGCACCATTTTTATTTATTGATCCAATGATTTAGTTGCCCACTCACTGTAGTGTGCATGGGGAATCTGTCTACACTGAAACTGGCAAGCTCATAGGCGCACTGCGAGCCTTGCTCAGTCATTACTTAATAACTTCAGAACATATAAACAGTGGGGGATTTGTGTTTTAATCAGCTGCTCTGTGGAGATTACATTTCACTAAGAGTACCATAGGAAAAAAACAAAAAACAAAAAACTAACTTTGCTTTAAAAATGCAGAGGGTCCTGGGGTGACACGCTAGTCTTCAGAGTCAGTGTAGATTTGTGTGTTTGATAAAATGCAAATGTTCCTGTTGCATGAAACAGGCATGTGACAGATGTAAGATATGATGAATGAAATAAAAAATACTTCTAAAAACACACAAGCAAATTTCCCTTAGGAATTTCCATGTGTTTAGGGACAGTAATGTAAAAGCTTTCATTAACTAGACATAGACTGACTCAATATTTTTAAGGTATTTAAGAAAGGTATGGATTTCCAGTCATTTACTAGTAATACTGACATTTTGGCTTTTTTTACTTATGGTTGTATGATAGCACTCACTTACATGGACCAGTGCATAGCTGTGCACATATTCTCATCTTAAGGTACATTACCAATGTAGCACCTTCACCTAACTGTAATGGAAGTGTTCTCTGATTGCACATATTATATATATATATATATATATATATGTGTGTGTGTGTGTGTGTGTGTGTGTGTGTGTGTGTGTGTGTGTGCCCTGCTGCATGTCTGACCAGCATAGCAGAGCAGTAAAGCAGTCCATCACATACTTCTTATTCACTTCACACACTCCATTCAGTCTCTGTACGTTGAGGAGCAAGAGATAAAAATTGGTGTGTGTGTGTGTGTGTGGACAAATGCATTATAATAATACACATTCTCCTCTGTCTTGCTGTCTATGGTCAACCCTCTCTCTGATAAAGCACCATATTATCTTGGCTCAAACCAAATCATGAATTAAGGCCTGGCCCCCAAGCCTAACACAGCCTGCTCCTGGAAACTATACACATGCACGCACACACACCATCTGGCAGGATGGGCTAAAGGGCCTGCTTTTGTTAGCAAAATGTAGGGCTTTGTTGTCCTTCACTCTTTTGTTTGCACTATAACACACTCCAGGTAATGATTATCACACAGATAATAAGTATGAATCTGCTCAGTGATATGCTTTTCCCCTTAAATTACCCTCTTCTCATGAAGCAGGCATCAGTGTTATATTATTAACCACGATTTAACAATTAACATGGAGTAAGCCTTCCGAACTGATCTGATAACACTAGATACTCAAAAATGTGGGCTGCTTGTATCTGTAAACTCTCCTCAGGTTTTAAGATTCATATTCAGGCTTGCAGGTTTACTTTCACATGCTGCCAGGCAGAAAAAAAAAAAAAAAACACATGCACGGGTGAGTATGTGTGCGAGACCTTTGTGAGAAGGAGAGAATGGGAAATTCAGCTTCTGGCCACACAACTTTTGTGGAGCCATCAATCATGTAACAGTCAATTTCACACTGATTCCACACAGAATTATTTTTACATCTTTCACATTTTTAAATTACTGTGAACACCTTAAGAGGACAAAAATGAAAATACAGCAAAAAAGAGAAAGAAAATATTAGAAATAAGTTGAATACTGCTCACATTTATACTTGTATGTACATTAAATACATACATATATGTGTGTACATTTATAAGCCTAAATACATGTACTTACTGTATACACACATGCAGACACGTGTCTGTAGACAGACAATTAACAATGGGATAAAGAGTGGACAGAGTTAGGCTCACAGTGGCAACTCACTAATGTTAGCATGATGCTAGTGTTCATAATGTTCAATGTGCTCCTAAGATGAGATGCTCTGATAACATGTCTACAGAATGAGGTGAAACTCAAACATCTACTCCACGCTCAGGCCAGTAGTCAGTGGGTTTGACATAGTAACAAGATTATGAAGCATCAGCTCATAATTGAAAGGTGAAGTTGGAGTTCAGATGTTCCCAAAGATTTGGAGTAACCTTGTAGTAAAACTTACATGGTGGCCATAATAAAACTGTAAAGACTCATATCAACCTAACTTTTTGCAAAATGTGAGTTTCGAAAGCCAGAACTCCCAGCCCTGGGCTACTGGAGGTAAAGTCCTTGGTGTGGATCAATAATTCAGCCTTGTGCAGATACTGTATACTATTGACATGTTGTGCTGTGGGACTGTGAAAGTCTTCCTTGGCCCCTTAAACTGTGCAGCAGGAAGATCCCCCTGTTGTAATCATTTGATAGTTGTGACTTAATGTTCCCCATGTTACAATAACTGACAGTAACGTGTCAGCATAACAGAATCCAGTTTTGTGATGTGCAAACTGTAACCCAGACAGGACGTAGTGTGTGTCTGGGTGTGTTGATGGTCCATGAGACGAGCCTGGCAGCAACACTAAATTCAGATTAGCTGTGATTAGCATCAACCACCTGCACAGTCACATCAGCAACAGCTTAACTGGTGATACACCGCCTCCCTCAAAGTCCATTATGAATAAATGATTACAGCTCCAGAAATACGGATAACATATTAAAAAAGGCAGGCAGTCCAGTGGTGCAGCGGTTAGCACTCTCGCCTCACAGCAAGAGGGTTTTGGGGCTTTTCTGCTTAGAGTTTGGATGCTCTCCCTGTGCCTGTGTGAGTTTCCTCCAGGTACTCTGTCTTCCTCCCACAGCACAAAGACATGCAGGTTAATGCTCCAAATTAGACTCTAAAATAGCTGTGAATCTGAGTGTGAATGGTCATTTGTCTCTGTGTGTTGGCCCTGTGACAGACTGAGGACCTGTCCTGGGTCTCGCCCAGTGTCAGCTGGGGTTGGCTCCACCCCCCCGCCCTGCTTGATAAGGATAAGCAGTACAGATAATGGATGAATATCACAAAGGGCACACCTCTCACATTTGTGTTCTGCATCCATTTTTCTTTTTGAAACAATTACCAGTCCTCTCCTAGTTGTATTTTAGTGTTATCGATGCATCATATAATAGGGAGGGGTGTAATGGATAACAGGGGAATAAAAGGGTAATAGTAAACCCATCTAATACAAGTTTGCCCTGCTTTTTAAATGGCAGCATATACAATGCCAGTTCAAAGGCTGATATGTTTTTTGAGGTGAACTTACATTTCAGGAAGTTACCACTCTTGTGCATTAATGTGCAGGTAAGTGTTCCTCTTAAAAGATGAGGATTGAGGATGTTACTATTAATGAGAAAGAAGAGCTACAACTTAAATGATTTTAAATCGGCTACAATCACAGGTTAGGTCATAAATCTTGCCTGAGCAAGTGGTCCAGTGGGAAATTAGCCACAGTATGCAGATTATGGCTAGAAAATACAGATACAGTACATGTTGAGCTAATGTGATGTGGATTCCAGGATTTTTCTGAAAATGGTAAAACAGTCTGAGGAGATGATCCATATCAAATGTTTCAACTTGACCCCATGCATATACTCCAGAACACCCACTGGCTTTGCAGCTTATCAAAGAGAAAACAGCACAGTCTATCTCTTACAAATGAAACATTGAATTCCTAAGCAATCACATGTGTCCTTGCTCAGTTCAGTTGCTCAGGGGTTCTGTAACTGTAGCCTTACTCTGTCTGATTTGACCAAACAACATTGTTGAGCTTTCAGACTTAATACGAACACCACTTGCTCTTAGTCACATAATGATGATGTCAAAATGATTCATTCTTCTGCCATTATCTTGTAATTGCCAGTTAAACTAATAACAGAGTCCTCCTATAATGTTATTAATGAGAACTATGGTTTTGCTGCAAACACAACTCAAAATGTCTACCATGAGAGAAGTCTTTAATGAATGGGCTGATGTCTCAATTGTGTTTTTAATTTCTCATTAAATTCTCAGGACGATGATTTCTTTTATTATGGATCTGGTATTAGACATTGTAGAGTAAAAGCAGGAAAACTGAATTAATGATAAGTACATTCCAAATGCTATATACATTATAAGCATCAACTGTACAGAAAAAAGTAGGATGAAAACATACATACATTCCTGAAATACGTAATGCACTATAAACAAGCATACGAACCTACAGAATCATGAATAAAATGCTTACAATGACTAAACAAATAGAAATATTATACTTGAGAAATGGGTAAAGTGTCTTGTGTCTGCAGGTAGTTGCAAACAGATGTACAGAGGAAGCAGTCGTCACAGCTCTCCACACAGCCCTTACACACTGGACCAGGGAAACACCTATGTAAGACTGCTGTTCATGGATTTCAGATCAGCTTTTTATACAGTTGTCTCCCACAAGCTGGTTCCAAAACTGAGCAACCTGGGCTTAGGAAGCTCACTGTGCATATGGATACTGTAGTTCCAGAGCAACAGATCCCAGAACGTCAGGACAGGCCATCACACCTCTTTCACTCTAATCCTGAACACTGGCACATCACAGGGGTGTGTCCTTAGCCCTGTCCTCTACTCCTTCTTCACCCATGATTACTCCATTCACCCCACCAATACCACTGTCAAATCTGCTGATGATAGCACCATAGCAGGACTGATACCATACAATGATGAGACTGTCCACAGGGAGGAGGTTCAGCATATAATAATCTGGACATAAACATTACAAAAACCAAGGAAATGAGCAGATTTCAGAAAGTCAAAACACACCGAGCAAGTGGTGTGCACATACTGGCTGACCTCACGTGGACCACACACATCTCCCATCAGGTGGGGAAGGCCCAACAGACTTGTTACTTCCTTGGGAAGTCAAACCATGCTCACCTCTCCCCTATTGTATGCTGACCAACTTCTAACAGTCAGCAACAGAGAGACCCCTGAACCACAGAAGAGAACAGGAAGGTCCTGCAATGGGTGGTGAGGGCGGCAGAGCGTGCCATCGGCACAACACCAACCTCCCTTGGAGATGTCCACGCTGGCCGACTCCAAAAGAAGACCAGCTGTATTTTAAAGGACCCCACACCCTGGACATCACCTGTTCTCTCACCTGCCCTCTGGGAAGAGATACGAGACAATCAGGACCAAAACTAACAGATTATAAAACAGCTTCTTCCCACAGGCAATCAAATGCATAAGACCTCCTCCCCTCTCTAAGACTGAGGTGAAATATACCCCAAGAACTGGAAGAACCCCCAGTCATTCTATTTTTTTTACTCTGTACTTTATATTATTATATCCATTTTGCACTATTACTTTTCTATATACTACATCATTATATTTATCTCCATTTTATATTTGGCTATTTTTATCTTGTGCAGTCAATCCTAGGGCTGCTAAATGGTATTTTGTTGTTTTGTTTTTTTTAAACAGTGACAATAATGATCTAATCTATTCTATTCTATAGTAGTGTCAGCAGTATGGTTACACTGAAAAAGGAAGAATAATTGTTTCAACATCTAACTTTATAATAATGCTGATTTAAATTCCATGATTGTTCCACCTTTCCACTGGCCATTTGTCTTCATTTCAGAGTAGATTCATTTGTAATTCGGGTCACTGACGAGCTTAGCCCAACCCACACATATCATTTCATGCTGTGCAACACATATATTAAAGTTACTATAAGTTAAGTATGTTTAAGAATATTTATATTTGGATCCTTTATCTATCTCATTATTTCGTGGACATTAGAGACTACATTTATATTTATAGCTGTAGTTATGAACATGAGAGCTCAGTACATCAGTTATGTCCAGTAGAGAGTGCATGTCATAACTTGAAACCACTTTTACACATGTAATAATATATAGCGTTGTCATTCTTCTTAAATGTACAGTATACTTTGAGTAAACTGATACCACTTTAAATTTGTGTTTCAGTGAAATAATTGATGACAGCTGCTTCCTAACAGATGGTCTTTGGACTGAAGCTGTAATATATGGAGGTCTTTAGTGGATGCAGCTTATTGTAAAAGGATATGGACATAATGTACGACTATAGACACAGCTGGACATGCTGTATAAACAGTGGGGAGAGGGAAGGGATGAGTGGGTGTGAAAACTGCACACACACTATGCAGACATCAGTATATTGTATGCTCCTAAGTGTTGCACTGACTGTTTACTTAATAGACTATAGACAATGGCAAATGGCTATGAGCCCAGCTGGACATGATGTATGACAGCAGGAGACTGCAGCAGGAATACAGAGAGAGAGAGAGAGAGAGAGAGAGAGCTCCTTCAAACACACACACCACTTCAGAACAAACTATATACACATAATGCACTACTCCATATTAAGGATTGTTGCAGGCTGCTACTAAGTAAAATAAGTTATATAAAGGATAAGTGGCCAGCTGGATATATGCTGAATAAAAATGTGGGGAATCACACATTGCTGCAGAGAGGGAGTGTACTGTAAGTATAGAGAGACAGAAAAAGACACAGAAGGAATGAGAAAGAGAAGTAAAGAGAAAGTAGAGAGGGGGCCAGAGGATTAGGATGAAAGAAAAATAGGTATTAAAGAAGACTGAGTGATGAAGAGGAAGGGGTACAGAGAGAAAGAGAGAGAGAGACAAAGAGAGAGGTTAGACTGCAATGCTGCAAAATATATTAG
The DNA here is from genome assembly GCF_001640805.2 of Lates calcarifer. Taxonomy (NCBI): domain Eukaryota; kingdom Metazoa; phylum Chordata; class Actinopteri; family Centropomidae; genus Lates; species Lates calcarifer. The sequence goes on from NC_066840.1 coordinate 2,085,489, forward strand.
TGATAGTTTTTGTAGCTGTACCTGCTCAGGAGACACTGGTAAACCTCTACTGACACTCTGTGGTCAAATAAAGTAATACACACTACCTCACATTTTCTTCTACCCAGCTTATTTACTGTACTTACTGTACTATAGTATACTATAGATGTACTTTACTTATGTACTTCCATTCTAAGCTTCTTTAAACTTCTAGTTCACTAGAAATTAAAAACACGAGACAAAAGACAAGTATGTAAAATATGCTATGTTGATTCCCAACCTTTCTGGCTTAGGCCCCTTTGGCCCCTAGCAGTTTCATTTCAGATGCTGAGTTGTTAGTAACATCTAAGAGACCTCTAAACTTCTCAGATTTAATTTCTAGGGCCGATTTAATCCTGTCATAAGTCACTGCCAGCCTGTTTTGCTTCCTACCACCACTACAACCTCAAGCCTCATCACAGCAAATGTTCTGTAAACTCATTCACTTGGTTTATAATTTGTTAAATCTTTCAAATAGCACAAACTCTCTCTCTGACAGCATGACCTGTCAGAAAATATATGCACCACTGCATACCACCAATACAACAGACCATTTCAGATGCACTGCAAGCTATAGATACAGTGTAGAACATATTAATTCCAAAATAATAAGCATCAAAATGAATCACTGACTGATCCTTAAAGTGTCTGTGCCTGGTTTCCTTGGCAGCACAAATACTCGGTTACCTCCTTGAACTGAAAAATGTCCCAAAGAAGTCTATGCCAATGGCACTGAGGCGGACAGGTCAGTGTCTCTTTTTTGACAAGTCCTGAGCCCACTTTGCCTCAGTAAGCATGAACAGCATCATCCCCCGTTTCCCCTCAGTGCATGGACCCTCTGGTCTTGTGCCTACTGAGCTGAGGCACCTTCAGTGTCTTTTCTATAAATGTTTGAGACCCAAAGAGATAATAAAAGTTTCCAATATCTCTGCCCTTGACAGTGTGTGTGTATGGATATACCATTAATCTGAACCCTTAGGTCAGAAACCACTGGGCTAAACAACTGGTTCAGAGTACACAAATTCAGGAGAATGTTGTGAGTGTTGATCAGTCCTTGTAGTGTGACATATTTGAAGAACAGCAATGTGGTGTCTGGGGTGCCCAATGACACCCTGAGGAGAGGTCTACTCATGTCTGAATTTTTTGTATTTTCCTGCCTGGTGTAACATCTGTTACAACATGTTCCTTCACATTGACTGATGGGATGACAGAGTGCTCACTGGTGTAAACATGGTGTTAGGTTATTTTATCGCCATCTGTTGGTTTGGCATGCTGTTGACAGTTTACAATACAAAACTGCTTAATCTCACATAGTGCAGGTTTATACTGTGGAATTGGAATTACTTTTGGGATCTTAACATTTCTTTCAGCACTCAGAGCTGTAATGTTATAGGCCACACACCCCTATGGCTCACCTGCACAAGTGTCTCCACTCATTTAGCCTCATCAAAGCTGTTCTTACAACTGCGGGCTTATACAGACTGTGCTTGACCGAGGGCTCTCTCACTGTCCTATTAGTTTTGTTGCACCATTTAGATACAAGTTAAACCTTTATCATTTTTATTGGTTCAGAAAGTTTTATGACCTCACATAATTCTAGCATAGTTACAGAGGTTTAGTTAGCTAGTAAGGAAACACTTTGAGTTTGCAGGGTATTTAACTGATGACATAATCTTACCTCCTGTGTGGTCATTTTTTTTTTTTTTTTTTTTTGTTTTTTGTTTTGGCTGTAGCATAAACGCAGTTATTCCTATTGTTTAATGACCAAAAGACTTTTTTACAGAATATATTCTGATATGTCACAGTCAGAAAATCCCAGGTGTACATAGTGACATTTAAAAGGGCTGAATTACATGTAGATGTAGCTGTTTCAGCTTCAGTTTCCTGGTATAGTTTATGCTGGCCCAGTGTCACAATGTCATAGCTTGCTGGAAATCTAAATGTCCGCCGTTCATGTCTGTGATCCAGGCTATGGCCAGGAATTTCACAAAAACTGAGGTCTTGAGAAAATTTTGACCAGATACAGAACATATAAAGTGTCTTCAGAAGTATCAGACTCTTTCATTTTTTGCACACTTACTTTATTGTAGATTTTATAGCAGATGGATAAAGTTGCCATTTTTCATCAATCTACACTAAATAATTTCACTCATACTCACTTAATAATAATATGTTTTTAGAGATGTCTGCATATTTATTAGATTTAAAAGCTCTCTCATTAACAGAAGTATTTTTTTTATTACCAGATACTTTGTAGAAGCTATTGCAGCAATTAGAGCTTTGAGTCTTTTTGCTTTGACACCTGGATTTGGCTGTTTATCTTCATTGTGATCACTGAATGGTCATATTTTTGAGTTCTGCCCTGGATTCAGCAGCTGACGAAGATTTGGAGAACATTTGTAATCTTTGATGAATTAAATCAGAAAGCTAAAGTTTTCAGACTACACTACTTTTTAATGTAATGAAATGCCATGAGTGATTCAGAAGACAAAGGATTGGAATCATGACACACACATGCTGTATGATTAACCTCCAGACAGTCAACACGTACTGCCAGACTGTACTGTCTCAGTCCAACTTGTGTGATCACTCGAGACACCCGATTACAACTGGTAGTATCTCATCAAAAATGACAGAATAGAATAAAGTGTTTATGTACTGGAATCAATCAGTTGTCTGTGTTAAGATTTTGTTATTTTTGTGTCTTACTCTTTTTTTGAGAGAGTTGATATGTTGTATATCTGCAGGGATCATTTTTGTAATGTTAACTTTCTTACATTAAAGCTTTTATTGAAATTTGAAGGAAAAAGGCTTGAAATATCATCAAACCAAAGAGTTTTAGCATTTTCAAAAAATAATAATAATAAATGTATTTATACTGTACAAATTATGATAATATTTACAAATTATACCTGAATAATGTAAGACTTTAGACTTCATACAGGCCCAAAAACTTGTATTAAGTCTGTAAAAGTCTGTATGTAGCCTGACAGAGGAAACCCAGGGCAGAAAAAGGTCATCAAAGCACTCTCCAAAACACTCCCTATTGTCCCTTAAGCCTGCTGCTTAGACTGCACAGTAGTAACTGAAGGGAACTCAACAAACATATCAATATTTTTTATAAACACCTGGTGGTTCTGTGGTAGCTGGAAAGTAAGAGGGTATATAGAGAGAATTAATACATCAAGTCAACCTGAAGCAATAAAAGTGAGGGAATTTTATTGTTAACACCTGTACACCTGCTTATTCATCTAGTTGTCTGATCAGCCAATCATCTGGTCAGCAGTGGAATGCATAACAACATGCAGATCAGGAGATTCAGGTCATGTTTAAATCAAACATCAGTGGCATTATTGTTGGTGACAGACAGAACGTTCAGACTTGTTGGAGCTGACAGAAAAGCTGCAGTAACTCAGATAACCACTTTTTACAGCTGTGGCACTGATTAGTGGCTAACTACATGTCACATCCCCTGTCAGCTGCAGGTCATGTTTTCCCCCACCATTTTGTGTCTTGTTCTGTTTTATTGTGAAACCCTAAACCTGTCTCTCATTCCAGACCATTTACTTCCTGTCCTGCCCTCTGTGCCTGATTGCCTGCCCCACCCTTATGGGTTGTACCTGTGCCCTATTTAAGCTCCCCCTTCCCTCCCTTCTGTGTCAGTTCATCTGTACCAGCGTTCCAGCATTGTCTCTGTAGTTTGTGATTCCCGGATTTAGACCTCGCCTCTGTTTTATGACCTGCCCTTTGCCTACCTCTTTTGTACCTCTGCTTGGATTTGTGTTATATCTCTTGTGCCATTTAAACCTCTGGCTTACCCCACGTACTGAGTCTGTGAGTCGTGCATTTGGGTCCAACCTGTTGAGTTCTGACGCTACATCAGCTGTTGCTAACAAACATTATTTCAATGAGTAACTTGTAACAACAGAGAAGCTTATCTGTTGTCTGGTTAAAAGTGCTCTCTGTAATATTGTGTCTATACACAGCTAAAGATCATATGTGAGAGAAGAACCTCCACTTTGTAACTCTGCTGTACAACACGGAATAGTCTTTATAGTTCCAATAAATCCAACAGAGTGAAATGTGTTGTCTCTGATCACACATCAATTTCAGGATGTTATACTTGAGCCAACTTTAATTCATATCATAATAAAATTGAAGCTTATTAACATAAAAATTTAAAGACCTTCAATATTTAGATTAAGTAGTCTGTGTATCAAGATTTATAGTCATATCAGCTATTTATATTTATTTATATTTATATATATTTTTTTTCCAATGTGTAAGTACATATTACATAGTTTTAGTTTGATAAATATGTAGTATTAAGTATTAAATCACACTCAGTAATCTGTCCATTATTTAGGCAGAATTTAAGGTGGATATTTTATAACAAATGGATGTTAAATTATGTTCAAGCAACAGTGTTTACTGCTGGTTTGAAACCTTCCATTTCCCACTTCAAGGGGGCAGCGTGATGGCTGAATGTGGCCAGTTCAACCCCCAGCCACTCGGACCTTTCGCTGCCTGTCATTCCCCTTTTTGTTTCCTGTATCTCTTTGCTCTTACTATCAATAAAGGCATAAAAGCCCCAAAATAATAGTAATTAAAAAGAACATCATAAACCAACATCCTTGAAATTAAATATTTTAATGTTATGTAACCTCAGCACATGATAGCACAAAAATTAATTTTCCCACCTGGGAAAAAAAACCCCATCACGATAAACTGCTGTGAGACACTTGATGGCACTATTGCCCTATGATTAAAATGGCAGAACACACTGCAGCAAGAGTGAGCAAGATGTAGTACCCCTCAACTCTACTCACAGGTTCTCCATCATGTCCTGAATTATAAGTCCTGCCCTTTTCTTCTTTCCCTGAATCCATACATGCTTTATTCTGGGTTTCAGACATTTTTGGGACTTCATTACTTTCTTCTTTTTTTTTTTTTTTTACTCTGTTTCTAACTGTAGCGCCTCACCTTGGCCTTTCCCACCTTGATACAAACACAGGTGTAGATAGAGGAGTCCATACATATGATACCAAACTTGGCACATGACTAGCAAACACTGTTTTTATCATGGGGATAGAAGATGGCTGGATGATTGGAGGAAGGGTTAGATGGACTTTGCTTCACCTTTCCCCACATCCCATACAGTATTTGGTGATGATTTCTCACAGGACATGAGGAGACTGTTGTGCAAGGGGAAGGAAAGAAAAGAAAGAGGAAGGATGGTTAGGATGGATGAGTGGCAGGAAAGATGCAGAATGAAGTGTGTGAATGTCAAAGCACAGACAGAAAAATGTCAGTCATGGAATGACAGAATAGATGGATAGATGGATGAGGGTGCGGGAGGTGGGAGGAGGTGTTGCACTTTGCAGAATGTCACTGTTACAGTACAGTATCAGTCATAGCAAGCACATTGTATGCCAAATTCTCTCTCTTTTCTTAATGTTTGTTGCTTTCATCTGCTTTTTGTCCATCCATCTCTGGCACACTCATTCTTCTTAAAATAATCTTTTTCCTGCTCTCTCCTCTATCCCCCCCTCCCTCCCTCCATCTCTCTCTGTTGTGATGGGCTGCTACAGTTTGCGAGGACTTTCATTACAGATAAGGTTCTGCCTCCGGCTGCATATAGTTTGCTTTCCAGGAGAGACCAATTTGCAAGGCATCGTGAGTCAAAGGTCACTTATTTCAATCAAAATGATTTGAGGAAAATAACACAGAATATACATTATATATGTGGAGCAGCAGTCTTGTCTTTTTTTCTTGATCATTACAAATTAGTCTGTTTCAGTTTATTGTGTGTGTTTACAACCTTGCCTTTATATACACACACCACTCTTTGCAGTTTATAGAAGACTATGAAAGTATTAACATGCCAAAAAAAATCTGAGAAACAAATTCTTCTGTTTTTTAATCTAAAAACAACGAAAAAAACATTTAAGTTATGTTTTCCATTTAATTATGACACAGTAAATGCATACACAAAAAGAAAAACAAATGATGTGTATTATGTTTCTTTTTTTCTGTAATGGATTGTTTTATTTAGACATTTAAAATCTTCCATAGCATATAAAGTGAGATCGTGCACATGACTAAAGGCCCCTATACACACTGTGTAATAACTGCAATCTTGCAGGTCAAACTGTATGAGAAGGGCTCCTGAAGGATCATGCATACAACACATTCACAGTGAGAGCACTGTGAATGTGTTGTATGCATGATCTTCAGACCTTCTCATACAGTTTGAGCTTATGTTTTTTTTTTTTTCATAGCTTTGTTGTAGTATTCTTCTTCCTCAAAAAATGATACACAACAACAAATGATCACTGCATCTCTCCTGGATAGTGTCAACAATGTGTTGCAGCAATATGGATATCTGCACTGCAGAGTGTGACAGGTGTCTTCTTCTTATCAGAGGTGTTTATAGCTGGGGTGGAACAGTGGTTAGCACTGTTATTGTGATGGGTTTGAACCCCAGTTCGCCCCACTGTTTCTCTATGGAGATTGCATGTTCTCCCTGTGCCTTCATGAGTTCTCGCTGGGTACTCTGGATTCCTTTTACAACAGCAAAAACATGTTTTCTTCTTTTATAGTAAAACACAAAAGAATAAGCAGGTTATTACTGTTATTTTCACTTGACAAGATGTACTGTATATTTGCAGATTTTTACTGTGTACTGCAGTACATATGTGATACATGATACTATATATGTTACTGATTACTTAACTGCTAGCAAAAAAAGAGATATTTTTATCTAAACCTTGTAATTTCATAAATGACTATTAAGTAGTTCTGCTATAAAACGCCATGTTTTAATTCAATGAATAAATATGTTCTTAGAAATTGCAACTTTGAATTTAAATACAAATAAAACAGCTTCAAAGTGTCTTTTCAAACCATGACTCTATTTATTATTTATTGTGAAACACTTGAAAGTGTGTGAGTGTGTGTTCACTGACATACAAAGTCCCACTCAAAGTCCATTCATTTCTTAAAAAGACTAGGGACATAAGGGTTGAGTAATGTTATCTTTCTCTGGGTGACTTTGTCCCATCCAGCCTTGGTGCCTCACTCTGGATTTATCCCACTAAAACAGCACCAGGGCTCCTTTACACTCCTCCATAACTAGCTCAAGTCCTTGCAGCAGACAGACAACAAAAACTGACCATGTCCTTCCACAGAAAAATAGAATAACCACCTTTGTGTCCCTTTGTGTCAGTGACCACTGAGGAGAAGTAAAATGGTGGATTGGGTGTACAGGAGGGGACTCTCCAGTTTCAGTTGCAAAAGAGTTGCAAAGCAGATGAAGGAAAGCTCAAACACCGAGGCACTGGATATCATTCTTTGGTTTGTTCTCAATCAGCAAACCAACCTTTTATAGAGGTCGAAGCTTGCTGTTTCTCCTAACAACAAGGCAGATAAAAGGATCCTGAAGGCCTTCAAACGTGCAGTTCTCAAGTTTTAACATCAACTTTGTTAACGAAAGTCAAAAAGTAAGACCACTGTTTGCAATACACTTCTTTTTTAAGCTAGGTTTTTACTTCTTTTTTTATTTCTACTATCACAACTTGCTTTTACTGTTTCTGTCCAGGATGTCCATGAATTACTCAGATGTGCTCAGATGTGTGCTGGACATACTGAGCTCCCACGTCAACCACAGCCATCGTGGGTGTAAGGTACACCTGCCCTGTAAATGCTCATATCACACATGTCCATTTGTGGTTGATTCAGTGACTGCATTTTCAGTTGAATTGTTCCTACATTCTGCAGATGCAGTATTCAATCTGTGAGGGGGGGAGAGGACTACATCACTCTCTCCCTGAATGTGCTGCCTGGAGGAACAACAGACCGCTCCCTGCAGGAGTACCTTAAAGTAGTGCAGCAGTATTCTCTCTTAACCCTGCCAAAGTGAGCAATATCATATCCATCACAAATGGCCTAAAAAGCTGACCACTGGTGTCTTCCTCCGTCAGTTACTGATCTAACTCTTTTCCCTCTGTCTCTTCCTCCTTCTTTTTCTGTCAGTGTGCCTATCCTCCTGCTGAAAAGATTCAGATTCCAAGACCCTTCAATATTGATAAGGTGAACAGACCCATAGTTCTGTCAGGACAGCTGGTGGAGTCCAGCTCCACCAAACAGGTAATGGCACAGCCAGTCAAACATTCAGAACCTGCAGTCAGATGAAATGTATCTGTGGGCGCAGCTAACTGTTGGCAGCTAAAATCTCAATTATCATGATCATATGTAGATTACATGTACTGTTTTCAATATCATCTACCTCCCCACACCCAGCCTTGTGACATGATCAAAACAACATGCAGACATTTCCAGACTGTGGTTACTTACAACTGACTGTTTTTTTTTTTTGTACTTTGAAAATAATGCCTTGTTCATTGTTCAATAAACAGGATTTTTTCTTCAGTTACCTTTTTAAAAAATATATCACAATAAATATTGTACCATGAGATTTTAATATTCTTACATCCCTACAATATAACATAACATGCTATATAATACAATAATGAGTAGATGTGCACATTTAGCAAAATTACATTCAGCCGCCAGACAAGTTCAGTACTGGAATATATAGAGAATAAAAAATATATACTTTAACAACAATCAAAAACTGCCCACAGGCAGTACAGTTTGTTTTAAAAATCTTTTTTTTTTAATCTGTCTTTGTGTTTCTGTATGTATGTATTTGTGTAAAAATGTCTAAACTATTAATTTCTAAAAAACTGACAACAACTGCTTGCTGATAAAAATCATTTTTCATAACATCATTAACACTGCTTTTAAGTGCTTGTCTATAGAGAGGAAGACATTTTTACACAGGCTACCTTTCATTGGCAAAGTCTCACAATGCAATCAGCTATCGTCATTTTGGATAAATAACCAAAGATCTCACTTTCTTTTATAAAGTCAACTTTCCTTTGGGACAGCCCAAAGTCACATGGAGTGCTTGGACCTTCAGGGATTCAAAGGTCACTAAAGTCATCAGGATTAATGTTCTACTGCTAGGATCTTACAATCCACTTGAGATCCCTGTGGAAACAGTGACAGAAGTTGGTTGGATTGGGGTGGCTGGGGTTGTAGATCTTTGTCAGGTACTTAATAATGGGACGAGTGCTTATTCTAAACTTTTTATCCCTTGTTGTGGTGACAGGTCTTTGCTGAAGGCATGTAAGAGCAAATACTGTGAATTACAGTGGAAAGAAACAGGAAAGGATTCAGAGCCATTGAAGACAATCCTGGAGACACCCTCCTGTTTGTTGTTGAAAACATACCTCCCTTGACAATACACTTCCCATGGGATGCCACTTCCCAGACAGCTATTGCTCTAGATTTTTAGTATGTCTCCACTGGTAAAAGTCTAACTTTCTTGTTGCTGCTTATTAAAGATCTTGTGTTGCTTCTACCTAAATTGACACTGCTGTCAGACTGTGATTTTATCATCATAAGTGCCTTCTATTTTTGCATTGTAAATAGTTGCTACTGTCAAAAAAAAGAAAAAAAAATGCATTAATCTGCATTTAATGCAACATGGGCTGAGCTGTGGAACATGATGACATTCGTTTTTTGTATAAAGATTAAACATACTGCCATTACAAGAATTGCAGTTAGAGTCCTCACACAATGCTTGTCGCATTGCAATGGACAGTTTAAATAGGTGTATTTACTTACCTCTTCATTTTGTAATACATTTACTGGTAACGGTTTGTTGTTTGAAATTTGACAGATCATCATTACGTTAATGGTACGGTAATATGTGTGATAGTAATTTCTTAAAACAGCTGTTACTCAAACAGAAGGAAATGGTCTTGGTCTTTTCATCAAATCGACAATATAATTAAATAATACAAATAGTCACAGATTTTCATAAAACTGTGTTAACATTTGATTCTGTGTTTGTCTATTGCAGTATAACACAATCAAATTTTAAATGGTCTCACAGTAACAGGTTTCATTGAGTATTCCTGTCCTCCAAGAGCCAAATTCATTACTACCTTAATCCAGCGCTCTTTTCATCACAGCAGCCAATTAAAGACCCTCACATTCAATCCTTAATATTACAACTTTTCCTGTCTGCTTCTGTTGCTCCCCAGACCCACCTCCCTAACACAAACACACAATGCCTTCCTTAAGAGCATGGTTATTGTGCATTTAAATTAAGCCTCATTCAAACAAATAAGCACTTGGACATGACTCATTGCACAGAGCCAAATTGGTTGTTCCACAGGGCTGTGTTTTACCACGGCCAAACAAAGAAATTGTTCAAGACTCAGATTGGATTTCACAATGTAATTTGATCTCTAAACAAGAAAATCCAGATTTGAATTAGTTATTTTCTAAGCGTTTGCTGCTGTTATTTGCCATGAGGAAAAAGGGGGAAAAATTGCTTCTCTATTGACATATATGTGACTTTCTAATTAGGGCATCCATTTGCAATTTCAAGAAATTGTTTTAATTAGTGTAAAAACTGACTTGCCTTCTTAAGAACAAATCAACACCAATATTGTCTTACGTCTACAAGGGATAAAAAAAAATTTAAAAAAAAATGCTTTAAATGGCTTAATTTGTCTTTTTATTCTCTTTATTCAACTTCTTCTGATACTTAATGAAACAGAACAAAACTTGTAAGAAGCAGTGTGAAAGGGGTAAAAGGGTGGAATACAGGTAATGGCCAAATTGGCCTCCATATTGATAAATAATAACAATGTAGAATCAATGACAATGGAAATACCTGCCCATCAAATAAGATCAAATGCACGTAGTGTGGCTGGAGCCAGAGCAGAGCACAAGGCACTAAATATTTTTTTTCCTTAAAAGCTGATCAGAAGAAAATTCTTTAGTACAAAAAAACAATATGATGACAGTTTGTACCATTTTGCAACTGCACTCAACAAAAATATTAACATTCAACCATTGCAAGAGTTTATTCCAATTTGTATCTTAAGCTTTGACAATTATATCTATAGCTTATGACACAAAAGTTATTGCATAAATCTCAAGCCACAGCAACATCACCATGACAAAGATCAAAAGGCAGTCAATATTTTAGTAAGATTACATAAACCATCACATTTGGAAGTGAAAAGCAAAGTGGATGTACCATTCTGTACATAATGTCTGTAGGAAAACAGTTTGAGTTATATTTTTTGTTTTTCATTTGGCTTAGACCCCTATCAGAGACCAAACTCAGCATGAAGTCGTAACCAGACTGGCAGATGCTGGTGTTTGGGAACCAGGCACTCATCAACTGTCACCTCAGGGCCTGGATTGTACATCAGTGATAGGTGCTCCACCCACCTGTCCCAAATGTTCCTGATGGTGGCCAGTTTTCACCAGCGGACGGGTCGTGTATCTCTGTTATCAAATCAAATAATTCTTGAAAGGACATGAAACTGTTATAAGGACATATTTGTCCAGAATATAGGCCTGTCAGACCCATGTAGGCTTAGAGGTCTACCAGGTCCAATTCTCTCCAGGTGTCCTCAAATACATGCTTCCCCTCCAGGTTTTGTCATCTCCAGTATAATTCCCTCAATGGACTCTGGTCAAAAAGAGTTGGAAGCTGGACTTGATGTCATCCACATGAGATGTTGCATAGCGTGTTGGCCCTGACTTCATCTTTATGATGTTTTCCACTCTCGCTCTACTTCCTCGGTCCTGGGGGAATGAAGACCAGAGAAAGTCTCCACTCTCGGACTGGAATGTCTCCTCAGGTGCTGTCTCAGGTGCCTCTCCCTCGCCATCTGTTGACTGGTCAGTCTCCTTATAGTCTGGATCAAAATCGGTGTTGTCTTCCACTTCAAGACATCCTCCTCTGTGTCTGGTTCAACGTCCATGCCCTCTTCATCTTGTTCTAAAATCTGGTCCCAAGCCTCTCTGACAGATAAGTATGTGATCAGTCGCCTACTCATTGTGCTCAGAGTAAAGGGAGTGCAAGGCAAACATCAAGCTATATTTTGGGGGTCTGTGTGAAGATATGATACACTGGAAGGTGTGGTTCACGTTGGGGGGGTTGGCACAAAACCACGGGAAAGAGATGGGTTCACATAACAGACACCTGTCTAGTCTGTGTGAAGATATAATACATTGTTTCATCAGGACGTTGGTTCACATGGGAGGATTGGCACTAAGCGCGGGAAAGAGATGTGTACCCACAAAAGACATTGTTCAGTCTGAAATGTGTGGTGTGTGTGTGTGTTGGGGTGGTGTGTATGGGGATGTTTTCTCATCTGATGGATGAATATAATGGATAACCATTCATTTCCTACAGCGGTCTCTTTTGACCGGGAACACCACAGGTATAACAAGGTTGACTAAAACATATATATATATATATATATGTATATATATATATATATATATATATATATAATTAATAATATCTTTGTCTAAGTGTCCTGAATTTGCTAATGTGTATCTTTTTTTTTTCTTTTTCCTTTTTTTTTTCCCAATAAGCAAAAGCTACAAAGGAATGACCCAAGTTTGATGTTTACAATTCATCTTAGATATGGACAGGACATGCTACCACATACACATCCCATTCATACATTTATTTGTATTATAGTTCTTGCTAATGCCATGTGACCGCTGGCCGTCACGTTCTAATGACGAATGAACATACAGAAAATAGGCATATATGGGTTGTTCAGACTGGTGGTACAACCTGCATTAAAATCACAGCAGGAATCACTGAAAACATGAACTGCCGACCCCCAACTGCTACTGCTGCAAAAGATGGTATACAGAAAGAACTGCTGCAGGGTTTCTATTTAGTCATCTGCAGTGGCAAAAATGCAGGTCAACATCAATGAATCTCATCATCTAATGTGCCTGGGAAGTTAAAGTTGTTAGCTACTCCTGCATCACCAAGCCTCTCTTTCCATCTGACCCTCCTTCCTCCTCTTCTTTTTCTGCCTTTCTTGACTCCCATTTTTGCTCTTCTCCTCCCACCTTTTTGCATTTGTCTTTATTTTCTCCCCCCCTTCCTACTCTTGTCTTTCAACGTATATGACCCTGTTAGCAGGATTAGCTGGACATTTGACAGTTGCATTGTTCTAACACATAAACACACACACACAAATATGCCTCCGTAACAGATGGTCAGGCTAATTGGCTGCTCTCTCAGCTTGGTTGCCCTGTGCCTGTGTGCTGCTTTGTTTAGCGCGTGCATGTGTGTGTGTGTTCCCAAACTGCTATGTTGCTTTGTTTAGCATGTGTCTTCAGTGTATTTTTGCGTGTGTTTCTGGGTGTAAAGATAGTAAGGAAACATTCGGCTCCATTCCACTTGACGTCTGTTGAGACACAGGGAGCACAGCAAGTGTGCATGTCTATCTGAGAGTATGTTTGTGTGGAGGAGAGAGAAAGAGAGATCAGGTAGAGTGCAGGGCTGTTGTACAGCATATGCCTGACAGACAAATGCTGTGTTGATAACAATCAACAATATGCACACACACTGGTGAGTAAAAAAGTCCATACACACAAATGGCCAGGACACACACACTGGGAAAAAAAATCCACATGGGTGGACACAGAAATATATTCTTTAGGCTTCTGTAATACACATATATACTGTAAGTGAACACACAGAGTTCCTGCTGAGCTGACAAAAGATGATAGCCCCCTGCTGTACCGCATGTGTCTATCATAGAGTCAAACAGGAAGATAATGGCCATATAAATAATGTACCCTCTACTCTGTATGGTGACGTTAGCAATATGGAACATTAAAAGCATGATTAGACTTTTGTTATTTCAGTCAAATTTTAAACAAGCTAGAATGAACTGTATGTAGGAAGGTACAAGAAAAATAATAACTCATGTGAATGTGTCAAAAAAGGGCAAGATTGTGAAGACAATACAAAACTGTTCTTATGAAGAGTATAAGTTAACACGACTGACCATTTTTATTTGCGTATGAGAATTTTACAGAGATGACGTGTAATGACTACTGAGCATTGTAGTCGTGTTTGGTCAGTTGCATCCTGAAATTTCTGCAAAATGAAAGCAGTAGTAATAAAGTACTGGAATAAGGAAGTAGCCCCTTTTCTACATATTTTGAGTAGTAACAAGGATTCTGTCTTTAAATATTGTGGCAGACAAAAAAAAAAAAATCCAGATCTTCTTAACTCTGCACCATTTCTTCAGCTGGAACCAGAAGCCAACACACCCTCCCTAATTAAGACTGTAGCCTGATTTCCCTTACCAAGTCTTTAAAAGTTCAAGTTGAGCCATTGCAATTTGTATTCCTTAGACATTCACATAGCCTTAACAAATTGGTCACTTTTTTATTTAATAATATTAAATGTATTTTGCCTCTTGTTATATTTGGATGTTTGACCTTTACTGTATAGAGTTACATATGTGCAGAGTTTTAAACTAGAAAGCTGTTTTCACATTCATCTGCTGACAGGGGAAAGTTTCTATGTGCTCACCTTAAACCACAGTATGAGACATGTACATATGAGCAACATGGTTACATGCAACTTACATGAGTGGGATCCGGAAATGCCAGCTCACATACAATCCTCTCCTTTATAGTAGGAGAAGAAGGAGACACAAGTTTTGAAATTAAACATATTTGCCTGTTCACACATTGTGGATTTTGCAATGAGGGAAAAGGACTAGATTGAATTTTAAGAATATTTAACTAGGTAAGCTGATTTTCCATGGAAAAAACATGTACTGGTTGGAAGTTGTGTTAGTGAGTCAAAGACTCAAAGGAAAAACATGATCTAAGCATGGTTCAGGGAAAAATACCCTTATGAAGTCCTATCAAGTGTTACTCATAAGCACACTGATAAATTTTTATTTCGAGCCCCAGTTCACCCAGGGCTTTTCTGTGTGGAGTTTGCATTAAACCTGGACAGATGAAGTCACCCCTGTCTTCCTGCCTTACTTAAAAACAAAGTCTCTGTTTTTACTTTTTCACTTATACAGGCACCAGAACCCCACCTCTGGCACCATTTATATTTAGAGTCTTTCAATAGAACTGCAAACCATCCATAAAAAAGACCTGCAGCAGTGCCCCACTGATTGCCACTGAGGGCTTAAAACTTGGGTGAGTTATTAGGTGTTTTCCTAATAGAGGTGATTCTGTCTGTATATTTTTCATGATATCGCCTTGATGTCTGTAGACTTTTATGTATAAGCTGAAAACTTGGGAGTCTTGAGAGGACCGTTGATCTCTGTCCTCAAGGCACCTTGGCATCATAGCATTGATAATAACTGGATAATCCATTTTTGATTAAACAGCTTGTTATCACTGTTCTTAAATATATGTTTAACATATTTTATAATGTTAGTACGTCTGGTCAGCCAATGACTGAACAGTAAGAACTGCATTAATATTTATCAAGCATTATCACAGTATCTCTCCTAACCTAGGAGCTGCTAGGAGATGGCTTTCAGGCCGGAACAATGATCATTTTGTCATTTTGTACAGTTTGATACAAGTGACATAATCATCTCTCCTCAAAAATCAAATTATATTTGTTACTGAAGAAAGAAATCAGACTTTGATTATCCTTACAACACCTCACATAATCTGCAGATTCTTTCATTTCCAAATTGTTTAGCATGAAGTTGAAAAATTATTCATTAATTTGTTTAAATTTACCAATGTGTGAGCTATATCTAATGACATGCTTTGACATTTTGAGAATTGCACATATTTACTTTCTTGCTGAGAGTTGGATGAGGAGATTGAGACCATTCTCACGTCTCTCCATACATCCAGCAGCTGGTTAGTTTGGCTTTGTACAAAGACCGGAAATGGAGGGAAACAGCAAACAGCTTTGTTCAAAGGTAACAGAATCCACTTAGAGGCATCTCTAAACTCAGTAACTAACACACAGTTCTTCCTGGAGTTTTGTCATTACTGTTAGGCAACCACCAAAGACTCCAGAATTTTACTGGTCCCTGCCAAGGAAAATTCATGGAAAATCACAACTTTTTGTACTTTCTGCCCAAGCCAGGCTAACCGTTTACCCCTGACATGATGACTGTGTTTTTAGTCTTGGGGTAATGGTTGAGTGTATTTCCTAGTTGTCCCTATCATTTACACCCCCAACAAATGGAATATAAGGATCAAAAATCCTGAAGTTAATCCTGAAGCTTTCTCTTTGCCATTTCTTTCACTCATCTACCTCTCACATGAATTTGACATGATTTTCACTGGCCTTGGTGGCCCTTAGTTCAGCCCTGTTAGCACTGACCCTGTGGAGACAAAATAATGATGTGCGTGCAAAAGAGAGCAGCTCTACGTGAGTTAAAGGCATTCTTTTTTGATCAAGTACTCTCAATGTGAGCAATTTACTGTTCCCAAATGGACAAAAGGCATCCTTGTTTGCACGAGTATTCCCAGAGAGGCTGCAGTGCACAGTCTGGTGCACCCACAGACGCTGCGTGGTCTCTTTTTAATTTAGTTAAAAAAGTTTTATTTTCTTTTTACACCCAGTGGGCTGGTTGAGTCAGGATATTTTGAAAGTTGAGGCTACTGGTTCAAAACACTCTTGTGGTCAGCTGTGTGTTCAGCAATGTTAAGACAAAAAAGCTGATCCAAAAACTCTCTCAGTTGAGACAGTTTCCTGAAACTAAAGACTGTTTTAGAGATAATGGTTATGTTTCTTACAGAAGCAACGGACAAAGACGTTATACAAAGAACCGTGTCATTCAGCTGCAGAATAAGCTGTAACATCAGTATTTCAGTGCAGTCATGACACCTTCTGCTCTGTTTACAGACACAGGCACCTGATATGGACTCTGATTGTGTGGATTGTCACTGGTGCCTGCTCCCTTTCCAACTATCTATAATACTGAGTAGTATTTGTGTGCAGTAAGAAAGTATAGTAAATGCAGAGGAACTATAGATGCTGAAGCTACTGCATCTGTACAACCACAGTTAGCTGTCTCTGAATGTAAACTTGGTCAACTGTTCATTTGACCAGTATAACCATTTTCATGATGTCTTTGGCCACAAAATAAAAGCTATGACAACATTTTCATCATAAAATAAAGATAGGGTCATGCTTGAATGACTGAGTTCATTTATTCTTCATGGGGGAAGAATACTTGTTCGAATATGTACAGGAATCGTAGAAACCATGTAGTTTTTTCAATGTTGGTTTTCTGTCAGTTGATGTGGCCAAATCTGGCTGTGAAAACCTTACTTCATCAGGTAAGGACTGCAATGCAGTGCTTCCTCCTTGGAATTACGTTGCTATTCAACTAAACCTCGACAGCAGCTTTGTAGCAAATATAATTGCGACTGGACTACAATTTCTGTAAACATGATATCCACTCGTAGGGGCTACAACATTATATTTTTATATGGTTTTATTTAGGCACTCCTAGCACTTGGTTAAAGTTAGGGAGAGGTTATGGTCTGGTTTAACACAAAAAAAAACATTCACAGTGTCTGTTTAATTTAGTACTTAGGCATTTTTTTTTTCCTTGTATCACGACTAAAAGCAGACTGTGACGTTTTAACCCAGAGGGTGCTGAGCCACAGAAACAGCTGCCATGCAGTGAACTAATAGAGCTGCATTTCAACTGTAAATAATCTCCAGCAGAAGTCACCCTGTAATATAATTGGTCATAAGTATCCCCAGCTAAGGTCATGTTCTACAGACGTGACACACTTCAGGGTACAATAAAAGCTGAGAGCAATTTGGTCAAATCCTTTATTGCTCTCCTATTGCTCAGACCTATGGGGCTGGAGAGGACACTGCAGACGGTTCAGCTTTCCATTCACTGTCCCTGTCTGACCCACTGCCTCCTGATAAAAACCTGTAAAATCAAAGGAAGATATTGTAGAGGTAGGGGGTTTTACTTTTTTTTTAAAATTTTACAGTGTGTAAGAATATATATATATATATATATCATTTACTCTTTACATACAAATGCCTCACAAGAATTATAGTTGCTGACAAATATATCAACACATATCTGCTTGCAAATTAAAAATATACATTGTGTTATACTAATGTGTAATAAATTATTTATTGAATAGGTGCTCACTGCTTATAGGGCAGCAGTTGTTATATCCTGATGTAAAGGCACCTCTAAATCTGACTTGGGACCCGTAACTAAGATGACCTCAATATGTATATTATTGCAAAGGGCAATTATAAATAACACCCAATAACACATAACACATTTCCAAATGAAAGTGGTATATATTAATTCTTGTTCCCAACACACAGGGTTGTGTTAATCGTAGACAAAAGTAGACAAAGATGTGAGGCGGGCTCCTAATGATCTTTTTCTCTTATTTTCTGTGCAGTACCTAACAATTGTGGTAATTTGATTGAGCACAGTTTATTTAAGAATTAGGGTCATGTAATTATGAAATTTTAACAGCAGATTTTAACAAGAGATCCCTCAAAATTAAATGAAGCCAGTGGAATGATTATTTATAGTTTATATTGTGTTTTTAGTGCTGCATACATATTAACAAAGGAATCAACAATTAATCAAATTAGCAAAAAGGATCTGTTACCCAACACACCTGGAGCCACCGGGCCCCTTAATGTCTGAAGCCCAGGAGCAGTTGGATTACTGGATCATCCAGCCTTGCCTGCAAATGTGTAGTTAATTAACTCATATGTAGCCTACAGTAAAGCAAAAATGTGACTCAATAGATAAGAAGAAAGTCAGTTACATGATAATGAAAACCAAAAAACTCAACTCACCTCAACTTTATGTATGTAGGTGTTTACACACAACGCAATTTATCCTAAGAACACAGCTGAAAACAAAAGAAAATAATAACCAGGAATCTTGTGATTGAGGTTTGCTGTGCTGTGCAACTTTTCTGCATAAATGGCTGAAATGAGGCCTGCTATTAAGAAAAATGATGTAGCACTGTTATTCTTCATTTCCTTTACATTGAAATTGGGTGAGCTGCAGTTCACTGACTCATTGTTATAAGGGTGTTATTCATTTTCTAATTTAGAAATTTGTTTGGAGACAAAGTACAAATTTGTGATAGGGACAGAGAGACCCATTGCATCCCTTATCCATATATCCATTCATTCATCCATTTGTTTTTTTTTTTTTCAGGTAGAAGTAAAAAAAAGGATATTTTAGCCTGTGTGTGGAAAAAAAAAAAAAAAAAAAAACTAAACTTCAGTATGTTGGAAACAGACTAGTTGGTATATAGTATTTGAGAACATCACGAGGGTTTCATGGCCGCTCCAAATTGCCACTTTCAAAAGTGTGAAAAGCCTGCTGTCATGGACAGGGAAAGATGCAGCTAATAGATCAGATGGGGGTAATGGCCCAGCCTTTCAGACAGTTGTTCCTCAGAGGCGTGGTGTTGGTTTTTCAGTTGGTCACACACGAAAAAATTAAGTCAATATGTGAAGAGTGAATAAGCATTTTAAGGATCTCTGCTCGTTGGATTATTGGTTCCAGTCTCATCATTCCAACTACAAGTCCACCTTTTACAAAGTTAGCTACACCAAGTGGGCCAACAAGTAACAGAGATATAGTCTGTTTTCCGTTATCTGTTTTAATGAGACAGAAATTGATCCATCTCAAAACCATGTTGGTTAACCAGCACAGCAGGGCTTGTGATTACACCAATATTACTCCATAGTTTATACATCTATGATAATTCATAGCTTCACTGTCATTATAATAAAACTATGGGTGTGACTGTAAGTGTTTCTAAATATCTATTATGTAATTTTTTCTATCTCTCCTTTTCATTTCTTTTCAGTGGCAACATTAACAATCTTTTCTCACCACTCCTCACCAGCATCCCAGTTTACCCTCTCCCATTCCCATCTGTCTCTCTCTTACTGTCTATTACCACAAACATGTTTGCACCAGAGATGGATGACTCATCCTGCAGTTTAGGGGATGCATATTGTTGATTGACATTGCATAACCAGCTGAATATGCTCTGACAGAGGTGTGTGTGTGTACAGTGGTTAAAGAGATTTCTGTAAATTATCTTTGCCATAGATTAGTCATTAGACAAAACCCCCGCACAATATTACCTGCTCTATGGTTCAGTAAACATGCCAATAAAATCTGACTTAACATTTTATTTGCTTACAAATGAGTAAACAGTTATTGTTGCTGAGGAGTTTGCTGGCACTGTAAGTAATACTCAAACAAATGCTGCCATCAGGATGGGCTTAATAAATATAAATCTTTATATAACACTTTATCGGGTTTGCTTAGAAAGTTTCCTACAACTCCTCAGAGGATGGAGTGTTACAGTCACAGACGCCATTAGGGGTTACCACACTCATTTGGGGATTCATGTCACGGCTCCACTTGTGGCTTCAGGTTTTCCTTGTGTTTCCTCCCAACTACCACAACTCACCTGCAAACTTCCTGGCAGTCTCTGCCTTTCTCCAGCTACTTAGATGACTGAGCTTCAGCCAAATTTGTTACATATTTGAGTGGCAATTGAAAAAGGTAAGCTGATAAGTGACACATGATAACTTATCCAGGAGCTGAGATTTCTTGATGTGAAGCTCACCTTAAGACTATCAAAATAAAAGTTCTCTCCCACATTTTAAACACACATTGCCTGGGAAGCCTTTGGAAACATGACGTGACTTTAACAGACCACTCAATGTAGTTCTCATAGTGGTCACTGGCAGAGGTCTTACAGTATTTAACAATGACTTAACATTTTTTAAATGACCTTTACTGTAGTTATTCATTTACACTTGGATTGTTATTGTTTAGCCTGTGTTCCACCATGATATTACTGCCTGTGAGCATCTATTTATTTCCTCCATACACACCTTATGCATCACATTTGAGGGCTTCTCCTCTAAAGACAATGAGGTGTGAAACAGGTGTGTCTCCAGTCTAATTTGGTTGTTTTTCCACCTTTGAGAAAGCCAAAATACAATGTCCATTTTGTGTTTTAATCTACAGACCTCCTAAATTTCTGATTTATCAGTCATGATCTTCCAATATGATGGTTTGTTGCTCCATTTCCTCCTCTTTTTCTTCTTATTTTATTCAACTGTAAGACTTTTAATCAATATGTCAAGCATCCCAGCCATTGCAAGGGCAAACACTCAACCTTGTGCCCTCCTTTCTGTGTAGGAGATGTAAACTTGGTTGATTTTGCCAACTCTGATCACAAAGCAGTGCACTTCTGGGCACCGTCCATCTGTCCCGACCTTACTTGCCTCACTTAAACATCAAATTCTCTGAGCGCGGCCC
Source organism: Lates calcarifer (assembly GCF_001640805.2). NCBI lineage: Eukaryota > Metazoa > Chordata > Actinopteri > Centropomidae > Lates > Lates calcarifer. The sequence continues at coordinate 2,106,725 of NC_066840.1, forward strand.
TCAGCTGTGGAACTCACTGCCTGAGGATCCAAGACAGAAAACTCAGTATCTGCTTTTAAATCTGCTCTGAAAACTCACTTTTATCCCGCAGCTTTTTCTTGACTGATTATATTTATTGTAAGTATTTATCTTCTTTTATTACTTCTATTCCTTGTTTTTACTGTAAACCACTTTGTGGCAGTTTTGAGAGGTGGTCTATAAATAAAGTTATTACTTCCTGACACACACAAAGATAAATATCTTGAAATATCTAACAACTGATGTATCTTGAGAACTATTTAATGGATTTGGTCAAATTTGGGATTTGTGATTAACAGATTTTCTCTCCAGTGGCATGTGCAAGCAAATTACAAAAATTTTAAGTACTCACCAATTTTCTTGTTTCCTCTTAGGTATGAGCAAAAGTCATGAGAAGTCTAGACCATTCACATTCCACTTAGGATGAACTGTAACATCCTAACGATATCCAGTACTTTGGTTTATGGTTAAATACCTACGTTATTCTCATCCGCCTCAGCTGTATTGTGTTTAGTACTCATGACCAATTGTAAGAATGTGGGAGATACAGATGAATACAGCATTATTTTTATCTACTGATTTATTGATTTATGTTCCACACCCTCTCTTGTGGCAAGAGAGGAAAATGTGTCTGTAGTGAAACTGCAATCTAACCGACTAACTGGACCTTTGATCAGTCATTTTAGATGATGGTTGACAGGATATAAAAAGCAGGTTTGTGTGATTTTAACAGAGAAAAATAAAATAAACTTGGAGTGTAAAAAAAAGAAATAGAGGGTCACTTTCATGTGTCTCAGAGTCAGTGTGGATTGATACATCTGCTTAAGAGGATGTGTGTCTGCTCAGTGAGGCAGGTGAGTGACTGATCTCAAAACAAAGCTTTTAGTGTGGATTACTAAGAAGAAACCAAGGAATCCTGTGCATGTGTGATCACTTTATCATCTCTGTGTTTTTAAAAAACTAAAACATTCTTCTGTGGTTCCTGTATGTTCAAATCTTTTGGCAAATGCAAATGTCATAAGTTGTGCTTTGTCAAAATTGAAACCTGGAGAATGAGGGAAAAAAACAACTAAACACCGTTTTTCTTCCTTTCTTATAATTGGTTCCTTGGAAGCATGGGTAATGGTGTCATTTAGAGCCAAAACTGTGCAGATTTTTATTCAAACCAAATGCTGCTGCAGGTGGTTATACTGATTGCTTCCTTCTCTCAGGGTGAAGGTGAAATAAGCTGTCACATGGTCACAATTTAAGTACAGCTCAGAGAATAGAGAGCTGTGAAACTGACGTAACAGATGACACAAACAAGCCAACATGTAAGTAGTCTAAAATACACAATCTTACCTTTATTGCTAAAAGGCACGTTTTAATGGGCTCCGGTAAGAAATGGAAACTTATGTCATGCTTCAAAGCAAAGATAACTCTGGGATGACTCATTTGCCGTTGGTATCATAAACAATTTGTTGATACAAGCACCGACTGCATTCTCAACAGCATCTGTCATCTGCCGGCTGGATTTTAAAAAGTAATTTCCTGCTTTTTTATTACAGGGAATCAAGACCAAAGCCACTAAAATAGGCCAACAAGACAAGTAGGAGTCACAAATAAGGGGCATGAATTAATGACAGAAAAATGGAAGTTCCATTACCAAGGGCTACTTGATGTGCCGTGTTTCCTCCTTGTGTCTCTCCAGGGGGAGATGGAGCAAGAGCTATTTACCATTTCTTTCTCTTTCACTGTGTCTCAATGTCCCGCTTTCTACCCCTCACTGCCTCCGCACTGCTCTCACCGTCTCTCACCGTGTCTGTCTCCATGCCCGAGAGTAAAAGCTATTAACCATTTATCTATCCCTCTTTCTTGATTGCCTCATACTGCTCTCTCCATCTCTTTTCCGGCCTGCTCCCCAGAGTGCCGTGGCGCCAGAGCATTGAGACGACAAACACACACGCACACGCAGTCCAGCTCAGAGTACAATCACCTGATTTGTTTTTCATCCATGTAAATTAGCAAACACTTTTGAGTGCGGAGGCCCATCTGAAATGCTTTTAATGGAATGCTAAGTTGTCGTGATGGCAGTGTGTTTCTTCACTCCTGCTGCTGGTAATGGGTTTTTTGACTACGCAGTGCAGATGAGCACTATGTGACAAACAGTGTGGTCCTGTGTGTGACTGTAACGTGACACTGCATCGATTCCTGTTGGAAAACTCTTATATTTTTCCACCATATTGCACATGGAGGTCAGAGACAGAGCAGCACCTTTGGAGCTGGCAGGGATTCAGTCTCTTCCTTCAGTACCCATAGAGGTTGAATTTAGTAACATGGGATTTGAACCCAGGTTGTTCATTTGAAGAAGAGCAGAGAGGTACTCAAATCCAGTCTTGGTCTTGAGTCCAGTCTCAACACATTTTTTATTGTTGTTATCTCAGATTTCTCTCTGTCTTGTGGATTTTTAGACTTGATCTCAGAGTCCAGTCTTTCCAGTCTATGACAGTCTGTGGTCTCAAATTCAGCTGTAGCGAGACTGCTCTGCTGCCAATCATCTTTCAGTATTGTATGCACTGTGTTCTGCACACTGATCAGCCATAACATTAAAACCACTGACAGCTGACGTGAATAACACAATCATCTTGTTACAATACAGTGTTCTGCTGAGGAACCATGGGTCCTTCATTCATCTGGATATTACGTTGACATGCACTACCAACCTAAACATTGTTTTAGACCAAGCACACACTCCAAATGGCAACAACACTCCCCAATGTCAGGGGCCTCCCCCAGCAGGATAATGCTCCCACCACACCACAAAAACTGCTCAGAAATGTCTACAGAAACACAACAAAGAGCCCAAGGTGTTGACCAGGCCTCCAGATCCCAATCTGACCCAGGATCTGTGGGATGATCCAGAACAAGTCAGATCCATGGAGGCCCCGTCCCGCAACCCACAGGACCCAAAGGATCTGCTGCCAAACAGCTGTCACAGATGTGAATGAGCTCCTAACTTCCTCTCTGAGCGATCATTTTCCAATTAAACATAACCAAAAACACAGCACAGCCATTGTGCCGAGCAGCAGCTTGGAAATGGCTTGGAAGTGACTGCTGATTTCACTCACTATTTCATACTTGCTCTATTGTCTGATAATAGGAACTGAAACATGTGTAAATGAGAACAGCTTTTTGGGAGAATTCTGCTTTATTAAAATATTGCATCAACTAGAGACATTTAGGATTTAACTTTTCCAGCAGGTTATAGTTTTTAACTATGTCCTTAATTTGACTTATTGACCATACAACATATCTGGAGCCCAGTTTGACCAAGTTTTGACGCTGACTTGACCCCCATTAGACCCAGTCTCAACTTGATCTTGAAACTGGTCAGACCAGGGCTTGCCTCAGGCATGACTTCAGTGGTCTTGACTACAGCCCTGAGTCCATCATTCCTATAAGTGATAGTAACATTGTACTTTACCAAGTTAACAGCTAAGAACATGACAACATGTTGTTATAATGCATTTATATGGAACAAAAAGATGTTGCAGCAACAGTTGTAACAATGGTTTCAACCATGAGAATAAATTGACATAAACCAAAATTATCCTTTAATCTGGCGCTCTTGGGCAGATTGGCTGTGATGTATTCCTCAGAATCATTTTAGTGCTGTTAGTTTCTGGATAATGATCCTAATGATCATTATTTTTGATGCAGTAAAAAAAATTACTTTCCAAAATTGTTGGATTTGCAGAATCAAGCATTAGCTGTATGTGTGTCTGCCTGTGGTAATCAGAATGATTACCCAGCGCTGAGAGGCATTTTGCAACAATCTTCAGGCCTTTTAGCTGAGAAAAAAATAGATTTGCAGTTCTATTTAACAGGGAAATCCACTATTTCTCAGAGCACAAAAATAGGAGGATGCAGAACCAGGTGAGCTTCATATTAAGTCAGATTACAGTCCATCAAGTAGTTACATGACAAAGAAATGTAGCCTGAAGCTTCCATGAAGCCACTGTTTACAGTATGTGTGACATTTTTAAGAACAACACTACCAAGCTTGAAAAATAACGTGTTGAGTGGGCCCTCACAACCCACGCCCGTCGCGGGACTTGCTGCCGCGGGATGCGCACTTAAGCCTTCACTGGCCACTATGTAACACCTCAATATCAGTTGACTCCGTGTGCGATTTCTCAACTGACCTAGACAAAACTGTGATGACTGCATCAGTCCACGCTCAGCTTTGGTCAAGGGAAGACGTATAGGAGAAGATGAGGAGAAAAAGAAACAGAAAGGGTGATGGAGTAACAGAGGAAGATCTGTTACTTCCCACTGTTCTGAATATGACAGGACAAGACATCTCAATTCTCAACATCTGATTTCTGCTTACCAGTAACTGAGACTATCTCCACCTCTTACTAACAAGTACTCACATATGTATCATCAGAATTTCTGTGTCATTATCAGAGCAATCCATATGTCAAGCTGACACAGCTTCCTCTGTTCAATCTCAAAAACACAATTTGACATGGCCTGTTGCACTTAGAGACAAGAAGAGGAACAAGATTTTAAAAATTGTTCAATACTTTCCCAAATAACCATTATTATACTTCTGTGAACACCAAATCAGAAGTATCACAGAAAGGCATAATTTGTGATAGAGAGAGGGAGAGAATAAACAGTTAAAGACAAGGAAAGAAATGAGCAGAAGCAATATATTGTAAAGAAAGAAAAAGACCGCCCTCCTTGACTCACCCCATCTCTAATTACTAACTAAACTACTTGATGAAAGGCACACACTCTGGCACACACAGGACTTCCATATCAAAACAACACTGCATCACCCTTACTTTCATTCACCGAGAAGCTAAAAGAGCTCACTCTGATGGATCACAGGTGAACTTGCAGATTGGTCTAAAGACCTTACAGAAACTACAGTCCCCATTTCTAATGGATCATTACAATTCCTTCTAAAACTTTTCACCCACATTCAAGCCACTGTTACATTGGAAAAAAAAAAACCCAGAACAAAAACCAAAAACAACAGGATTAATGAACATTGACTCTGCACAGGCCTTGTTTTAAATCCGACGGCCGATAAGAGATCAATTTAAAACTGGGTTATTTTGGCTCTGATGCAGCCGTGCCTCTCTGTCTGCAGTCACTACTGTCTCCAGCATTATCCCGCCACAGCACCATTTGATTGGTTACACGCAGAGCACGGCAACAGCCAATCATCAGTGAAGCTGTGCATGCACAGTGCTCACACACACAGCGGAGAGGAGAAAAGTTCTGCCGGTGGAGAAGCTCGGAGAGCAGATATATGTTTCTTTATTTACTGTGGAAACTTTAGGAGCTATTTGTTTGTTTAAGTTTTCATTAAACTTTATAAGACATGCTGCTGAGCCTGGGAGCTCCCTGTACTTTCTGTTAGAAAAACAAAGATGTCTATTGTCTAAGATAAAAAAAAAAAAAAAAAAACCTTTAACATGTTGCAAATCTGAAAAGCTGTTAAATAAACATATGCTTAAAGGCATTTAAACAAAGTGTTGGAGTTTGTATTATTCAAAATTATATATCAATATTTTCACTTTTACTGCAAATGAATATCGGCTCCAAATATCGGTTATCAGCCTCCTTCACTACTAATAATTGGTATCGGTATCGGCCCTATCGGTCTATCTCTACTCCACAGGCATTCCCTTCAACCAAAACTCACAATTTCCACATTAAGTCATCATGAAAGCTTTCCTGAAAACATTTGAAGTTGATTGGGTCAACCTACTAGTAACAGCACGCCAAACTACAAAATATGTCATTTCCTGTTCTCAGTAGGTACTGCTAAAACATTTTTATGCATATTGACATATGGATGTGTGTAGTAAGGGACTATTAACAATACTGTGAAGTTTGATGTAGTTTGGACAAAGTATGGCTGAATTACAGCAAATTTAATGCAACTTCCTGTTTGAAGTTGCATTAACTTATTATTAAGTTTTAGAGTCAATCGGATAAAGCATCTAGGAGCCCTGTAAACATTCCAGACCCCTGGAAATGGCCATTTTTTTTCTTCCAGGTCAAAATAACAGACTTTCTGTTGGGTTTAGAATATGGCTCCAAGAGACTTTTTTGTTCATCTTGGGATGTTACATATGTGTGCAAATTTTCAAATTTTTAGGCGCAATGGGATTCAGGGGCTGGTCCAAAGGTGGCGCTACCGAGCCATTTTGCCACACCCATGTTGAAGACTGTGTTCGTACAGTTTTCTGGAGAGTTTCTGGAGACCAGTGGTGTGTGTTGCCCTTCTTTTTTTTTTTTTTTTTTTTCCAAATGAGCTTCATTTCATTACGGTTCTTTTGCATTTAATAAGAAGTTACTTTCATGAAGTGTCTTTATCAGGATGTTTGATAGGTAATATATACCCATACCTTTCCTCCTGCTAAAAGGTAAAGTGTGTGAAAGACAATGTATGCTAAGCTTTTGGTGTATAAAAGGGGGAACACAAATAAGCCTGCCTTCACTTGTTTACCGTAGTCCAATTGATGGATGCTCAAGTCATCACATAAATGCCATTTGTGGATTTAGCAGAAATATTTAGAATAAAAGAAACTAATTCTTAAAAGCCACTTCACATTTATCATAACTTGGCAACTTTGTAAGCTTTTCAAGCTGTAGGGTTGTCGTGTTCCTCCGTTTGTTGAAAGTAACAATACACCTCCTTAACCTTGAACTGCAAGATGCATAAGATTGTTTTGTTGTACATATGCAAAATGACAATGAAGTTTCATCAAATTATCATGGTGAATTTAGTATTTAGCTTAGAATATGTCTCACTGTGCATTCACCGTGAGCCAACAAACATTCAAAAGTATATAAGTAATTAGAATAATGGAGATGTAACATTTTTTTGGGAAACCAAGAAATACTGTTCTTAATTTGTGTAAACAAGCCAGAAGGTTTGCTGTCTGGTCAGGCCAAGTCACATAAAGTGTAACAGAAGACATTGTAGCTGGTCTGTTTATGTTAATTGCAGTGATTTTGGTGATGGTTTAATATATTTTATTTTGTTAAACATTTGAAGTGCTGTAATAGTAAGGCTGTGATTTCTTTTTTCTACAAGGTGCCATTTACTCTCTGAATTCTCTCTCATTCTAACTGCTGTCAATTTCTTAGTAATAGTAAGATCTTTCTTTATACTTGACTCTCTACATTAACTCTTCAGGGGGGCAATGACATGCAAAGCTTCAACAAAGGTCTGTCTGCTCCCCCTCTGTCTTTCTCCCTCTGAGAAGACTTGTGGGGACAGAGTGTAATGGAGAAAAGCTTTGCTCTGTCTCCTTGTTGTTACTGGCTGCACTAGCATCACTACCCAGGGGTTAGACACACACATGCACATTCACAAACACACACACACACACAACCTACTGCTGTAGAGATCAGAGAGGAGGCAGCTGGTGTTACAAGATAGGAGAAAGTGATGGGTCAGAGGTTAATGGAGAGAATGCAGAGGAGAGGAGGACAAAAGGGATTGGGTGAGTGGTAGAGAAAGGAGGTAAAAAGGATCAGTGGAAAGACAGAGAGCTAAACAGAGGGATGAAAGGGGAAAGATGCAGGGCAAGTAGCACAGAGGGTAAAAAGAAATGAAAAAAAAATATATATATATAGAAACAAAAAACTTGTGTGATGCATCAATTGCATGTATTTAACTCTCACATTGGTTCAAGTGATCTGACGGGGATGAGCTGACAGTGTCACATCACAGCACTCTGGATTGAGCTGTAAAAGAAGTCGATGTCTTGAAACCTTTTATGTGCATAAAAATAGAAGAAGTATATCCTGTGGGAAAAAAAGATGTTTTAAACCTGATTTTGGAGCAAAGTCACCAAACTTTTTAAGCCCTTTAAAAAAAAAAAAAAAAAAAAAAAAATCAGATTTGACAGGTGAGTCTGTGCATTTAGTTTTTATGTCCCAGTGATTTTATGACTCTCTCACCCTTTCACTCAGATTGGAGCCTGGTCCTGTTGGCCCAAAATAACTGACCAAAGGCACTTTGAAAGGCAAGACTTGCCTCTAAGAATTTTGATATATGGGTACATTCACATTTCAATTTGCACTGCTAAGAGTGAATGTGTGTCATGACAAAAAAAGAGAAAAAAGAAAAAGAGAGAAATCTTGCTTTGCTGGACTTCTCTGGAGCTTTCAACTGCATCTCATGGTTCACAAATTATTTGCTTGTTCTCCTTCAGGGATCCTACCCCAGACCAACACTGTGGGACATTTTGTTTTTCAGGAGCTGAAAAGAAGTTGAATCATGGTGAAAATTTAAGGTATGTTTTCTCACTGACGGGAAAGGACTGTCGAAATCCCCTTTTATTAGGAGCAATCAAACAGCAGAAATTGGAGAGAATTTAGATCGCAGGTCTTAAATATGTTGTTTATGTTGTTTATCTTAAATATGTCAATTTATTACCATTTCTCATAAACCTGTTGCTCCTTAATGCAAAGAAGTTTTCCTCTGTGCAGTTCTCTCCTTTGTTACATGCACTGTGCCTCTTGCACACCATGCACCATGCTGTAAGCTTGGAGAGTTCAAACCAAGAAAAATATTCATTATCTTGAATGTATGTTACAACTTTGATTCATGCCTTATTGGTTTGAATCTACTAAGAATGTATGATACAGTTTGATGATCTGTATTGAAATGGCATGAACCTTTTATATATATGCTCCCTCAGTGTTCTCTCTTTATACTTCTGCAGGAAACATCCTTTTACTTTCTTTTACATTTGCAAAATCAAGCAGGCAGACTTCTGCAGTTCTGTTACCCCTCTGTGTGCTTACATTAACTATAATAGTGTGTAGCCAGGTGTCACTTTACACCCAGCACTCTTTGATTAGCTGGCGGTAATGTAGCTTATAGTGTGACAACGCACACTGACACTGTGGTGGCTGTTTGCTGCACAGTATGCTTTATGATCAGTTGACCATGGACCAAACACATCCTAGACTAAGTCACAGGCGCATAGCAACAACCTGCGTTTGAACTCATTAGCAATGGATTCGTTATGAGTGTTTCCCTTTTATACTAATTGACCTTCAGGACTACATCTGTACTTTTATTCCATTCTATTATACAGACATGACACATGGCAGAGAGTCCTTTGGAGGTATTGTTGGCCAAGCTTAAATAGTGCCTCACAAAGACCAAAAATAATGGTGCATTTAGGCATGTAACTTTGTTAACTTGTTCACGTCAAGTACAATGCACACAACACACAATATACTGTATTTTCACACTTGTTCACTGTACTCTAATGCTAACTACCATAAGTATTGCATATGTCTGTTAATTTGTGGTCATTTGATTAAGCACAGCTAAAATTAACAAGGAATTGCACCATGTCAGCAAAATCAAAACTGTAATTACAAGAACTACATTAGAACTAAATTGTTTCTGAATTTGCTTCTAATTTTGTGTTGTTTGAGTCAGGTGTGTGGTGGGGACATTACTGGATGGGTGTGGCTTTAAATATGGGGAGTCAAAAAAGAACACAATTTCAGGGCACTACATCACATGCAGATGACATCCAGGTTTACATAGCACTTGCTTCTGGAGATCTCTTGATTTACTTGAAAATTGAGCTTCCTTTGCCAATGTATGGGTGACCCAAGGTTTTTTTTTTTTTTTTCTTTCAAAATCAACAGGATAAAACAGTGTTTCTACACTTGTTAGTTGCTCAAGGGAGCAGTGAACATAAGGGATATACCTATTACCTATGTCACTTAAACAACATTAAATAGGTCAGACCTTTCCCCTGGATACATAGTATTACTATGCTGCTAAACAGATTCCTAGTACAGTCCTCTAACCTCTAAGACCTCCACATCTATCTGTACCAAAATCCTACCCTTAATGCACTTCCGCTGAGATGCCGTCTTTACTTATATACCTGAACTCTAGAGTAATCTCCCACTGGAACTAAAGTTAGCTTTCAAATTAAAGTTTTTGAGCCCATTTTCAATCTGTGTTAGCCTTGCATAACCAACAGTCTGCTATCCTGAGCTCATTACTTGTGTTTTGCTGTTGTGCTTTTACTGCATTTGTGGCCACAGTTGAAACAAGCTGGTACTCAGTCATTTGAGGACATATTGTACTTTATAAAAATATTGTTGATATATATTTGACTCTCCAGAATACACTGAGGCTAGGTGTACATATTTTTTCTTTTATTAAATATCATCATCTTCATCTATTTGGTGCTTTACTTCATGCAAAGGTTTCTTTAGATTGAGTGATCTCTCAACTCTTGATCTGCATCTGTGACTTGGAAAACACAGCATTGATAGAGTGTTAACAGTAAGCTGTGTAGCTGAAGCATTTCCACATGTCTGAATGTGATTTGCAGTAGAAGACAACAAATATAGTCTTAACATCAGTATCAACAACATCTCCACTGCTGCAATCCAAGCTGCTGCAGGAGCTGATGGCCTGTCCTGGCTCTCCTCCTCTCCCCCTCCACTTCTTATGGGCCTTCTGAATATCTTGATGTACATTAATTACCATAGTAGCTATGCCATACTATACAATGATGAGTACTACACTGGGTAAAATGATTTTCCAACAAACAGATCAAATGTGATGATACTTCAAATATGTGTGACTTTGAGAAATTCACAAGAGAACTGATATAAAGTGATTCAGCATTATTATTATTATTGTTGTTGATGCTGTGTTATTCATTTTTTCCCCCTCAATGAATTCCTGCATGAAATGACTGGGCCAACCACTGGCATCTTTGACCTCACAGAATTTCCTCACCTCTCCACTAAGGGAGCTAATATATTATCAGATCAGACATTGAGCGGATTGATCTGCTGATCTTGATTCAAGCTCCAAGACTGTTGTTTTGTTTATAAAATGAAAATGTAAATTTTGAGCGTAGGTAACTGCTCTGCACACTAATCAGCTGCAGCAGGGTTTAAGTAAACATTATGCAGCGCTGTGCTTGGTCTGTGGAGAGGAAGCAGATCTGTGATGTTTTATCAATGCACATCATGCTGATGTTTTTGAAGGAATCATCTTGCCAGCATGCTGTTCCTTCAAGAAACTGGTTTACTTTCCCACATGTCCTCAGGCTGTGTCCTCCTGGGCGTCCAGCACCATACGCACAGAACCAAAGATAATCAGTCTTACGATGTAAGGTGTCCAGACAGTAGGAGGCACTGCCTGAGGAAATTAGGCAACTTCAAGCAACAAGTTTTCATCAGTCTGTACCATAATGGGAAAAAAAAATGATGTTGCATTTTGCAAATTACATCTGCAATTACAAATAAGTGGTGGTTTGTAAAAAGATGCAGATGGTGTCTCTCTCATATTAAATGAGATGAGATGGCATTAACTGTTCATGACATGTATAGTTAGGTGGATAGATCGGTGATAGGTGGCTGTAAACTAGGGGTTCTCTTCTGAAACTATGCATATATATTTAGATTTACATTGATATATAAGCCTTTTTAGCACTCCTGTAATTTAAAGCCTAAGTCATCACAATGAAACCCACTAATCTTTCTGATGGATTCAATGGGAGAAAAGTGGATTGTTCAAACACCATGCACTGCTATATGATACAGATTTCAACTTCAGTGTGCTTTGACATATTTGTGAGGAAATGGAGAAAAATGAGAGAGTCTGAAACAGAGGAGGTAATCGTATCAAAAGGCCCCTGGAATGGGATTTTGGTGAATTGGCTACACTGGATATTACAACTCCTGGGATCATCATGCACACTGGTCCAAAAAGCATGTTTACCATATACAATTATTAAAAAGGGAGTAGCAGTACATCAATACATTTTTTTCTGAGTGCTACAAACATTTTTTTCTTATTTATATTATCATATTTTGATCCATTTGGTCCAGTGACATTTGGATAGTCTAGAACAGCCATGTGATTAAATGATTTTATTCTATTCATGTGTGCCAGGAGCCAACAGGAAGTCGCTCATGTTCTTAACCAGCCCAGCTGGAGAAGGACTCTACTGAGCATGAAACACAGAAACACAGAAACTCAAAGAAGCCTGCTGAGGTTTTTTCTAGCTACTTTCATAGGAATGAATGTGGAGCCAACTTGGTTTCCACTAAATGATCATATCAGCTCTGTCAAGAAAGTGCAGGCCAAGAAATTGCAGTGTCAACTGTGAATTTTTTTTATGAAGAAAAAAGGCTGAACTACAGACTTGACTATGATGGAACTTTCTACACCATCATGCAGACCCGACTGGAGCGGAGCAGCCAACTCCAGCAGTAAGAAATTAGACAGACACACACTGCAGCCTAGAGAGAAAGCTGGATTAACGCAGGACACACAGTCAGCCCTTCCGGCACAATTTAAATGAGCACTGCACTAGTATTTTCAGTTTTGATTTCAATGGAAAAGCCTAACATAACGACCTGAGAAGCAAAATGGACCTGCTGAGATGTTCAGACGATGCCAACAGATTGTTTGATAACTGCAGGTTTGAAAGCAACATTTACACAGGACAGCTCTGCAGGTTCAGCTGTACTGATTCTATTACAGAGATTTATCTCAAAGAATCGTTCTTGCTGACAATGGTCCATCCAATTACCTGGTGCTCTCACTTGTCAGAAGGGAGAGGGTCAACTTTTTAAAGCGTTGCTCATTCCATTTATCAAAGCTTTAAGATAGAACATCTGAAATGTGGCTGAATGTACAGTTATACCTGGGTTTTAAACATCACCTTAAACCATAAGACTACAATATTTAACAAGTCAAGGCATCATGCTGAATATAACAAGTCAAACCAGGTGTAACATTGTGCTTCCAGAAGAAGACTCACTCTTCACTCCTAAATCAACAGCACTAAATTTTATATCAGGACAGTGCTGTTGGTTATGCAGTAATAGGCCTGAGCAAAGCAATCGGCTTCTCAACAGAGGCCATCAATTTTAATCATGTTTATGATATTGCCAAAGAAGCTTGACTCATACATGTGTTCATGTTGCATGTTGGGACACATTTTTTTCTAAGTTGAGGAGTTGGTGCACAGTTTGTTCTATGTTAATGCCTTACAGTTTAATATTAAATAGGCAGAAGTATTATTCTGTTCATTCTGCACAGCCAAGTGCTCTGCTTTATGTTATTAATAAATCCCTCCCTTGCAACTCCCAGCCTCCTCAATGCAGTATCATCTAAACATAATTATTAATTGACACACTGAAATTTTGGGCAATTTTGTTTGAGAAAGCATTTTCAGCTGTTTGACAAAGCGTTCTGTACCCCCAGACAGCATTCTCTCTGTCTGCGTACCAGCCAGTCAATGCTGTCTCCATTCACCAAGCACTGTGAGGCATTTTACTGAGTTATTAGCCCTGTCTCCTTCGCTGTGTGGAGCAGTCTGGGACACTTCCTGTTGGAGAGTATATGGAAGTGGTTTTATTCTGCTCTCTGTTGGAGGTGAGAAAGTTCCTCCTACATATAATCACTGAACACTGGGACCACTACATCGACCAAGATGACAAAACATACTGTATGCTGCACAGGTAGAGAGCACTGGACGTGTTCATACTGTAATTTAGCTTTGTTCAGGCTAATTGAATAATTGTTGTGCATTAGCAATAGTAATAGCTGATGACAGTGGGTCATGTGACCACCTATAAACACACAGGGCTAGAGTTCACATTAGCTTTGCACAACAAAATAAGGCAAAGGTGAAGACCAGAATTCAAACATGTACTTGGACAAGACACCCGAAGGTGATATTTGTGCTTTATTCTTGTAGTTTTATTTACATAAACATAAAAAATGAGCTCTGCCTGGTATACTGTAGGCTGTGGCCACAGATGTATTTTTCAACTTCTGCAGAATTTTAAAGCACCATCAATGTTGAGATATGAAAGTCAGATGAGCTTAACTGTGACATGTTTTTTTACACCAATTTTCACTGCTAACATTTGACAGTAAATTGGGATGTAGAGCCCACTGTAGTCCCACTACTGGGACACCCATGGCTATATTTAATTGCCTCTGATGGGTGCATTTTAAGTCTGCATTTTAACTAGTGGTAGGTACAGTACATATGAAACGTGTTCGGTCTGTACAGGGTATTGATTCTTACAGAGGGTAATACATTTCTGCAAGGATCAGGAAAGCACTGTAAAGCTGAGGCTCATCCAATTAAACATAAGCTGGTTGATGTTCATCTCTGCCTCTCAAGGCCACCCTACACATGTGTGCTCAGACATACACGTGCACTCTCTCTCAGACTAAAAATGATGCTGCTCCACCACCATCTGTGTCCACTCAATACTGATTTGATTTGTGAATTCATTACAGGTGAGCATCAATGTACATTTTTCATTCTGCAGCACAAGACTCAAGTATATGTGAGTTGTGTGCAAGCATGGACACAGTCTGATTTTTCAGATCTGTATCCCTTATTCCATAGCAAGTCTTATTCAGTTCATATTTTTTAAGGTGGACGTGAACATATTATTCTCAGATGGAATCTTAACATTTAATCAGACACTACCCCTCTTTGATCAGGGATCAAATTTTGCTTGAACATTTAGTTTTACTCTTGGTTCCTTCTCTTGTTTTATCATAGAAAAATGCATACCATAGTTGACGTGGCTGCTGCTTTCTGTCCTGTTTTTTTTATTAAACTCAGAAAGGTTATGAGCAAAACAGTGCTAATGCTGTGAAAATAACACAAATATCCCTTCTTTCCTATTCCTTTTGACATGTTGAAGTCTCTTCTCCTCTTATTTAAAGACAAACACAAAAGCGTAATCCAGTGTTTGTTGTTGCACTTAAGTTGTGTATATATAAATGTAATTCATATGATGCAGGATTGTATTGCAATAGTCATGAGAGGCTGATGAGAGCCCACTGTCTCAGGTCAGAATGCTGAGATAGAGAGGGAGACTGTAAAGCTATATATCAAACAATAAATAATCCAGCCCCTGAAAAGTATTTGAAAATAAAGTAAGAAAAAGGAGAGAAGTGAATGAAGAAGGGAGTCAAAGAACAAGGATGGAGAAAGTATACCATACCGTTGAAAGTATACCACAGCATTTGTTAGTCAGGATCAGGACAGGGGACTGGTAAAGACATACCATAAACCTTTGGTCTTTGTTGACCTCTCCGAACTATCCCTATTCCCTCATGTTATGCTTGAATAAACTATTATAGTTCAAAAAACATAGAAGTTCGATGGTGTCTATGTTTATTTCACTTGAACAAATAATTATGGATGTGTCAGTTTTTGAGACCTCTCTAGAACAACCAAGCATTGGTTGTTTGTTCCTACACATTTTCCTGACTTTTGACCTGAGTGAATGTTATCACTGAGGACAATCCTGTCCCCTAGAGATGACATCCATATACAACTAAACTGCTTTTCCATCTGTGTTGTGGTGGCAAAGTAACTCCTGGTTGGATTATGCTCAGCTGCAGGGTTCCTTTCTTTTATTATATTTATTAATGACAGGAGAGTCATTTGCATCCGCAGTCCAGTCTGTGGTAAGGTTTGGCAACACATGATAACACATTGTGACTCAAATCATTGTGTAATAGAGGAGTCTGGTTTAATACAGGAGAAGTTCACACTTCTCTTGGGGATGTCATCTGCAACCAACAGTAAAGGTTGGCTCTTTCAACCATGACCACAATCTCTGTCAATCCTTAATGGAGTAGTTTTACTTAAATTTTGTTGTTTAGTTTGTAGTTGGAAACATGATGTGTAACAACTTGCAATAGGCTATGGAGAAAGGTGGGTGGATAAAAAGATGATGACTGGACTGCTAGTTACTGTATGCATATGTAACCCAGGTTTCTAGGCCTTTTTCTCAGTAACCCAGTTCATCGGTCTATTGGTGAAATGAATAATTAAATGAATTCATATTTTTTGAGGAGTTCACATGATGTAGCGTAACCAATCAGGTGCCATCAGGGCATACGTGCTGCCGTGTTTTGTTTTCCTCTCTCTCTGCCGGACCGACGTGGAGGCGGCTGCGTGCTACCTTTTCGCTGCACGTGTTACTGTTTTTGAGCAAAAGAGCAAGATATTCAGACCTTTTTGTCAACATTTTCGTCGGCGTGGAGAGCGAGACCCCCCTGTTTTTTTTTTTTTTTTCTGTTTTGTCAAGAGGACGGGAGAGAGCGTGAGTTGTGTTTATTAGCAGCCCTGGCGTTAGCTTAGGTCGCTAGTCACATTAGCTTCGCTAAATTCATCTTGTGAGAATATATACTGCTGAACTCCTGTGTCCCTGTTTCTTAACAAGTGTAGCCTGGACTGATGAGAGCCCTGTGAACCTGTATTGTGCTGGAGATTGTATGTATATGGTGATTGAGCCTCTGGTGAGTAAACTTGTTTACCATTAATCTCATATACGGACTGAAAAAAATGTGCTAGTGGTAATGTAGGATGAAGAGGCATTGATTTTACATATGTTTTGCTTAAAATTGTTAAGTTAATTCATTTTTGTTTAAATGTTAAGGTGGTAAATTGCATTTGCTCTCGCCTCATGTGTTTTCTGTGAGTGAGTGGCGGTAATGTGATGGCTCAGCCATTTTGGTTCATGTTAGTATTGAAAATTGTATTCAGTTCATTGATGAACAGTGAAAGTGCTTATGATGATAACTGAGAAGCAATACTGTGATGTACAGGAATGTGTATATGTTTGTTTATATATACGTGTTTATCTGCAGAGGTATATTTTGTTACAAGAATATATAGTAACCTTTTTTTTTTTGGCCCTTATTGGCCGGGGCTTTTTCATTGTATGGTTTCCTGGTTTCAAGACCTGCAAGGATATTTTTTTTGCTGAGATTCTTCCTGTTCTGTAAGGTGGAGGGGAACTCAGTGGTTGTGGCGAGCCATCCAAAACCAGAACTGTAATTTTGTCAGTGACTTTGGGATTCAGTTTGTGAATGTTGTTGACATCTCAGGTGTTTATTGACACTCATTCATTTATTATTATTTTTTTTTACCTTTCAATTTTCTTAATCAATACAACATACTATGTAAATACTTACCTGTTGGTTGTGTGAACTCTTTACTCTTCCACTCAATGCAAATTGCTAGTACCCCCCTCTCCTATAGCGAAACTAGACTTCTGATTGACTGGTCTGCAAGAATATCAACATACTGAAGAAATCATATCTGTACTACCTGGCCTTTACCAATAACAGTAGGGTTGAGGTAGGTTACACATATCTGTGACTGGGGATACTAAAAGCAAAAACAACAACAACGATGTATTGGAAACTTTATTTTCTAAATAGCAATGTGATGAATATGATGGTACTTTGTGAGTGATAACTGTGTGTGTGTGTGTGTGTGTGCGTGTGTATGTGTTATAAACGTAAAAGATGGAGAGATGGGGAGATACATGGATGGATTGATTTGAGGAAGGGCTGGCAGGAGGAACAAATATTGATGACTAAATAGATGGATGGAGATTGAGCTACAGGCAGGCTGTGATAAAAAAAGAATGGACAGATAAAGGGATAAATATATATACAGACAAGATAAGGCCTGATGGTGTTTAAAGGAGGTCGTGATCCACACAGTCTGTGCTCTACATGTTGTGTTCTAACTATTTAGCCATTGGAGCTAATGGAACTGGAAAAACAAAGTTTATGATGTTTTTACTCTTATGTGTGTGGGGTTTTTTTTTAAACAAAACATAGGTTAAGTTCAATCAGAAAAGACTGTCTTCATGTTTACTGTATTTACACTTCCCTCTGTTGCCACTTGCTCAGTCAGCTGACTGAGGGCGTTCATTTCAGTGCCAGACGGATGCAGCCCTCCACCCCATTGCTACTGCCATTTTCCTTTAGATCCAGCATCCTCCACTGAGCTCATCAGAATCCTGCTCCACATCACATCCATCCAGATTTTCATCACTTCCTCTTCTTCACCACCATCATCAGTGTCTAGACTCCGTTGGCAGATATTCCTGTTCTGCTCATAGTCTGACCTCCCCTAAAACACATGATGACATCACAGAGGGACAAAGACTCTTCTCATATTTCAGTTTTAACTACTTTCAGAGGCTCCCCGTCGACTGAGTCTCTTGATTGAAATTTCTTTGGGTGACATTTTGACATTTTCCTCTCTGTTTCCGTTCCATCTAATCTGATCGTGTAATTTGGCATGGGCATTCATGTTCACCATAGAATGAATTACAATATTTTGATGGTCTCCTAACTATTTATCTTGCATCATTATCAAGTTGAAATGCCAATTTCTTGAATACTTTTGGTCCCATCAGCCTCTGTAGTAGCGTGTTTAGTGCTAATTATCAGATGTTAACATTATAACACAATAATCTGGTCTTTTTGTCATCTAAATCTGGACCATGATAAACATAACTTTCTAAGTATTAGCATGCTATAGGGTTGCTCCGGCATGTATGTTCGTAGTACAACCACCCAGTAAGAAAGGTGTATGAATAGGGAATATGATTACAGTGATGAATAACTCATTTGTGTTATATCAGTGACAGAGCAGACATAGAATTTAATTGCATCTGTGAAGCATTAATGAAGTCGTGTAGAATGCCATCAGAAGATGAAAAGGGGTCATGGCAACCAGATAAAACATTTGCCACAAAATGAAAAGATGACAAAAAGCACTCGGAGAGGATGGATGAATGCCTGGAGGCAAAAGAGGGAGATCAGGATTAGATTACACAGACAGGTAGAGAGACCTTGGTCTGAGACACAGCTATGCTATTTCTGAAGAAGGGACAGAGGAGATGCATGAACGGATGGATGGATTCTGGAAGAGATAGAGGCAGAGGCATGTTCCTATCCTCGGCATGCTTGTAAATCTAATCCGTGACAAGTCCTGTCCATCTGGCGGTGTTGACAGCCTGGCTCGCTCAATAATAAGCACAGTAAAACTTTTTAGGAGAAAGAGATAGAGGGGAAAAAAAGATGGGTAAGCCTGGAAGGAAGGGAGAAATAATGTCAGTTTGTCTTTTGGGACTGAACGAGAAAGATCAAAAGGGGATAGAGAGAGGGCACTAAGCTGATTTTTGGACTGAAGAGAGGGAAGTACACACTGAGAATACAATGTCACATTTCAGAGATGGAGTGAGATGGAAGAAGAGGCAGGCGGGTAGAAAGGAAGACAGATACAGGGGAGGAGAGGGAGGTGTTGACTTGTCTGTTGAGGTTATTGAACTGCTGCCAAGAAAGAACCAGAGGAGCTGAAGTGGCAGTCTTGTTGAAATCCACATTGATGCTGTTGCTCAGTAAAGGCATGTTAAAGAGTAAAAGTGTAGTTATTCTCTATACTCCTCATGGACGGCGTTCAAATACAGCACTTAACCTTTGCTTTATATCAACTCCTCCATCTCACTTTAGGCGAAATCAGGTGAAATCATAGGTAGTCTATCTATGTGGAGAGCAGCCTGTCTATAGTGCAACAACCACGGCTGCAATCCTCTGTCAATGCCTTCACTGTATCTGTCTAGCCACAGTTCTGCTAGAATTCACACTCACATACAACCCTACACTTATGTGAAAACATAGTTTATTTGTTTCCCGCTTGCTCATATCTGTGTTTCACACTTATGGGTGTAAATAAACAACAATAAACAATTGTCTTATGTGACACAAACAAACACACACTTCCTTGGCTCCTGCGGTGGCCTTCTATGTCTCTGGTATCAGCCAAACGCTTCTTGACTACAACAACAGCAATAATTATCCCTCCAAAACATGTCAGCATCTTTTCATACAGAAGCTTTTTATGTGCCATTTCCTAATTAGCATTTAATTAGATGGTCAGGTCAACAAAAAGCAATTTCTTTCCTGTCAGCCATAAAATAAACAGGACCTAACAGCTTCATAAAGCAGACACTGCCATAAAAACTGAATCTGCTTCCTATTCCAGGTCAGTGGAGTAGCTGAGGCACTTTTCTCCTGATGACTTTGTTCAGCATCTTCCCCTGCAGTGGAAAACATGTCTGGTAGTCCTTTAAAGCTACTTATAACTACATGAACAGTACATGAACTCACATATGTATCAGTCTAGAGCTCACTTTAAAGTTTAAATTCCACTCAAACTTCCTACTGTGGAAGTTTTTGTCCCATTTGACCTGATAATCTCTGCTTTTTAATATGAACTTTAGCGTTGTTGTGGATTTTCTCCTTGTCTGGGTGATAACACTCTCTAACTCTGAAACAATTAATGATTCATTTTCCCTAACAAAAACCTTGTCTTATCCTACATTAGTGTTCAAAGGTCGTTTGTATAAAAAAAAAAGGGGGGAAAAAAAAACAAATTAATTTCTAATTAGCCTTTCTTCATTAGACTTTAGCAATAATGGGGCGAAGGGTGATGTGCTAATTGGAGTAATATGCTAATTGAAGGTAAACTAATTTTCTCTCACAGCAAGAGGTTTCATGGGCCCTGGAGGTGAATGTAAGGCGTAGGGCATCATGTGATTGCTAACCTTGAGCAACAACATGCATGGAAAGTAAAACAGTGAGAGAGACAGGTAGAAAGTGAGAGTGGGTGAAGAAGTGAAAAGGTGAATCGATGTTGGATCAAAATGCTTTTTTAAGTTTGACTAAAGCATAAGCGACTGCTGAGAGAAGTGTGAGTTGAGCGTTCTCAAAAAAAAAAAAAAAAAAATAAAATTGAACTATCTAGAATAAGAATTAGAAACAATGTTATTATTATGTTGTTAATGTTTGGTTGTATGATTATTAACTGACGATATCAGTCATGTTCAGTCTGAAGAGAGAACAAACGCAATGTAAAACAGTTGTCTTGTCGTTGTATGTTATTTGAAGATATAATTTGCACCTCAGCCAACAAACCATGAAAACTGCTTTGTTTTCACTGTGAGTTGGAACTGAATATAATTCACTGACAACATAGGGGACACTTCTTTACATATTACAGTGTTTTAATGAAGTTTTATGCATATATTTGTATATTTTAAAGGGACAATCCATTGATTTATGAGAAACAGAAATATAAAAAAATAAAAAATAAATGAAGCAACAGATTCCGACAATTTACAATTCCCATAGTATGACTTAATTCCTGTTTTTATTTCATCTTTCAAACCCTATTTTATAACACTGCCCTTACATTACTAATTTGTATTCCCTTGCATAAATAACCTTTGACGACATCAACAGGGTTATTTCTTGGACTTGTTAAAGCTCATCCAGAGCAACAAAAACCATTATTCAGCTGTCTTGACAGACTGAATAGTACTCTCAATGAGTAGTAAAAGTGATTTTAACATGTAAGATTTCAATTTATTTCCCACAACCACTGTTCACACCAACACTGCATCCCTAGCATTGCACCTCTGCCAGCAGTTAGCTCTGAGTTGGAGAGCATGACGTAGAATGTATTGCAGTCATTTACCTTGAATATAGTGACAGGTGGAGGCAACAGCAAAAATGAGAGAAGAGAATGAGAAGGATAGTAAGCTATGAAAAAGTGTGAGGAAAGTTTGTTAGGACACAAAGATCGATGAAAGAGAAAGAGAACATTTTATCCGTCATACAGGAAAATTGAGTTTAGCAAGAGAGCAAGGCGAATGGTTATGAGTCAAGATAACTCCAGTAAAAGGCTGCGCTGCATTAAATTTAGAGGGACTCAGAGCATCAGCAGCTGAAGAGACATAAGAGAAACAGAGTGAGCTATTGAAGAAAATTTGTTATGGGTCAAGATCAGTGGTAAAGACTGTTCTATTAACTTGATGGAGGAAAGATCAAGTAAAGTGAGTTTGGGTGAGTTTGGCAAGAGGCCAGGATATTTTACATTTAGAGCAAGGGTATGGAAAGTGCCAGGAGGTGATGATTGGGTCACAAATTACCTTAATAAAACACTATGCATCATTGATTTCTATGTTAGCTAGCCACATGATATTCACTCATGTGTTATAATGTGCTTTTCAGTAGCAAGTGGCTCAGGAACAAGTTCAATTTCAGTAATAATATTACCATTATGATGAAAAATAAACCTTCAAATACCAGAGTGAACATGAAATTAAAAATTAAAGGAGGTGAAGTGTGTGAAGAAAGGGCATCAGTAAAGAACAGAGGAGGAAAGAGTCAGACAGAGAAGAGGATGACTGAAGGAAGGTGGAAGTAGAAGAATTACATGGGTCACTGTAAGTCATGCAACTAGAGTACAGAGGAAGTGTCTGACACAGAAATAAAGAATTACTGTAAAAGAAGGAGAAGTGTAAGTGCAGAGGTCACTATAAACCATGTGGCTCTGAGAACCTCAGTGATCAATATCTTGCACTTAGTTTGATCAATATGTAAAATCCTGCTACAGACTGATGATCATCAATCAATAAGACCAATGAAACCAGTGTTTGGCTAAGCACATGTGCACTTTCACTTATCACATGCATTTTATTTGATGCTGTGTGAAACCTCACAACCAAGGATCTTTCTACAACAGTAAACATTCTGTATTCTGTATTCTGGGGAATTGTGGTCATCAGTTTGACACACATCAGGTTTGCAGATATTACTAGCATGAGGACAGCTAGTAAATGTTGAGGAATAACCACTCATCTTTTAGAATCCAGTCTGAATCCTTTGACATTTGTTCCACAGTAGAGGTTTCCTTGTACAGTATTGTGAAAGCATTGTAGGTCTGAAGGAGGAACAAACTACGCTAAATTATTAATTTACAAAAATTCCTCACTTCCCTGGTGTTTAGGCAGACCAACAGATGATCTGCCCCTCTGAGCCCATTTGTGCAGTTTATATCAGCCCACAGATACATTTTGTTGTTATAAGCGATGTGTAATGGCTGTAGTAATTATGGAATCAGACTGAGGTGAGGAATGTAAAGGACACGGAGACTGGAAGATGAAGGAAGGAGGTCATCCCAGTACCTGATGCTGTGGCGGACTACAAAAGGTTCATGGGTGTTGCCAATCTCTCTGATCAGTTCATCCAGTACTACTCAGTGTGCAGGAAGACCAACAAGTGGTCCAGAGCCCTGCTGTGCCACTATAGATATACCTGCAACCAACAAAGAGCTTTAAACAGTGAGCAGTGTGCGACATCAGACAAGAAGCCCATGTCTCACCTGGAGTTCATGGAGGAGCTGGCTGTTTGCATGTGTGGTGTCTCACAGGAATGGCTGACCCTAAACAGAGGAACAGAGGATTGTCTGCCAGTCTGCCTGAACACCCATGCAGTGGGCCTAACGGGGCATCGTAGGCTGGGGCAGGTCTCGTGGTATGGGCACAAAAGGATGCAAGCAATGCGCAAATTGTGGCAAATGGGCCAGCTGTGACATTGTGTTGTGTCTGGTGGAACACAGAAACTGCCTTGCAGACTGGCAGGAAGAGTCCTGGAGTAGTGGAGCATGTGGAGAAACAATGAACACAAACCATAGTTTACAATTAACTGCAGTTTTGTAGATAATGACGTAAAAAGACGACGCTTGATAATTAATTATTTAAACACAAGATAATTAATGACAAACATGGCCTGTTTTACTGATTGTTGATATAAACACTGATCATATATGATACTCACATATATGTGCACATATAGCACACACAGGTTTTTTCTCTTTTGGCCCAAGATTTTCTACTAACAAATTCCAATACTTCACTGCAATTATATTAAGTGTTGTAGGACTTACTGTCAGTGAGGGATGGAAGCAGAGGGAAGGGGAAATGTACACAGTGTACTGTTGCACACATACAAGAACCTTAGCAGGTTTTTATGGATGGACACTTTAGTGTTCATTTTCTCATGCACGTGTGTGGCATGGAGACACAGTGAGTCTTGTAACATGTTTTAACAGCTTTGTGAGGGTAAATGAGCATCAGAGTATCTTTCTAGCACATGTACCACTACTCTTGAGAGTTCCCAACTAAAAAGGCTCTTAGGTCCACTGATTGAAATACTCAGTATATGTTTATTCCTCCAGGTTGGCTTGCACCCAGTATGTGAACATTCAAACACAGCTTGGTTTGAATGTAGCATGGGAGTATGTGTCCTTGTGATCACATCAGAAGCAAATTGAAAATGTTGCTATCATTTCTGACTATATAAATGTGTGTGGTGCAGCCATTTTCACTGTGGTAGACCCAAAAGCATTTGATCGATGGTCTTTGAGTTATTGAATAATAAAGTGATAAGAGATGGAAAAATTGTATACTATTTAAGACAGTTTACATGTGGTAGCAAAAGTTACTCGGAATAACAAAGAATTGTCTACTGTTGATCATTTGATCATTTGTGGAGTTTAGATCAATGAGATGTGAGGTAATTACATACTGTTAGTTTATGATCCATCCTGTCTCTGTGTGACACGATTCATTTAGAATATCCCGTATCTGTTTTATTGGAGTAGGTGTAGGATAAACAGTAAAGATAGCAGTATTGACAAGGCATATCAATGAATGTGTGTTCCAGTATTTTAGCATGTAGTCTCTCTCTCTCCTCACTCTCTCTTCCTGGCAGTACAGGTGAGGTATACTGTGCCAAAGCTCACAGCCCTAGTGCCACCCTCACCTTGATGTATGGCCTCCTTTCCTTTGGTAATTAAGTCACAGTTATGATTCACTGAAGCTGGCAATTCAAATTAAAAGCAGTGCATTAGCAGTTGGTGCTAACATAATTAGCTACACTTTGAAGGCAGCTATAATCACAGAGCAGGAACCCCTGGGCCACCCTGCCAACATACAGGTTTAGCAACACTGAACTGATTAAAAATCTGTCATGTATGGTGGAGGAAGGAGATTTCCATTGGAGAACAGACTCAATGGCAGGCTGCCTTGTCATTTGGCAGGTGACTCAGACAACAGGATTAAGCAGTTGATACTGTAAAAACTCATCTGGTGACGCTGCAATGATAACATGATCCGCAATGCGAAAGGTGTAATACTTTGTGACAAACCCAGAGAGAATTATCACCTGACTCAGCTCGGCTGCCCTCAGCTGCAACTGTTTGAGTAACGGCTCTAATAAATCCATTGTACCTGACCTGAGCAGCTCCAAATGGCAGACAGTGTTAGCAAGCAGCTGGTGAACAAAATCAAGCATCTAACAAAGCAGTGTAAGACTTGTTTTTTTCTCAATTTTTATCAACCTTGTTTTTTTTTAAGCAAAAAAGGTTTTTATAAACCCAATGTAGGATTTTCCCTTCATTACATACATACATTGATTGGTGCTGATGCTATATATAGATATGTAAGTAGACAACTCTTTGCTAACACATAAGCCTCATTTATTTAGCAACCATGTGTGAAGGCTCCATTACAGGCTCCTCCTCAAAAATGTAAATGCACATCAGGGCTACAATGGCTATACAGTAACTATGCCACATGACAACAGCAAGGACTGTGATGGACTATTTATGATTTCTCCTACAAATTCCTCATGCCTGTGAGAAAAGACAACATTGTGCTAGTTGAAAGTTTTTGTTTACTTTTGAAAGCTTTCCAACCAGTGCCAGCTCATGTGTTAGTGCACAGTGACTCAGTCTCAGCATAGTTTGTCCCTTTTACCCCTTTAAGTTTAGAGAATAAATCATTATTGGCTGTGATGAGAAACAGAACCAACCTCCGTTTATCTGCTACCATTGGTTATGCTATAACTTAATCATTCCTTAATGCATTTTGCTTTTACATTCGGGGTTTCCATTCAGTATTTCCACGTCTGTTTCTTCCCTGCTGATGGCATTCTGCTGCCTTATTAGCTACTTCATCCTTCATCTATCCTATGTGCAGTTTTTAAATGAACACAGCTGCTTATTAATGGACTGTGCTTTCTTTTCAAATTGTGTGTGGTGATTGTTGAAATCCTTCTGTTATTGCTCTTTTATTCACCTCTGGTGCTGACTGATTACTGCTGTGGTGTTTGGCAAGAATTTCCCACTGAGAAATGATTGAACATCAGATTTGGCATCAGTTTTAATTTAGATGAGGTTTCTTCTCTCCCATTCTCTTTTATCAGTGTTTGTCTTCCTCTCCCTCTTTAACACCATAGGTTGGGATCCCATCTGTGCTCCTTTAACCATATACTCCTTCAAGACATCTTTAGACCTTTGTGCTTTCAGCCTTTAGCTCCATTAGGCTCTAACTTTTTTTGCAGCAGGGGGTTACTGGATCCTGCTAAAATGATTAATGGAGATTCATTTCAATGGTGGCCATAATCACAGACTGGAAGTGCTGGGCTAATCTGCCAGTGGCTGTGGATGAAAACACAGAGACAACTAATTATGCCACACAGTATATTGAAGGAGGGATAGGGGTGATAATCCAATCAGTTATTGGTGTGCTCTTTAATCAAAGAGTGGCTCAGACCAGGGAAAATCAGGTCAGTGTTATACTGGATGAACAATAAGGAATTACAGGAGTAGATGTCTTTGAATAGTTCACTTTTTCATAATGTACATGTAATATTAACGCTAATGACGCATAATATCCCGCTGGATATGCTCAGAGGGTGGGGATATCTGGATCTGCATATGCACTGACTAAATCACGTTTGATGTGACACTGTGACTACATTTATATTGTGACCACATTGTTGCAATAGGCACTGCAACAGAGCCATTGCAGAGGAAGAAGAAGCAAAGTGGCGTGGGTGAAGTTGGGGAGGTTGAACACCAGAGGAGCTGCTGTATTCAAGAGTAACTGCAGATATCTGGGGTCTGAAGCAGAGGACATTCAAGTTTCCTTCACTGCTCCTCTGTGTGATGTGCTCCAGGGATGGATTGTGGGTCCACTTGTGCTCTCTGTTTACACGGGCTCTTAAGTTGATACAGCTAATCATTTTTATCCTGGTAAGCCTCAACCATATCTCTCATTTAAATGTGTTCACTCTGTGAAGATAGCTGTCTTTCTAGCTGTCTTGGAGCAATAAAAAATGGTGATGATGATGGTTTTTTTTTTTTGTTTGGTTTTTTTTTTACCTCAATCAAAATTTTATCCTGCATCATGTGATCAAGTCGTTCTACACTTAACTGCCCTCCCTGTACTGATATATATACTGGTACTGGTATATTAAAAGCAGTGACTTCCCTCAGGATCACTACTATGATCAGACTAAAGGTCATTGTGCTTTGTGTCATCTCTCCTCTACTTCATAACAGGCTCCAGCAAAGTCTTGGAGACAAATCAGGGAAAAAAAAAAATCATCTTTTAAGTTGTTCTGTCTTGTCTATTAATAACTTATTTACTCACTCATTTATGAGATCAGTGTTTTTACACCACAAAATGATTATGGATTGGAGGAGGGAGTGACAGTCAGTAAAGCAAAGATGATAATAAAATCTATCTTATGAACCTTCTTAAGGTGAAGAAGTGTTTCCCAAAGGCACTGTAACTAAAGATACACGATCACAGCTCCCAGACCTGCAGGAGGAACCAAAAACAATTTTTGTATTTAAGTTTTCATTGTTTTTGTTCATTTTCAAGTATTTACTTTTATCATGAACACTGATTTACTTCATTGTTATACCAATCTATTTGTACAGGAGAGAAAATGTCCAATATGTGGTGCTGTATAATGACCCTCCCACAGTGGACAAACCTCCATGTAACTGTATGTCCACAACACTTAGTCACCATTTTAACTTTGTGTCACAACTACTCTAATTTAATGTCTTGTAATGAACACTGAGGATGTCTTTCTTGTAGGGTAGTGTCAGAGTTCTGCATATAACATAACACCCCCTCACCTCACACACACACATTGGCACTATACTGAATACTGAATGAGTGACAGCTTAGCCAAGTGGAAAAGATGTGTTGTTGACACCAGGGACCCAGAGAGAGGGAATACATACAGTCCCATCTCAGCAAAGTAAGACAGGCAGAAAGACAGACAGCTGGCCTAATGAACTGTCAATACAGTGTCCTCTAGTCATGTGACATCTGTATGAGTGACACCCATCCAAGGTGCTCATCAGCAGACCAAATGACAGTTCAGTGTCTACCCTGTGGTGAAGACGAAAACCAAAAGTAGAATCACAAGGTCTACATTTGTTGTATATTATTGGCTATGTACTTTTACAGCAGTTTTAATGTCTTGAAAACATCTTGTTTTCTCATTTTTTCTTGATTCTGAACTTGAATCTGGATTTAGACCTTTTCAAAAGAAAAAAAGAATGAAACTATTGTAATCTGTGGGTGTTTATTTGTTTGTGTTTCCAATGGAGCAGCAGCCTTCAAATAAATACCCATGTATGAGTACTGGTTAACAAGTTCATCATGAGTCTTATTTTGTAGCTTTCAATTGTTTGAGAAGAAGTGTTTTAACACAGATTAAATACAGAGAATATTATGTTTTAGAAAGCATAATAAGACAAAAATGAAGGGGTCTAAAATGTCTAAGTTATTATTTGGCTTCTCGTCTCATTTCAAGGTAGAACATTTATGTGACAGCTCCTGCTCAGCTCATGACAAAATAGCCAGGACTTTTTCCCCTCTATTCCTTTAACAACCCACTTTCATCTCTGCTCTTATTTCCGTAAAGCAAATGCTTGACTTGAGGCATCACTCTGAGGTTGTAAATTATGGTCTGACACCAGTTGCAGGCAGTTACAGGTGTCTGCACAGACCAGGTCAGTGCTTCAACCTGGAGCTACTCATAAAGTCAAATGTCATGTCTGTTTGTTGAGGTGGAAATACTACTGAAATGGAAAACAGGTGGAGCTCTTACAGATATGGAGGCTGATCTGTGTGAATTGTACAGTGATGTTGCATTTTCATGAGAGGCATTTTGTGGGGAAAAAAATATTGGATAAGCCTGGAGATATACAATTACATTATACAATTTTCTTACTGTCATCAAATAGCATGGGCCTAATGATGCTCCAACAGGATTAACTTTTCATCCAGTACATCAACTGGGGGGTTCCAACTGGTGAAATGTAGAGCTACATATACAGGGTGCTTTTGAGTTATGCACCCAGTATGATCATCAGGGTTCCAATAACCAGAGACAATATTGCAATAATTCTGCCAGACAGAACCAGAATATATTGCAGCTCTTTAGGCAGAAAAACAGAATGAAGGAATGAATGAAGCTCCACATAAACAATCCCCATGTCAAGTCTTTGTGTTATCCCAGTGCTGCAGGCATGTAATCCACAAAGTTGCCCATGCATAACTTTACTTGCCAATTATTTCAAAAACAAAATAGTCAGAGTCCTTCACCTTTTTAACATTTTGCTACATTGTAGCTTTATGCTAAAATAATAATAAAAAAAAAACTCAAATCTGCACGCAGTATCTCATAATGACAAAGTGAAGACAGAATTTTAGAAATTTTAGTAAATTAATTACAAAGGAAAAACTTAAGTATTGCATAAGTATTCAGACTCTTTGCTATCTACACAGGATCTATGGAGCTCTTCCAGAGGGACCATTAGGTTCTTGGTCACCTCTCTTTCCAAAGCCCTTCTCCCTCAGTTGCTCAGTTTGGCCCGACAGTAAGCTATAGAAAGAGCCCTCGCTGTTCCAAACTTCTTCAGTTTTAGAATTATGGAGGCCAATGTGCTCTTGGGAACCTTCAATGCAGCAGATTTTTGTAACCTTCCCCAGATCTGGGCCTCTACATAATCCTGTCTCTGAGCTTTGCAGACAGTTCCTTTGATCTCACGACTTGGTTTTTGCTCTGATATGCATTGTCAACTGTGAGACCTTATATAGATAGGTGTGTGCCTTTCCTAATCAATCCAATCAACTTGAATTTCCAATCAAGGTGTAGAAACATCTTAAAGATGATGATGAAAAATGGTCATAGCAGAGGGTCTGAATTCTTATGTCAATGATATATTTCAGGTTTTTTTTTTTCTCTTTTTTGGAAAAATAAAATAAAAATTGCTAAATGTAAGTGGCAGTCTCACAATATGACTGTAGAATTTCTGCCTCATTCCACAACAATATGTTTAGTATCTTATAAAACTAGACCATCTTACCTTTCTAGCTATGCCACACTAATAACACTATGAGCGATGCCATTGCTAAAGCCCAGATGTTTACACATCAGCACTGATTAAAAAGAGCAGTAGGCAGTAGAACCAAAATTGGATTCTTCCAGTAGATGAAAGAATGTAAAGGGGGAAACCATGTAACCAACTCTCTGTTGGCAGATTCATGTACTGGCTATGCAGGGAACTTTTTCTGTAGTGAGGGGGAAAGTGCTGATGGAGCACAAGTTGGACTGGGCTTCACATCACAGAAGATGATTATCAATTAACATGCTAATGTCAAAGGAATACTAATTTACATTTTACATAGAGTAGAAGTATAACGTCCGTTGTCGAGTGCTGTTGAAGCTTTGAAATAAAGTAATAATGTTTGATCAATTTAATATTATTAATTCAGGTTTGGTGCCCAAGGACAACAAAGATCTTATGGGTTGAAAATGAAAATCACTCAAAATACATTCTGAAATTTAAGACAAGCTCAAAAGTCAGTTTTTCAGATTTTATTCGCTGTCCAGAGATTAGATGTTCACATAAGAAACATTATTATTAGTATTTGACTTTGAGTATAGGCTCAAAAATGTAAGTATATGGGCATGTAAGTGCTGGGAGTTGCTGAGATTTATTTATTGTTTTCATGACCATGAATCTCCTGTGCAACTGGCATGTCACATACAC
The DNA here is from genome assembly GCF_001640805.2 of Lates calcarifer. Classification (NCBI taxonomy): domain Eukaryota; kingdom Metazoa; phylum Chordata; class Actinopteri; family Centropomidae; genus Lates; species Lates calcarifer. Next base: position 2,137,381 of record NC_066840.1, read on the forward strand.
ATACTACACACTTTGTAGACACTGACTGAGGGTTCAAACACAGCTCATGATTTTTACTCCTGGGCACGTGTCTCACACACAGAAAGAGGGTTAGACATCTAAACAGTTTAAAATCTAAAAAGTATTCTGACCACCTTCACTTGTTCCTCACTTTATTGTGTTGTAGATTTGATTTTAAATGGATAAAATTGCCATTTTGTTCATCGATGTACAGACAATAATTCATAATGATGAAGTGTAAGTTAAAAAATCTAAAACTCTCATTATCTCTCATTAATAACAGTATTCAGACCCTTTCTTGTGGCACTTTGTAGTCAGGGGCAACCTGTTTGCTTTGATTAGTTTAGAGAGACACGTAAACTGTATGGATATAAGGTCCCACAATTCATACTGTATGTCAGAACAAAGACCAAGCCATGAAGTCCAAGAAACTCCCTATAGAAGGCTGTGGTCAGGGAGGAACCCAGTGGTCGCTCTAACACAGCTTCCTCTGCAGAGATGGAAGAACCTGCCAGAATGACGACCATCTCAGCAGCTCTCCATCAATCAGGCATTAATGGTGGCTAGATGGGAGCCACTTTGAGTCAGAGGAATGTGACAGCCCGCTTGAAGTTTACCAAATGGCTTTTAAAGGACTCTGAGTGCATGACAAAAAGATTCTCTGGTCTGATGAGATACCATATGAACCTGCTCCAGAGTGCATGCACCCTGAGACTGGAGAAATGGTTCGCCTTTCAGCACGATCATGACCCAAAGCATAAAGCCAAGACAACGCTGGTGTAGCTCTGGGACGGGGAGGTTTGACAGACCTTAAGCGACCCAGCCAAAGCTCAGATGACGAGAGATCTGAAGATGGCAGGTCACAGATATTTCACATCCAATCTGATGGAGCTTGAGAGGATCTGTTGGGAAGAATAGAATAAATTTCCCGAATCCAGGTGTGGGAAGCTTGTAGAGATTTACGCAGACTGGAAGCTATAACTCTACAAAGTACTGAAGTGAGTGTCTAAATACCTTTATAAATGAGAGATTTCAGTTTTTTTAATATGTTTGCAACCAAACACCTAGCATGTTTTCATTTCATTCATTTTGTCATTATGGGTTATTGAGTTTAGACTGAGGGTAAAATGACAATTTTATCAATTTAAAATTGGTTCTACAACAAAAAGTAAAAGGGTGTGAATACTTCATAATTCTGAAGTCAGGAAAGAAGGAAATATACAGTATATCTCTCATGTTCTTGGGTAAGTGCACACACACACACACACACACATTTACCTCACACAGCTATGTTTCAACAACCACCAAGTAGTGCAGCGCCAGTGGCAGTCAAGGGCAAATCCACACAATTGGTCTTTTTCTCTGCAGACACAAAGGCAGAAATCCCATTACACCCCTAGGTATTCCTGACACACACACACACACATATTTCCCTGCTACGGCCACGTAGTGAAAGTCAGAGTAGCAGTAGTTATTTCTCTGCCAGCAGAGTGAGACAGGTCATTTACTAATCCCCCCGCCACCATCATCACCTCAGGCCCTGCCTCTGACTTTTTGTCACACACACACATATATGAACACACCTCTGTATTTCATTCGCTTTATCTCATTCAGTGCAGTGGGGCTTTTTTTCTGTTTTCTTTCCATATCTTTAACACTGACCCTTATTGTCAAAGTGAACTTCATACAGCGTGGCGTGCTGCAGCCTCCCTTCCACAAAAGTGCATCTCAATGTTTACTACACCGGCAAGAGACTTATGGACCAGACTGACCTGCAGGTGTGCCTTCATTGCACTAGCAGAAGACAGCATAGGAAATATCAAAAACACCACATGTTGTCATTTTAATAAAAAGGTCAGTGATTGGATGACCCATGAAAAAATAGTGTGGGGCATTTTACAACGCTGTGATTAGATGCATCCATCCATTATCTATACTGCTTACCCTTTGAGGGTCTTGGGGTGGAGGGCTCGATCCAGTCTCAGCTGACATTGGGCAAGAGGCGGGGTACAGGGCTGACATCTACAAACCATACACACTCCTACTTATGGGCAATTTAGAGTCACCAATTAACCTAATCTGTAGAAGCAAACAGGGAACCCATGCATAGGAAGTACTGCAGACTCCCCTGGGCGAGCAAGGGTTTGAACCCAGAACCTTCATGCATTGAGGCAACAGTGTTAACCAATGCACCACCATGCCACTCCCTTTGACTAGATATTCTCTGTAAGTAGATACAGTCTAACAAGCATTAAGTATTGCCTCAATAATAGACTGGAGCTGCTGTAGTCAGAGGGAAAAAGAGTCAGGAAAAATAAGTAGGTAGGACAGCAAAGGTAACGCTGTGTTAAAAAAGAAACATTTTTACTTGCTTTCTGTCCTTTGTTGTGGTGCAGAGTGGAGAGCCTAAATAAGGTAACTAATTTAATTTGCATTTCTATCCACCTTTTCTGTCTGTGTCTCTGCATCCATCTGATTAAACAGTGCCACAGATTTTACACTTCCGTTCGCAAATACCAATACAGTGGCTCAAAACCTCAGCATGGTCCTTTAGTAAATCAGAATTGTCTGGAAAAAGGTCTAAAAACCCTTTCTAACTACCCTCTTCAGTCTTGCTAATAGATAGGAAGTGAAAAAGTGCATTTTGTTGTGTTTTTAGAGAGACTTTAATGCAAATTTCTGTAAAAAGGGCCATTAAGACTGTGAACAGGGTTTACGGTCTTACTTTTAAGGTCTGGTCCTGAGGCCTTTCCACTCTGACTATAAATAGAATGAAGCAAATGTGCTTTGAATTTTCAGTACATCATCAGTCATCAGTACAAACAATAGCTATCAGCAAGCTTTTTTAAAACATATTAATTTAAAGCTTACCTTTAAAGCTTAAGTACATCAGTGTTTTTCCTCACTGTTTCCCTCATCTCTATCTCCTGTTTGTCTCATCCACTCTGTGTCAGCTGATGTTTATCTTATTATTGCTCCAGGCCTTTGGCTTTTGTGTTCAACAGGTTATTTCTGCAGCTCAGTGCTATCAGCTCTCTGCTTTACTGTGGAAAAACAAAACAAAAAACCAAAACAGCATATCAGCCTCATTTCTTAAAAGGCTGATTCATGTTTTTCCCTTGCCTTTATTTACTTGCTTGTTATACATTAATACAGATGATGAAACATATCAGTTTTCAGGATGGAAGAGCAGTAAATCATATTTAAAGGTGGTGCCTACAGTTTAAGGTAAAGTTAGGTATGTGTCCCCCATCTAACCCTGTTCATGAGGACGGTCATAAAAAGGGACTGGTTTACATTCAGATAGACTGTGTTAGTCTGAGTGTGGTACAGACTGACTGATATGAACGAAGTGGCCAAAATCTTAGAAACACTTCTTAGTAAAACCCAATGCAGTTACAGTGCCGTGATGTTAGTCTGGGTTATTCTAGTAGAGAAGCGGTCAGTAAGACATGCTGTCTGACCATGTTAGCAGTCAGGTATTTATACCTGATGCAAACAGCCAATCTGAAAGGTGAAATGAAAAACTGCTGTCATGGGAAATACAGTATTGTTTAAAGGAGGATAATTTTATTGTGCAAAAAAAATTAAAATGGTCAAACACAAACCTGCTAATCCATCATCAGAAAAGTGGGGGGAGATAGTTTCCCAAGCTATGTGACTGATAAGACTGTGTCTGATAAGCAGTTCTGATTGAATATAGGCTATTGCCCCTTTTAAACAATATTAGTTTTACCTAGTTGTGCTTAATAAACTTGAAACTGTGTGTAGAAGTTATATGGGTGTGTATAATTATGCATTTGGTCACTCTTAGAACAGATGGTTTTCAATCAGTCCAGCTATGTGCACAGCTCATGTTTTATTACACTATATGCCTGTATGCTGTTTCAAAATCTGTCTTTCTGTGTTTGACGTGTAAATATAGTAAATGTGTGTTGGGCTCAGAGCACTTCCAAAACACAGGTAATCTACAGCTTGACACTGCGCTTGAATGCCTCATGTGTAGACAGATAGCTCTGCTAACCCGCCATTCACGCAATGTCTTCTATGTGGACACAATGTTGTCACAGCCCCTCTGTGACTCCAAGCTTCCCAGTGTTTTCCCCAGTCTGCTTCCTTTGTCTCCTCCCCCTGTCTTCATTCTTGTCTTTTATTGGCAGAGGCGGAGCTCTACCAGTGGCTGCCTGCGCACACCTGCTCCTCATTACTCATCACTGGCAGTATAAGACCCCAGTTTTCTCCTCCACTCATTGTCAGGTAGTTCTGCTGCAGTGTGTGGTGATGTTACAGCCAAACCTTGTGTTCCTGCCTGTGAAACTTAGCTTGTGTATGCTCCTGTGTATCTGGCCTGACTCTTGCTCTCCTGTAATCCTGGTAGAATCTTGCCAGTGTCAGTCAGTGTAAAGCAATAATACTAATGTGTTCTTAGAAAAACAAAGAAAGCAATAAGAAAAAAAACAGTGACTATATATATAGCATGGTTTATACAGGAGATGGTCAGTTCAGCCTCAATCAAAAGTGACAGTGGATTATCCGTGAATTCCCACTGTTTCAGATGAAAGTTTGTAAAACTAACTGGAGTGAAACGGTCGCTGCAGACACAGGTGTTGGTGGTGTTCCTCTTAATGTCTTTGAATGTTTAAATGAGGTGATGACTACTCTGTTCTGCCAACTCTGGCATCCAGAGAAGATGCAGTTGCAGGATGATGGCCTAGTTAGCAAGCAAAAGGTATAATGCGCTAGAAGCACGGATGCTAATGCAGCGGGGTTATGCTGAGAGGTAGCTCCAGTGTGTCATTGAGCCACCATTATATACCCACCCATAACATCCTGAAAATTAAACTGATAAAGCTGAAACAGTCTAACTCCACAATGCAGTGATCTATAGTTCACAGTCTTTACATGTCATCTTTTGGAGACAAATCTCAGAATTTGCTGTACATGGACTTTAACTGCTATTGCTGGGGTCCTTAGTGCAAAATGTGACTGGTGTAATGGTTAAAGTGCACACCCTATCACAGCAACACCCACAGTTTGACTCCCAGCCAGGAGATCTTTGCTTATACGCATATCTCTACCCATGTTTTCTTTCTATCAAATAAAGGCAAAAACAACCCAACAATTTCAGTAACAAATAATTAATGAACTGAATAGTTCTTATCTTATCACCTATCCAATCTGAAAGTGGTTTTATGGGAGACTATGTAATAGATTTCTCCTTGGTCAGGTGGCTTATGCCAAGCTAAGTCTTCTAGCTTTAGCTTCATGTTTGCATACAAACATAAGAGTAGTAAAAGATTCTCTTCTGTCAGGAAATAAATTTAATCTCAAACCTTTCCTTTTAACCCAAACTCCCATGAACTGACTTACTACTATGAAACAGACACACACATGTACATACAAGGTTTTGAATGAATGAGGGTCACAGCCTCAGTTTACTGTTCATCCTTCACAGCACAAGCATAGTGAATCTGTCGAGTTCGTAACAGCAGAGTTTCTGTAGTTAGGGATCTCTGTTTCAGCAGAGAGGAGGTCTTCTTGAGGAAGTCACACACTGAAGTAAAGAGCTTGTACAATTTGTGTTGAGCTTTTCCTGGCGTCCTTTTTTGCTGAATGAATGGTACATTCTTGAGCATTTTTTATTTTTTTGCTCTAAGAAAACATCCATGGTCTTGATCTCAATCATGTCAGCTGTCTGTGTCAGAGCTGAACATCAATGAATAAATCCTCCAAATTGTAAATGTTTCCTGAAAGAACCTCATCTTCTGCTCAGCCCCAGGGTGAAAGCTGTCTTCTGCCATGAACCTGTGACCTACCTCAATGAGTTTTTCAGTTTGTTGTCTTCCTGGTAGCGATGTTGTGACCATCTGCCCCCCCCTCATGTCATGTACCCAGAACAATAGAAGGCCTACGTGAAGCCAGAGGCCTGAATAAGGCCCCCCAACAGGCTCTACGACCATTGGTAAAACCGTGCCAAAAGTCGCCAACTTCACCTCTTTGTGTGTGAAGTGAGGTTTAAATTCAAACTGTAGTTTCTCACTGAGTGAACCCACCAAACTCCCCAGGGTTCCCCATGATGCAGCTGTAATGGCACCCAGGTAATAAGAGCCAATCTGCCTCACCGTGTCTTGCTTTTTCCTATGCGCTGTAGTGACTTCAGCAGTTGTGGCTCCAGTGAGCATCCCGTTCAGATGTTTAAATTTGAAGCCTAGGGGATGGGATGAGTACATACACTGTATTTGCTCTATACGTTTTGAAAGAGACTGTTGCGGAGCATCAGCTGATTTCCATAACCCCTTGCAGAGGGATGAAGGATCTTGTTAAGGCGATAACATTAAGTGGGGTACACATTACAAGATAATTGATTTTCAGCCTGAATCCCCTCTCCCAATCAAAGGCCCAATTAGCTAATAGTTCTAAAGATTACCTTGACAGTTTTTTCTGTGTTAAGAGTACCCTCCCTGATCTGCTTGGAAGACGATTGGGGTGCACCGATAAATGTTCAATGTGATCAATATTCAAACACTGAAGTCTGACATTATTTGTCATGTGTGATCAGTAAATTTTTAAGAAAGGCACTGGTTGATTGAGCTCACTACAGGGTTTAAGGCAAATGTTTGGAAAAAACATACCTTGATAATTACATAAAAAAACTTCAGAATGGAATCATGTTCTAAAATGTATTTGTTTACCTACAAGTATGAGTGTATATGTGATGAGCCTCTGGAGATTCCCCATACTCTACTTCTACCTTTCAGATCTGCATATGTTAACAGTAGCAGCTCCTCTCTGCCAATTAAAGTCACATTAGCCTAATCACCCAGTAAAAACTACTCATCCATTCTTGCTTAGTTTGGACATTTGATCAGCACAGGGATGTCCTGGCAGTTCAATGGATTAAAGCGTAAACCACATCATGCATTCAGTAGTAGAGTTGTGTCTCCAGCTCACATTTTTCATGTTGTCCTCTCTAATAATTATGAATCTAAATCTCTTACACATCTTTTGGGGCCTCTGATTCTGTCAGGTGTGTTCTTACAGGATAATTACAGTTTATTGGAACTTGGTTCATATTTATCTTTACAATATATAAAAAGTAGAAAAACCATGCCATTCATAGAACCATACGTAGACAATAATGTCACCTAACTTGCTAACGACTATTAATAGTGTCTGAACTTGCATTTTGTCATCTGTTTACTGATATATATATATATATATATATACACACCATAATTTCTGGACTATAAGCCGCTACTTTTTTCACGTGCTTTGAACCTTGCGGCTTAAACAATGATGCGGCTAATTTATAGATTTTTACGGGCTAACGAGCTTCATGCTGCAAAAACATTTACACCTGCAGCTTATAGACAAGTGCAACCTGTACTTTTTTTTTTTTTTTTTTTTCTTTCTCTTTTTAAATTTAGTGGGTGAGGCTTATATTCAGGTGCGCTCAATAGTCCGGAAATTACGGTACATGTATCGCTGCACTTTTAAAGAGGTACTCTAACCAATTTTGAACATGAAGATCAGTTTGCTTGTCAGAGTACTAGAGTTACAAAGTGGGATGATGTGCTGATTCCAGAAGTGTTTTTCCTCTGTTTGCATTTTAGATTTTTTTTTTTTTTGTTGAAGCAACACTGTATAACTGTGGCCACAAGTGGTAATTAGGTACATGATGGTGTTTTTTGGTTTTAAGGCAACTGAACTTCTTTTTAGGTTCCTTGAAGATGTTTCACCTTATCTAAAAGGCTTCCTCAGTTCTAAAAGCTAGTGTGGGAGTCCCAAGTATTTAACCTCTAGGAGGTGGTCCTTAGAGTTGACAACCCACCCTGTATGTGAGTCGTTAGGGTCACATGAGCCCAGGTGTGACTTGTTGGTGGGTCATTGCCCCACCCTGACACTGACCACAAACTACTAATGTATTAACGCTACAATGTAATGTGTTAAACATTATGAGGAATCTGTAATTCTAAAAATTAAAGGGAGAAACAGATGGAGAAATGTTAGTCGTTTAATCAACAGTCAAATGTTTTAAAACTGAATTTAATTAATTCTGATTCCTTCCAGGCTCTATGTTCAAGCAACAAGCAAGCACATACGTACTTAATCACACATTCCTACCAGAATAATCTTTTACCTTGGTTTTAAGTATACTTCATCTGTGTTGAAACTCAACATTACATCCAAGGCCCTGAAATCCGTGGCATTGGTCAGGGTGATCATTTCATACTCTTTAGTTTAAGCATTTCTATGCCCATGCTGTACAACAAAGTGCTTAAGTGAGTCCTTGGGAAACATACCAGTACAAAATCAAGTAGGAATGATGTTGCAGATTTAACACTGACTACAAGGCACCAATGGCTGAAGATGTGAGTCTGGTGGCTTTCGAGGGAGAATTATAACGTAAGTTTCCCATCAGAAAAGGCTGTGTGACAGCAAGGTAAAGCTGTGACAATTATCTGAACGCACACACAGATACATCACATACCATTTGTCTGGTCTTCCACTCCCTCCGTAAAAGATGCTACACTGTTTTCACCTTTTGGACGTCGCTGGTCTCCTCCTCTGACAGTGAATACATTCTCGTAGCACTGTAGTCCATCCGGAGACGAGCCTGGCAATTGAAAATAAAAGCAACAGTGGTTCTGTTGTCGTTCTGTGTAGTCATACTACAGCAGTTGTTGTGGCATAAATAATGCCATAGTAACTAGCATTATCTACCACAAGCATTATCATTCTTTTTGCAGCGTAGGCATTCTTAAACTGCAACTGTTACTGTTTTCTGATCATGTAAGACACATTTTCTCTGATGGGTCTGATCTACAGATCCTGGTCTACGCAGATGAACATATCATCTGCTCCAGTTTCACTTCCAGGTTCAGAGCAAATCAGATCACACTATCTGATTAGGTAAAGAACATATTAAACTGGTGCCACTCCTATTTAATCTAAACTGTGCGGAACCCAGATGGAATCTGAAGAGGAGCAGGTGTAAGATAATGTACTGTGTACATACATTAATGAAAAGAGATGTGAAGGACATTTTCACTTACAAAACCTGGTGAGAGAGAATCTGCCTGATAAAAGCAGCATTGAAAATAATGACTTTCCAAATTCACATTGAAATGATGAATGTACCTGCAGCCTTTGTATGGTGTCTTCTCATTATTTGTTTGAAAAGCATGGTGCTCAACACCTCCTGTCTACACTATTGCACTAATTCTGCATACCTTAACAAAAGAAGCTCCCTCCTGCCAATTAAAAGCACATTAGCCTAATCACCCAGGAAAAACTACTCATCCATTATTGCTCACTTTGTAAATTTTATCAGTGCATTTCACCAGAGAAACTGCTCTGCTCCACTGCAAGGGCCCCATAAGTCATTAGGAAGCCTGCATGAGTATTAATGGAGATGGCTAAAAATGTGTTGACAAATCACACATGCTGATAACTGGGTTTTACAAGCTACCAAATCTGTTTCTTGTTAAATTTAGGTAATTTTGGGAGGATAAGAGGCATAATCAGACATCAAGTTTCCAGTAATTGTGTGTATCAGGGGGAGAGACACTTTAGAGAACTACTACTGAGAGAGCTGATATGTTTCCTTTTCTTTATCAGTTTTCTTTGTCACTGATGACAAATGTCTTGTTATACAGTGTAAGTTTCTCACTGTGCCTTTATTTGACAGCACAGACTGACAGAGGACACATGTTAGACTAGATTCAACGTTTTTGTAATTGCACAGCACCAGTACATTGGAATGCAGTTTAGTATCTAGCCAGATGGTTCAAACAGTAGCCAAAGTGCAGACATGGAGAGAGACAGTGAGTGCTTATTAGCTTAAAATGTCTTGTTTCACCTTATCCCTGCATCTTGGTCCTTCCCTCGTATGACACAAGAAGTGAAGGGGGAGGTAAAGTTGCTGAGAGTGAGGAAACAGTGAGACATCTTCCAACCCATCACCTGAAGCAATGACTTCTGATGATGACAACGGCACAGCTGGATCAGCTGTCAGTCTGGAGGTGTTAGGAGCTTTGTACTCCTCCGGAGTTTGTTTTTACCCAGATAATGTAATGCGCTGTCCAAATGATAAACATTACTACCATCAGTACATCCATGATGCAGGGTAAAATCTGAAAATAACAGATGCGGAAAAGAAAAATTAAAGTTGTCATGCTTATGTAATGGATCAGACTTATAGTTGGCCCAGATCCCATCATGTGAATGAAATTATAAATCAGAACACAAATAAAACCTAAACTTGGTGCTGATATTACACCTGAGGTGCATCTATTATTTTACTTTCTGATTCACATCTCTTGTGTCTGACCTGTAGGTCCATAAGTTGCCAATAGTAATACCCTTTAGATTCATTCTGAAAAATAATTTGAATTGAGTTACAGGGACAGAAATTTCACTTCATCTTCATGGAATCATGAGGTCTTTAAGTCCTAACTCATCACATTTCAGCCACTCATGGCACCCCCACAGGCTTGATGCATTGGCAGTGAACACATCACTGTACATATGACTAAAGTCTACCAGAGCTAGAACATTTGGATTCTGTCTGTGCCTCTGTTGGAACAGAGACTACTATTGAGCTGCACCTGACAGGTGCCACTCACCATTTGCAATTAGCTGCCTGACTACCTGGACGACAGGAGCAGACAGATGCACAGACAGCACCAGCACTCAAACTGCCTGAGTGACTACAGTGAAGGTTTTTAAATCTAATCTGAGAAACTGCCTTTTATAGAAGAGTATCAGTAATTGTCGAACTTTGTCATCCAGTTGTCGTCTTTATTGCTTTTATTCCTCCTCTGCTATTTCTACTCTACTTTTATTTTGCACTGCATTGGTCAAATTACTGAGACTTTTACTGGCTCAGCTTTGGTTTAGTTTGTTTGTCTTTGTGCTTTTGCCCATTTTTATTAGCTTGGTTTTATTTGTCTTTAAAATACTTTGTAACTTAACTTTTGAAAAGTGCTGTGTAACAAAAGGAGGAAAAAAAAACAAAACACTAAATGTCCTTTTTCCCTAATTAACTGGTGACATTATCTTCTCTTGCGTGCAGATTAAATGAGTAATAATGCCCTCACTACACCACCACACAGTGTTAAACGGGCTGAAAAGTCTACAGAGTTCAGAGTTCTAAACAGAACATGACACTGGAACTGAAGATTATCATACAATGTGGTAACTTCAAAATCCAGTAATGTGTTTATTTAAACTGATGAAAGCTCAGAAGTACATTCACTTACTTTACATACAATAACACGACATGCGGTTCCATCCACCTAAGGGTGTGTGTGTGTGCAACACTCTCAGAGGACCAGTGGGAACAGTTTAAGCCATGTTACCTCATGAAAGCCCTGTTTAGTAGAGAGCTCATTAATTATTAAACATAACCCCTGACCCACAATCAGTGGACCCTCCAAACACCTCCCCTACCTGGTCACTGCATTGCATTTCTGCATTCTGAGCCCCAAATGGATCCAGATACAAGGAGTGTTGTGGATAGATTGCCTAGACAGTGTAGAAACCAATATTAGGAACTACTGAACCAATGTTGAGTTACATGTAATCTGAATACAGCTGTAGTAAACTTGCAAAATCAATTTGGATTTACCAAAACACTCGAAGGGCACCACCGTTCGTTTTGGACGGAAAATGTAATATTCAAATCTTTAATATTGGATTATTGTTAAGATTAATACCAGGAATTTTATCATTCTAATATCTGAACTCGTAGTACCGATTCAGCGATCCCACACAACAACTGCATCTACAAATATGATTTGATTTTCTACCCTAACAAGGATAAATGCTAAATGAGCTAATAAACAGTGAAATGAAAATGAATACAGAAACAAATATGAATATAATGAATTGGATAGTGGTGGTGAAGGATGTGAAATGTACCTGCTGAGTCTAAAATGTTTAACTGACGATCTAAAGATCAATTTCTAAGATTTAAAAATTACTATTATTTGCCATCAACCCCATGTCATTAGCCAAAGAGATGATTGGAGCCTACTTTGAGTCAGTGGTCTGGAGGTTGGTCCAGAGGCTAGGCCAGCAAGGGTCACAGTTGTCGCACATGGCAACCGACTCAGCTGATGTCTTCCACAGCCATAGCGGGGAGGTCTGCCAGCAGACTTTCTTCTGAGTACCGCTCATGAGTCAGCTTGTAGACAGCTGGGCAGGAGTGTCTGCCTGTCAGTAGCTCTTGCGGGTCGATGAGGAATAATAATACGACTATATTTGATAATCATTGCTCAAGAATGAATTGGCATTGGCCAGATGACTGAAAACTTAAAAAATTTTCAAACAAACAAAAAATGATCAACAATACAGAATGCACTTTGTTTTCAGTTATTTGATAAGCAAAACTTACAGGTTGTAAGTTTTAAATCCTTAAATTGTGGTGAGCAACGAATTAAAGTGAAATGACTAGACAAAGAAAGCAGTAAGCAGCGACACGTGGAAAATAATATAGAAGATATGAGATGACATGAACATTAAAGTTAGATGAGCTCAAGAGAGCGAAAAGGAAAATGCAGTTTTTATTCCCTAGGGGTTTTGGATGCACTGTGGGCGTGGTAATGACACCTTTGCCATTACGCCACGGACCTAATTCTCTGTCTTACTGTATAAATCTTGGTTGTGTTGCCAGCTGTTTAACACTTGTCACTGATTTCAGGGAACACGCCCATATCAACTGGTGACAGTCACAACTAACATTGGTTAAAAGCAATCACTGCCTATTCAATAAGGAGCTTCAAAAACTAATTATCAGACCTGGCAAAACCATGATGTTACCGTGCCCACCTCAACACTAAAGTGCATTGGGTTTTTGTTGGTCATATTCATTTCTGATAATAATTTGAAATAAAGCTGTTATGACAGAGATCAAAAACCAATGTAGTCAGTCAGAATTTGTTTTGGGGCACCAAATTTGTAAAAGAAATCTAAAATACACTCCTGTCCACTTGGTAAAATATTCAGTCATTACACAAATGTAGTGATGGCCCTGTTTTGTGGGAGTCAGTTTTCCAACCAAATCCATCCCCACAAGCTCAAGTGGATCAGTTATCTGAGGAAAGAGGGCATGTTATGGAAATGTGTCCTTTGTTTTGTGGTTGCTTTGAGAGATTGTATTTCAATGCATTCACCTCAATTGGGATGTAGACCTTCTTCATTTTAAGTGCATTTCTTCTGGTCTTGCATTCAGCACACTCCAGTATCTACAAAAATAGAAGGCCCAAGTGAATAAGACGACTCATGAAATCGTGTTTCATTGGAATATATGTTTTGGGGCCATCTTAATGCCCCATTTATCCTACCTGAATACTATCTAAGCCTACTCCTCTAATCCTATTCCAATCTATGCTATTCTAAATCCTGTTTAACCTTTTAAAGTCTGTGTATCAAATTCAAGGATTTGTCTCTAAACACATTGTTAGAAAATAGTTCCTGAAAACATGTGTAAAGACTGTAACCTAAGAAACAGTTATACCGTTCACTTCATCAGTTTCATTTTCAGGATTTTATAGGAGTGTCTAAAACAGTGGCTCAATGACGCAGTGGAGCCACCACTCAGCATAACCCTGCCCCCAAGACTACAGCCATTATAAATATTAGTGCTGCGTTAGCATGAGTACTTTGCTAGCTAGCTATGCTGTTGTCCCGCATATGTGTCTTCCCTGGATGCCAGTTTGTAGAACAGTTCAGACATTGCCTTATTTACATTTTCAAAGTCATTACGAGGAGGTGTAGTAATTTAGTGAAGAGCCACACTGACTTGAGAGCTGAGGAATGCCACCACCTGTCTCTGCAGTGACCGCTTCACTTCGGTTAGTTTTACAAACTTTCATCGGAGACAACAGAAATTCACAGATAATCCACTGTCACTATTGAATGAGCCCCCCCCCAATATATATATATATATATATATATATATATATATATATATATAAATAAAACTTTTTTTTTTTTTTTTTTTTTTTTAAAGTGCTGTCTGTGCTCTGAGACACTGGGGGCCATGTCTGCTGAAGGCATTGAAACCACGCTGAATGTTGCAGCTCAGTGACTGTTAGCACCCTGACCTGAGTTTCTTATAGATTTGGAATGTGCAGAAATTGCAGTTTGCAGGGGGTGAATTCCTGTTGTCTCCGATGAAAGTTTATAAAACTAACCAGACTTAATATGTTTTCAGGAACTTTTATTTGACTTGTATCTGTATTGTACACAATAATTAAAACCTTCAATTTATACAATATTCATTTGTCTTGGGAATGCCTTGTATTGGCAGAAAAATAGTGCATGCTGTATCCCAGCAGCTTAGCAAGTAAAGCATCTTTCAGTAACCATGGTGACATGGTTCAAAATGTTCAATTAGAAACACTTGCGCTTTCCATTGTAAGCATCAGTTTATTCATGCCTGCCCTCTTCACATTGAGTGCCCTCCACAGCTGTGAGTGTGACATCATGTGAAGTGATACTCTATAGTGAAGGGCTACTGGGGAGGGACACGTTTGTGAAAGGAGCCCTCTGAACGTAGTTTGAGTACTTCATTACAAAGATGACACTGAACTGGCACATGAATAGCTATAACAAACATCTGGCCCCTACATGGCTGCTTTTATCACTGTGTCCCAATTCGAGGGACACACTCTTAAGCCGAGCCTTCTGGCTGTGTCAAAATTGCCCTGCCAGTGAGTACGCCAACCCCTTTTTCCTGGCGGCAGTAGTAGGATCCTGATTAACCCTCTTAAGTCTAGGCCACTTTTGTCAGTGTACTTGTGCCTCAGACCTCTTACTATTTAATGAACAGTATAAATCCAATACTGTAAGATACAAGCAAGTAACTATGTTTTTTTTTTTTTTTTTTTTTTTCCCCAGCACAACCTGGGCTATTTGAATATGTAAGTTTCTATAATGCCACATGACATTATTAGTTCTAAGACCATAAACCCAAAAGAAAAAAATAAAACGGAACTAAAAAATTTAGTACATTTTATTCATTCTTTAACAGAAGAAAACTATGTGCAAGTGTTTGGACTCTAAATTCATGTAGCCCAAGGTCTCAAGTAACAAAAAAAGAAAGAAAAATAAAGTCTGTAGTGCACACACAGGCAGAAATATTTATATTATATTTATTTATATCTATGCATCCACTTTTTCACTTGGGCCATTCTGACCCATTGTTTCTGACCAGGATCAGGCAGAGAGCTAGATCACGGACACACTGCACCACCAGGGCACAAAACTGTTCAAAATATGGCTACCACTGTCTCCAAAACCTCTATATTCAAAATCACTTTTCAATTTTGTTGCGCACGCTACAGCGCTCTCCAAGGTCCAGAACGCAGGTTATCTCCAAGGATGTCTCTCTACATTGCTGCATTAATCTTTCCTTCAACCTCTTTGCCTAGTCTCCCAGTTCCTGCTGCCAAAAAACATCCCCACAGCATGATGCTGCCACCACTATCTTCACTGTAGGAATGGTATTGGCCAGGTGATGAGTGGTGCCTGATTTTACATAGACATGAAGCTTGGAATTCAGTCCAAACAGTTCAATCTTTGCTTTATCAGACCAGAGAATTTTGTTTCTCATGGTCTGAGTCCTTCAGGTGCATTTTGACAAACTGCAGGTGGGCTGTCATGTGCCTTTTACTGAGGAGTGGCTTCCATCTGGCCACTCTACTATATAGGCCTGATTGGTGGAGTGCTGCAGCAACAGTTGTCCCTCTGGAAGGTTGTCTCTACACATTGGGATTCATTGGGACCTTCAATGCTGAAAGAAGAAAATAAATAAATAAAGAAATAAAAATTCAGATCTGTGTCTCAATCCTGTCTCACAGGTCTACAGACAATTCCTTGGACTTCATGGCTTGGTTTGTGCTTTGGCATGACAGGTGTGTGCCTTTCCAAATCATGTCCAATCAACTGAATTTACCACAGGTGGACTCCAATCAAGTTGAAGAATGAAGGATGATCAGTGGAAACAGGGTGTATCTCAGCTCATTTGTCGTATCATGGCAAAGGCTGTGAATACTTACGTACATGTTTTATTTTTAATACATTTACAAAAGTTTCAAGCAAACTTTTTTCACTTTGTCATTATAGGGTATTTTGTGTAAAATTGAGGCTGTGAATATTCTCCAGATACACTGTACATACATATATACACAGATTACATTTGTGTGAAATTTACCATTTTTACATGCACTCACACAACAAACACACACAACATGCACACACACACTGTAGAGCAGATGTCTGAGTGTAAGAAAATGGTTCCAGAGCTGATGCTCTAAAAACAGGTCTCGTCTTTGTACCATGATAAAATAATGCTGTGATATATACAACCACCCACTCTCATCACACTCTCTCACACTCCCACTCTCTTTAGCAGGCTGTTTTGCTCTGCTTTATGACTCTTATTCCTGTAACTCTCTGCCAAAGTTTCTGTTGCACTCTGTTTACACACAGTGGTCTTTGAAAGCCACCTCAGCCAGATCTAGAGCTGTGATCTGACCTGACCTGAGGTTCAGACTAAATAGGCAGGTCAGGTACTTAACGTAGGCTTTATCCAGTTATTTTAATTGTCTTGTGTGTGTGTTTGACAAAACAAAGGATTCAGACATGACGTTTCTGTTCATTAAAATATACACCAACCAACTGAATTACAAAAAAAAAAATCTTGTGAGTACAGGTGATCTGGTCAGGGTTGTTTACTACCATCGCGTTACTGACTGAATGAGACACATGATCAGTAACAGATTTCACCTACTGCTCACTCATTCACAAATAAAAATTAAGTAGTATTACAGCATATAACAGGGGTTACAAAATCAGAAATGTTTGGGGCCCAAGGTGTACTGCTTAAGAAGGTCAAGTTTTGTAATGGATGATGCCAGATCGATATTGTCTATGCAATCTTCCATGCGTGGGAGGGGGTGAAGCAGCCTATTTTTTAAGGAGCTACTCAGTGCTGTTAGAGTGTCCTGCATTGGGTGGGACTTGTTCTCCACCAAGGATGATAACTTCACTATCGTCCTCCTCTCTCCTGCCACCTCCACCATGTTGAGGGTCCATCCCAGGACAGAGCTAGTCGTCTTGATCAGTTTGTCAAGTCTCTTCCTGTCCGCCATCGAGATGCTGCTGCCCCAGCAGACCACTCCATAGAAAATGGCTGATGCCAGAAGTGTAGTAGAAGGTTCTCAGGAAAGTCTGCTCTGACCTTTCTTATGAAGTGCAGTGGTGTTGTCTGTCCAGTCTATTGTTCAGGTGAACATCCAGGTACTTGTAAGATGTCACCATCTCAATGTCCCTTCCCTGGATCTTAATTGGTGTTGGGAGGGGAGTTTCTGCTCTTGGGGAAATCCACCTCAGTTTTCCACTCAGTTCTGCAGGCACCAGTCCACAAAGTCCTTTATTAGTTCTCTGAACTCTCTGTCGTCCTCATTTGTAATGAGGCTGACAACTGCAGAGTCATCAGAGAACTTTTGCAGGTGGCAGTGAGGTGAGTTATAGTGGAAATCTGCAGTGTAGAGGGTGAAAAGAAATGGAGCAAGAACCGACTTGACTGCTTGCTGGAGGAGAACGGGTAACTGAAGCTGAATTTACTGAAAGTTCTCCACACAGAAATTAATGTAGTCCATTATGCAGTCTGTTACACTATTAGCTGAGGCTACTAACAAGTCAGTGCAGTAGAGTTGTTCTTTAATAGCAATGTGCCCGAAGTTACACAATCTGTCATAAACAAACACTGCCAGTCCTCCCCCTTTCCTTTTACTACTCTCCATTGTTTTGTCCATCCACACCAGCTGGAAAGCATCCAGAGCAGCGTTCGCATCTGGGTTGCGAATACAATTTCTAGATACGTTTACAGCTTCTCTATTTGAATTTCCTAAGACTGTCCTTGGAAATTACAAAGAACATGACCCAGAGGACTCTGGAAAGAAGAGAGAAGTTCAAAGAGCAATTCCAATATACTCTTAATGTGAAATTCCCCAGTCTTCTGAGTGCGCTACTGGAGATTAATAAAGAGTATGAATCAAAACAATTCTCTCTGTGCATATGTTTGCGTCTTTATCTCTCTCTCTCTCTTTTTTTAAAGGCCTTTATTTACCTCAAGATGCCCTGTATTCACAGTGGTTTACAAAATATACATTTAAAATAGAGTAGCACAGTCTGAAAAGTATCCAAATCATTGAACAATGCTTGTTCCCTAAGTAGGTCATTAAAAACAGTCACACCTGTTCTTTGTCCCATTTTTCTTTCTCACTTAACTAAATTGCCAACTTTGGCCAAAGATGGAATTCAGGAGCTGGCCTTTTTTTTTCGATAAGAAAAACACTTGTTCAGTGAAGCAGGCAAGGACAGTATGGCAGAACAATGTGCAATGACATACAGTCCCTGGCCACTGTTAGGTACACCTATACTATCCAATGTAATCCAGTACAGCTCCAGTACAGCAGCTCTGCCACATATTCTGCCTTTTTACAAGCTCAAAATGGCCAATTTTTGTTAAAACTTTCTGTTTGGTGTTAATTAATCTATAACCTTATAGGTGAGGTTGTAGTCAGTGATGTTGTTCTACTGGGCTGCATTATATTAAAAATGTGTTTTTAATATTCTGACCCCCTCCAGTTGGGGTGGCCTAAACATTACAAGCATCTCTCATTATAAAGTAGTTCATTTCCACATGGCTCTGACCTACAACCTGAACAAATATAGAGAGATTAATACCTCTCTGACAGTGATAGCTCAAAACTGATTATTATTTTTGTAAAGGTGAAGTTTATGGCTGAGCTGTTGTGTCCCTAACAAGTGGCCACTGACTGTATATTCTCTCTCACTGGTTAGAACAGACAATTCTCTGTCGAGGTGAATGCTTTTCAATTCTACAGTGTCAATCATTATCACTACATTGTTAATTCTAAATTAATGGCATAACAAACTTCAAAGCCTGATATGAAATTCAGAAATGTTTTGAAACAAATCAACTAAAATATTACTGGCAGTGGTAGTGAATATTGGTTCCTGGTGGTCAAGTGGTCAGCACTCACTACCAAGGGCCAGGTTCGATTCCCTATTAGGCATAGGCCAGTATAAGATTCTGACTGTATGATAAACATAACCAAAAATATCACAGTTTCACGGTTTAGCAGTATTGCAATTAAAGCTTTCAAATTACTTTCATTTTACTTTTTGAAATGTCTGGTAAGAAAGGGCATACATTGCAGGAATGGTATGATGTAAAATATTACTGCTTTCAAATCTTGACTTTTTTAATCAGTAATCGGTAGCACATTCTATCAGGTAGAGAATATTTATCATAATAAGGTTGTGCATTCTGTCAGGTATCGCATTAGGGTCGGGCATTCTGTCTGGTATCACAGTAGGTGTCAGGTGGAAATTATCTATCACAAAAGGGTAGCACATTCTTTCTTGTAGAGAACTTCTATCACAATAGGGTAGTGCATTCTGTCAAGTATCACAATAGGGTAGCACATTTTATTAGGCATCACATAAGGGTAGTGCATTCTGTCAGGCAGAGGTTACCTATCACAATCTGGCTGTACATTCTGTCCGGTATCACAATAGGGTGGTGCATTCTGTCAGGCATCACAATAGGGAAGCACATTCAGTCAGGAATAGATTATCTATTACAATGGGGTAGCACATTCTGTCAGGCATCACAATAGGGTAGCGCATTCTGTCAGGTAGATATTATCTATTCAAACTAGGTGGGTTAACACTGCACACCACCTCTGCTGGTAATCATGGGACTCATGCCAAAATAAGACAGGTTTATGAATCAGAGCAGAACATACTTATTAGCCAAGGTAGCAGCCTGTTGTAATATGTTCACTTAAGTAGAGGCTCATTTAAGCAAACAACCGTAGACTCCGAAACACAGTTCTTAAACTCCTCTAGCATTAAGATAATCCCAGCATTTTTTAGTGTGTGGACAGGTTATCCAGAAGGTTAAGCCCAAAAAAATAGACTGCATTTATACAGCGCTTTTCTAGTCATGTTGACCACTCAAGGCACTTTATACTACAGGTCACATTCACGCATTCACATACACAAGTGACGTGACTTGACAGACTGCTTAAGTGCTAAATTATGTTGTGTAATCGGTTGATTCTATTCCTGTGTGGTGTTCGTCCAGAGCCACATGTACTGTATCTGATGAAGTAGGGAACAGATAGCTGAAATCACATTCAGATAAACTGGTAATTAGTTCTCTCTACATGCCATCACCATGAAATGCCCAAGGGTCTATATAAACCTGTACTTACTGTCTTTCCCTCACTGTATACCGCTCGCAGCTCAGTGTAATGTCCTGTCATAAAGCAAAAGCTGATTTTATTGCTCGTCATTGTGCTATATTAGGCTTCCAGTCAACTCCCCCCTTCACCCTCTGCTTTTCTCTCTGCATTGCAGTAGTAGCAGTAGCAGCATGTCACGCTGGTCGTCATAATGAATCCATTTAGGGCTAGAGTGATTAGGTCTGCCTTCTGCTCTGTTCTGCACATCTATCAAACCAGTGTCAAACTCATTTTGTCAATTAATAATCCCCATATTAGGGCCTCACTGTGGGAGTGTGTATGCGTGTGTGTCAGAAAGTATGCAAGTTTACTCTCTGCAGCCTGTATAGAGTGCAGCATTCAGGGCTTTAAGGTTGATTGTTAATGGTTTTATATTGTGGTTTCTTAACCACACTCTACCTTTTCTCCATATTTTAAATTCAGGCTTTGTTGGTTTTACTTTCTCTGATTTTGAAGCTTAATAGCTTCTAGCTTGGCTTGACAATTACTGTGTATTGCAGCACTATTCTTCAGTGCTAAATGAGAGGAGGATGAAGGTTCCCAGGCGATTTAAAAGATATTTCATGTTTAACAGGATTTATGTCTGAAGGCTCAGTTCTTCAGTGAAGGCTACAGTAATTAAATTTATGACCCTGGTCATGTAATATTAGTATAAGTAGTCTGATTAGTACAACCGTTTAATTTTATTGCATGAAACCCAAAGCCTGTGGTACAGTTACATGATTTACAGTTTAGGGATGAAAAGTAAGCTTTGACAGCTCATTGATGCTCATGTAATTTAGTTGGATTTAAGGTTGTTTTTTTTTTAACAGGATTCAAGCACCCAGGGGGTAAAATATCACTTAACAATTTAATCACATAATCATAATGCAGGAAAAGAGCAAAGTGCATTTAAACACTAGCAGTTGCAACATGCCAAGGCTGAACCATTTGAGGAAAATATCTAATGGTAATTTTTTTGCTCTATATTGTTATTTATGTTGAGATTATTTTCTGTAAATTTAGCTTAAGGCCTGCATCTATGGTTTAGGTTTTAAAAAGTTTTGTATTCTTGAGGTCCTCAACAGTCAGTGTGGCTGGTTTACTTTAGATTAATTGGCCATGTTAATGAAGTAAATTACCTTGAATCCTGAATCCACCTTTCAAGGTGATAAACTGAAGGGAGCAGTTTGACATTTTGGGAAGTTTGATTAATTTTTTGGCCAAGAGTTAGATGAGGAATGTCACTGGGGGAGTGCATGGATGAGTTAGAAAATACATTTCACATTACTTATAAAGCTTAGTCATTTATACAATGTGTCTTGTTTCTTACAGAAATTGAAAATGAACACATTGTGTTTTTACACTTAGATACATGGTAGCTATGTAATAAAATGCAGTCAGGTACAGTGTCTTCCAAAAGAGCTAAAATATCTGTTTATGAGTGAGTCTCTGATGTGTCGGGGTTGAGCTGGACAGACTCAGGCTAGCTGTGTCTCTCCTTTAGGCTAAGTTAAGCTAACCACTTTCTGGCTCTGTTTCATGTTTAACCTGCTAAGTGGTATCAATCTTTGCATCTAATTTTCAGCAAGAAAGTAAATAAAATTATTAATATATCATTTTAAAATGATGACAAGATATGTTAAATAGGTTACCTGGATATTCTGACAAGTCCACCAGCTATTCATCATTTGCACTCAACAACTTTCTAAGTACCTGCTAGCTGACAAAGCTGAAACTAACAGAAGAGGATTAGGGCCACATGTGAAAAATCTATTTGGAAAAAAATAAACTTTAGAATTCTGACTTTAATCTCAGAATTCTGAGCTCCAGCTTAACACACCCACTTTTTTATAACATCTCAGACATATTATTAAAGCAAAAATAACACTTGCATCTTTAGCTTTCATCATAAATGTTTGATCTTTTAGGACACTGTCAGTGTCTTTATCATGGGGCAACCTAGAAGACATTAAATCTTGTTTGAATTCAAATCACAATTCACAATTTATAATCTTTTCAAATCATATGCATCCTCTCTTTCTCTCTTTCTACTAGGCCTGCTTTTATTCACATCTTGCCATATTTCCAGTCAGTCATTAACATGTAACATTCTAGTCATTGTTTTTTAATCCCACAATCTTCCTTAATTAATCTCCATGTTTTCAAATGTGCCGGGAGCAACAATGGAGTTTAAAAGATAACATAAATGTTCATTAATATATGTAAAACATCTATTTTTACAGTTGGCTGAAGAACAAAAAACAACAAAAGAGACAGATTCTGGCTCAGTCTTATGAGACATATGTTCCAATTAAGGATATCTCTAAGATATGTGTGTGTATGTGTATGTGATGCTGTCATGACTGACATGCCTCCCTTTCTTCCTCCGTCCTCTATTCTCTGGATAAATCACATTTATATCACAGATAATCCACATGACTTCGTACTACTGTAATAATAAACTCTCTTGTTACATGAAGAGTAAAATTTGTTACTCCACAGACTGTAACGGCTGCAAGAGTAGAGAACCAGACTGCTACAAAAAATGAGTGTTTAAAACAGCTTCAGGGTTGTACAGCACTCAGGATTTAAAATCAGCCATATGTGTGTGTATTCCGCAAGAGGCCCCATGTTAACAACATTTCAGTTGTAAATCCCTCCTCTCCTGTGTGTGGTTTTCCATGCATGTATGAGTCTGTCAATATGTGTGTGCGTGCACGCGTTCTCCATGTTCAGAACAGCTCCGTTATAAATCTCTGTTCTCCTGGGTGTGTGTGCAACAGAGCGAAGCTTTATTGGCTGACAGGCAACATACGGACTGAAAACGCTCCTCCAAGATGTCTGTCATGTCCTCCCAGCCACCGCACTCTCCAGGGACAGCAAGTAACCACCCCGCTTCCACTTATTTTTCTCCCGTGATGTACCTACCTGTTCCTCCTTGACTGTATCTTCTTTGAGTTCGTATGTGTTCTGTGCACAGAGAAAAGTACATTTTTAACTACAGCAAAAGAGCTGGTTGGAGGACACACAGATGGAACAAACAATTGTTTGACAAAGTGTCAGTTCCATCTTTGTGTCTAATTAGCCAATCTTAGCACAAAGGCTAGAAACACAGGGAAACTGTGAACTAGCTTTATCTGAAGTGGAAAAATGCCCTCCTACAGCCTCTTAGCTGTCTTTGTTATGGTACACATTGTTACATATTGTTTGTCTGTTCAACACATGTATGAATAGAAAGGTAATGACCATTGAGTGAAGCTTTGGGAACCTAGACGCATTGAAATGTATTCTGACCAAGCTAGCTAATGAGATACACCAACTGTAAGTCAAGACAGCACTGACATTTTTTTTTCCACTTCACAACTGAGCTAGCAGCATTCATATCTGTTTCACTAACCACAGTTTTGGTTGCCTAAACTCACCGTCATCCTTAACCCAGTTGTTTACCTGCAATACCACTGGCTAACTTTTCATGTTACACACTATCAAAGGTGTAAGTTGTAACAGAATTTGAATGATAATTTTCTTCATCCTCATGTTTCAAGGTTTATGTTCATCTCATGCATATTGATTGGACTGTATCGCTTTCCTTTCTTCTCTGTCTTCCTTACTCCATCAATCCTCCTCTTCCCCTGCCTCTAACCATTCCAAGGAACCATTTTTCTACTTTTTTTTTTTTTAATTTTCCACCCTCCAACCATTGCACTTTCCTTCTCCTTCATTCCCCACACCTGTCATCTCCCCTTTAAGCAGGAGCTTTATTGCTGTTTTCTCCTTGTTTTCTCCGTGCTTTCCTTTGTTCCTTCCCATATTCTACCCCACGAGGCCCCCAGGCATATGGTGATGTCATCATTAACTTACACTACACATTTTGTCATATTGCCCTAGGGTGAATGTTGTACACTGCAGAAGAATTAGAATAAATAGAAAGAACCCTTTTTTAGTTAAACAATTAACCAATTCTCTTTAGGCCTTTAGCACATTTCAGCAGTGAATGCATATGGTCGTCATTCAATTAGTAGTTTATTTGATCAACTGCCTTGTTACTTGTATGGAAAACACACTACTGTAACAAACGTGGCTTGACATGGTTGCCAGTGTCTGCAAACCATCCCTTTTTTGTGGATTTTTGTGTTAATACTCAGACAGAGGAGGATTAAATAGAGTATATCACAGCCAACAAACTACAATAAGTTAGTCTCTAATTCCCTGTTGCATTAAAAGTCAGCACTGTGGACACAGCTTCTTATGTGTCAACTAGTTTTAAAACATGAAATAATGTAAGGTCCTTACAACAATTTTCACTGAAAATAAAAAAATAAAGTAAAATTCACTGCAATGTCTAGATTTCCTAAAACAAAACACTTCACTGTACTTTAATGGGATTACATCAGCCTATTAGACTGTTAGTTAGGGTTGGTGTCATTGTGCCCTTGGGTTTTTTCCAGGTTTTATTTCTGCTTATTGCTACACAGGCAGGATTTAAAATCTGCTGCTGTGCTGACGGCCATGTTCAAACACTGAGATCCACTCACATGTAGGATATCACAATAATGTGAATGTGCTTTGATCATATTTTCTTTTACTGTTATTTAACGTTTTTTTGACCTCCTTTCCACTTCTGCTGCATGATCCTACAGAGCTTTATTTGGTATTTCTTGGGCAATTATAATTAAATATTCCTGGGAATGTGGTGTCTTGTGTAAACCAGCCAAGACATCTGAAATTAAAAAATCTGAAAACCCATACCCATGAGGCTGAAATTCACATTTCATGTTACAGTAATCCACTGATTCTGTTTCCTCTATAGTATCACAAATGTGAGTTTTACACTCCTTTCCCTCCAAATGTATTAGTTTTAGAATCGTTTTAACATAAGCTGAGCTCCTCATTAAACTCGTAGTTGTAAATATTTAATATATTCTTTTTAAGTCTATCTTCACATACTGGTTAATAAAGAAATATGAATCAACCTGTCCTATATTCCAAGATAGTATATACAGAGCAAACATGTACTTCACACTCAGGTCATCTGGTAATTTTCCAGCCTCAGCTGATGCACCTATCAGAATTCACGCATCAGGCACAAAAATGACATCATCACATCTCCTGGTGACTCAGCTGCTTACATGATGACCATCCAAGTCTCTTGGCGAAATGGACGGTCTTCATGGTCTCATTCTCTTTTTAAAAGTGCAGCTTAGTTTAGTGCATGTCTAGCTTGTACATTGCATGTGCTATATTGTGTATTCCTGGTGAGTCTTTGAGTGTTGAACATGCATAGAATACTTGAAAACTCATTCAGATTAATCAGTCCTGAGTTTTGTATGTTGTGATCTGGATAGCTTTCCTCCTTGATGGAGATTTATAACTTGTCTGTTTAGCAAATAGGGTTTGCCTACATCAGCATCAGCAGTCTGGTGGTTTGTGTGAGCAGAATGGCCTATGATGGAGTCAAAATCCTGGCCTGAATTACTGTTTCAGTCCGCCCCCATTCTCTGAGTAACTATAGCTCTGTTTAACGTTTTTTTTTTTTTTTTTTGGTCGTAATTTCTACTCACTGTCATAGGAATATCGAGGCCTTGTTTACCTTTGAATTTCTGAAGACATATATACATAAATATATCTTTTTAAAGCTTCACTTAAATTCATTTGTAGAGCACTCACATAACAGTTTGGAGTCTAATATGTAGATATTCTTTGCTAAATATTCATCCAAGAAGATAAAGCAACAGCAAAGTGCCAAGTAATTTCAGACAAGCCATGTTCCTTTGTTTAGAATAAGGTTAGAATCAAATGAGTTGAATTTAGTTTCTAGTTTGGCATGGTATGGTTTGCTACAGCAAACGTTTTTTAAAATCTTTTTTTTTTTAAATTCAGGGTAAAATATCTTGACAACTATTAGACAGATTGCTGTGAAATTAGGTTCAGATATTCACGTCTCCTTTAGGGGAATTGTAATGACTTTCTTGATGTCTTCACTCTTCGTCTATCACCATCATCAGGTCCAAATATTTGTCCAAACATCCCCATCAGCTGTACTTTGTGTTGATACTAATTAACAAATATTTGCATGCTTACATACTGAAGCAAACATCTGCATGTTGATACTGTTATTTTAAGTTGTAAAGCACCCTTATGTCACAGCCTCACAGGGGCTGTAAACTCTTAGTTTTGTTGACTACATGACCAGATGAGTGGTTATGGTGTAAGATAGGTTAAGTGCTTGATGCTGCAGCTCAAATAATTTAAAAAATGAATTAAACAGAGCTTAAAGCTGATCTGAATTGTCGGATCAGAAACAGTATTGCATAGCAGATCAATGGTGTTAGCAGACAGTGTGTCAATAACTGACACCTAGCCTCACTGAAGGGGTCAAATGCATTATTTAGATTAATATTGAAGTCTTCAATTATTAAAATGTCTGAAGTGGTGAAAAGGTCCTTAGATGAACCTGGATGAAATTTCTCACAGACAGTTATAAATAAGTCTTTTCTAGTGTTGTACAAGCATACATGCTTGTTTTGGAGTCCTTTTTTTATGTAAAGCTCTTTGGTGCTTTATAGTATGTCAGGGTGGTTGCTCACTTTCCTGCTATAAAATAAAAAAATCTTATAAATAAGATGTAAATAATAATTCAAATAGGTAGCTAGATAAAGGCAAACACCCAGCACTGACAACCACACTACAAAACTTAAGATGAACCCAACTGTCATTACATTCTTACTTCATTACAAAACTATATCTTGTCTATATGCTGTTAGTCAGACATGAGTATAAAATGGTAATATAAAAGGATTTTTGCCCATGTGTAACTCTAACCCTCATAATGCATTTAAAAAAAACATATTAATATTAATAAACATATTAACATTAGTTTAATCAGACTGCATATTAATTGCAGTCTGATTAAACTGAAGTAGTGAACTAAGCAACCAGGGAATGCATCCTGTAGAGTTTTGTGAAATCCTAGTTTTATGTCAAGTAAGTTTTCTTTCCACTGTGGTGTCATGTACCAGGCCCAGATGTGTATGTGCAGGTGATTTGGATGTGACTCTAATGAGCTTGTTGTGAGCAGTCAAAACTTGTTTTTGATGGAGTTGTGGAGAAGTGCTGTGACAGAAGGTGGCAGCATACTCAAAATGGCATTGGACTAGTGCCACAGGAGTAGTTTATAACATTGCACTATAAAACAGGGCTGCTTTCCTGTCCAAGGATTATATTCTTTGAATTCCACAGCCTGAGTAATTTAAAAAAAAGAAAAAGAAAAAAAAAAAAAGAAAAAATCAAGGTATCTTCTTCTGAGTTTTTGGGGGAGGAAAAAAAGGAAAATGTTCATTATCTGAGCTGTAATGCAATATTCTGCATCTCAGCCCTACATATAATGTAAACTCTTCTATAAAAGAGGTATCACAAACACATAAAGGACATCTACTAATCAAAGTTTCAGAATGAAACTCTTTAATAATATTGTTTAATGAAATACGCTCTGAAACATATCCTCTGGAGCCATGCTGTCAAAGGCTTCTGTGAGCCAGACTCATTGAAAAGCCCTGCAGCAGTGCAGCAGTTTTCTCTCCTAAAGTTTTTGAACACCCTCTCCCTTCTAACCAATCAGAGAAGGTCAAAGCTAAGAGAGCGCAGTTACACAATGAAGATTTAAGTGGGCTGTGTGGAGTGTAGACGCACAGGGAGAGGGAGGGGTGGGAGGATCAGAGTGGTTTGCAATCCAGTCTCATGCTAGTGTTAGCTTCCAGTATCATCTTTATATAAAGCTCTTTTTTTTTATTTTACACCTTTTACCAACCCTTTTAGCACCATAATAATAGATATATTTATTAAAACGCCTGGTCTTTTTTGTCTATTTTTGTCAATAATTGTGTCAAAAAATGTGTAAATAATTTACACCCTTTTTCTAGGAGAAGTAGTACTTTCAAAATCTGTCAAGTATTTACCATTCTTATGTGATTAAATACCTAAAATTGTGTGTTATAAGAAGAAAAGGACAAAATCGGAATTGAATTTTCTTCAACTTTCTTTTTATAAATTCTTGAAAAGTGCAGATTGAACATTTCTGAGATTGCAAAAATCTAATTCAAACTATTTTACAACAACTCAGACGGTTTTACATTTCTGGAGCTTTCTGAGTCCATGTTACAGGCTGTTATATTTGTCAATAGCCAGGTGTTTTTTGTATTTTAGCAGTGGTAGTCTCTGAAACAACTCCTGTCCACCTGAAGACAGAGACCCACATGACACATATCACACATCCAAGGTGTGCTTTTGTGGCACAGAGTGCACTTTTTCCTTCCCAACGCTGTCTTTTGTCTGTGCACTCGTTTTTATTGGTTGGGATAGGGAAGTGGCCTTGAGTGGGAGGACGAGGTGGGCCGGTCAGTGGCTCGCCAAGTAGGTGCGCACTCAGCTCCTTCTGGAAAGCCTGGCGTGTCATGGCTTCATTTTCCAGCAGACTGTTTTTTGAGGCTCAAACGGGGACCGGCTACGTGCAACATCTCCAGCAGCATGAGCTCCACAGCGTTGGCCCCAGATGTGATTCCTTCCACTGTTGACTGGCCCCTCATCTTTATACAAAACAAATACTTTTTATTTCAAGAAAAATTGTTCCAAATTCATACAAATAGGAGTAAGTTATAAATCTAACACAGTAAAAGTAATAAAAGACCATTTGAGATAAACCCAATAACAAAAAATATATGATAATAAACAACGTTATAAAGTTGGAAATAAATATCGAATGTAAACAGTTTTACTTACTGTGGTTGAGAAGGTGACAGAGAAGACATGGCTGACTCCTGTTCATCTTCCTCAACAAGTCTCCTGGGGACTCTCTTCTCTCGTGTGCTCTTCCTTGACATTTCCTCTTATATTCACAAAACGACCAAGAATGAAATCACAATGGCAAAAACTACAAAAACACGGCAAAATACACAGCCAAAAAAAAAAACAAAAAAAAAAACTAGCCAATACACGGCAAAAACACAGTGAAGAACTCAATCAAAAATACACAAAAATTGCAAAAACACGATAAAATCACTTCAGGAAAAAATACTAAAACTATTATTTACAAGATTCGGATTTATTTACACTGAATATACCTCTAAAACTTTGCTAAACTCCAAGAAACCACACTAAAAGTTTGACTGAATCCTCCCGCTCCCCACACGGCACTCAGTTACGGTAATTTGAAATACACATGCGCCGCGGTGTCCCCGTGGTTTTAAAAGGGTTAACGCATTAACATTATCGGCATGAAGAAAGATCATGTGAGCAGGCAGAATTAATATCATCAATAAATAATAAGAAAAAGAATAATGTAACCAGGATACTCCCTTGGGGAGCCCCCTGCAAGTTACAGACTTAGTGTTGGAGAGCATACATTTTTTAAATCTCAGAGAGGCCTGAACATATGGGATAGCTTCTTCACAGGAACAAATTTTTTTATGTAGTGAAATGCCATGGTTCAGAAAATATGTGTCATGATTGAACATGACCATGGTCAGTTACAAAATACAGCCTCTGGTGGACTGTTACCTTCTACAAACTGTAATTAAAAATGTGGCTTGACATGTACTCTTCAATCTGTTCATGAATAATTCTTTCCGTGACATTGGCCAACCATGATTGGATTGGAATGGTAATGGAAAAGTACCAGCACAATCTCCGAGGCAGACGTAATGAGCACCTCACACGAGAGTTCAGAATTTAGTTTTGGGGAAAGGTTAAGGCTAACGTTAATGATTAAAGCAGTGCTTCCAGCGTTCTACAAGTTGCCCATGCAATTTGTTCTTTTAAAGGTAGGAATTCATTTAACTCCAGCCAGATCTCACATGGCAACATAATGTCCATACTAACCCTTCATTCATTCATTATCAATACTGCATTTCAGAGCAATTAACCTGCCTTTCTCGTTCTCTCTCTCTCTGTATTTCTATCTTTCTTTTTATCTAGCTTTGAACCATCATGACCTCAAAGCAAATCTCAGAGGTTGGTTGTCATGTTAGATGGATGAAGCCATCAGCAGACAGCCTGTGGTGGAGAGCAGTATTAGATGTGATGGGGACACAGGACATAAAAATCCACATCTCAGTCTAAAATACAAGCTTTAGTTTTCTTTTCCATTAGACTGATTCTTCTTGTTGTGATTCTTCTCACTTTCTTCACTAAAACCTTGTGTGTTTTTCTTATTCACTCACAGGGGTCAGATAGCATGTTAGATGGATTGATCCATCAGAAAGACTGTTGTGACTTGTTACTGGAGATGAGATGGAGAGGTATTAGGACCCGTCATCGACCTAATGAAATGTAAACAGAGAATGAAAACAGACAAACCTATTTGTGAGAAAATGTACACATTCAGGTTGACTGTGATCACAGCAGAAACACTAGATACACCTGTATACGTTCCACATTGGAGCTACAACAGTAGAAACCTATTGTTGTGAAGCTGTTGTGTATCTCTTTTGTCTCTTGCTTTTTATCTGTTGTGTAGCCCTCTCTCTAATCCACTCTGACCCCAAACCCACTCTCACAGGTCAGCTGCCATTTTAGATGGATGGAGCCATCAGCTGCTCTGACCTTTTTAGTCCAAATTACTGACTACTGGCTGGCTGGAGGACTGCAGGCTCTCAGTCTGTCTCTGCTTCCCTCTCTAACTCTTCCTCCTACACTGCCATTCTGGGTTTTGCTGTGTCTGTTTTTTTTTAAAAAGAATGATCAGAGTATAAGGGCCTAATGCACATATACAGTGTAAAGCCACTGACACCCTCAGCAGTAAGCCTGTATTTCCTGCAAAAATGTACCTTTATTGATAGTGTGTGTAAACAGAGCCCAAAGGTTGACTTTATTTTACCTTATCAAAGTATACAGCACTTGCAGTACATTTAACTGTTACTTTTTGATACGATCTAAAATCCACATCACAATCTATTATCACATAGATAAGAGACATAGACAATGCATTGTCTGATTACCTGTGGAATCTGATGTTTCTTAGAAGCCTGGTTTGTTGAGTGGGTATGTAAATGTTCTGACCCAACAACAAGAGCAAAATGGAACAAATTGATTTTACATGCAACGAATGAGATCAAGCAATAACATGCCATGCAGTCTAAAACCCCATATGTATAATGTAGTTTGCATTTCATTATTCTTTGTCTCTTTGTCTCTTAATATCATTTTGGTGATTTCTTATTATTACATTATTATTGCTTTTGTGTGCACGTGTGTGTGTGTGTGTGTGTGTGTATGAAAGTCAGCTGTACTGATCACTGAGGCCTGGTGTAATTCTCCCTCTCTCTGTGGACAGGTGTTGTGGGCCCAAGGTGGCGACCCAATCCCTGGTGGTGGGTTTTCTTCACAACTCAGTGTGTGAGTGTGCGGCGCCACAGGTGTTTAAGTTTAGTTTCTCTTCCTCCCTTGATTTTGGTTCTGGACCGCTGTGGTCAGCCCCAGCCCTGTCCAGTCCCCTCTTTGGGCCAAGTGTATTTCCTGGATGTACAGCTGATGCTATTGATTTTATACATTTATATATGTTATTGTTATTTGTTAAATAAATTCAATTTGAGTATTTTCTTTCTAACTATCTCCTGCCCTGTGGTAATTTTCGAACCTGGCGTGACCTGCTCCTTTAAGTTATTTAACTATTTCCTAACTAAAGGTCAAATAAGCAAACCTCTACTCAAAAATATACTACCAACAGAAGATAATGTTAACTCAACAAACTGACCTAACAAAATGAGTCGTGAGTAATGATGAGCTGTTTGAAGCGCAGGCTTCGAGGTGTGTATTGAGTATAAAGGTGTGTGTCAGATGAAGCCCCGCTTCTAGGCTTGTATTGTTTTGCAGAAAACCACATAACCCATGACAAACAAGGCCTCAGTTTGTGTGGTATTGTATGCATTGTCAGTGTAGCAGAGTTTGTTGATTATTATGATTATAATCGTTATTTGTAATAGTTGTTCTCTGTTCTCTGGTTTTTAATGAAAAATCACCCAACTCGCACTGTGATGCCCCAAATACTGAATCCCAAGAGTGTGTGTGTGAAAATGTACAATTTATATATATATATATATATATATATAATGGAGAGAGAGAGAGAGAGAGAGAGAGAGAGGTAATAGGTAATAGAAGAGATAGCTGGGCTGTATTGTTCTTGATATGAAAAAGTTCATGAATAATTTGGCTGCTACACATTAACTTGACCAACAGATGTCACAAGTGAGTGTTGCTGAATGAAGTACAGAGTTATGAACCTTGTGGTGAACCAATGGGACAGAAAATCTCACAG
Organism: Lates calcarifer; assembly: GCF_001640805.2. Classification (NCBI taxonomy): domain Eukaryota; kingdom Metazoa; phylum Chordata; class Actinopteri; family Centropomidae; genus Lates; species Lates calcarifer. Next base: position 2,170,021 of record NC_066840.1, read on the forward strand.
CTTCAGGAAGCTTCATTTGGCCATCATTAGTCTTAAGGGAGTTATATATATATATATAGTAGCTGATTAGACCATTTGAAGAGAAAAGGGAAGACATAACATAAACAATAACTAAAATCTAATGCAAAGAAACAGAATCCCTCCCACGCTGCTGCAGCTGATGGTTCAGTCTACGTATTGAGCCTTTGCATTTAAGTGAATTCCACCCTCAATCACCTCTATTGCCAGAACCAGGAAGGCCTGATGCAGCAGACACAGTAACTTAAAGTATATATTTATATATAATGACAGAACAATGTAAACCGAAATGTGCATGCTTCATTTAGAATACAGTGCAATGTCAAACTATAATAATAAGCAAAACTCTAAATGAAAAGAACTGTAGTTGTGTTTTATGTGACTGCAAAGAAACCAATAGAAACTGATAATGAGGTGGGAGAATGTTTGATGCTGAAACTTCAAATTGGCCTTATAAATTTATCAAATGTAGTGTGATTAATTGAATATTACCATTTTCATGGCCATTGTATGGCTGTGGATGCAGCCAGCAGCATGTCCAGCAGTGGTGGGCTGTCAGGACCAGCAAGGCCTTCTCTGCTGGCCTAAACACTGTCACAATCACTGACTTATATTTTCATATATGTTTTTCTATTAATACTATGTATTAAATTGTCTATTCTTTTCATCTCATAGCTTTCCTATTGGTTGCTCTGGAATCAATACAGTCTGTTTATGTTAGAGCTTTTATCCAATCAGCTTTCAGCCATGTGTTGCCATGTTAACAGAAATCTGCCTTGAGGCCTTCATAATCAACAGTGCAGGCTCCTGTAATTTAAAATAAATGGCAATGAAACTGTTGCCTCATGGATCCTTTAACCAATCAGATTTCGAGTTGGTGAGATCAGGCCTTCTAGCAGGCCTGCACTAATGTCTGCATTTTTTTTTTTTTCAACCCACAATGGCTGAAGGAGGAGGAAGAGTTCAGTGACTCTGTTGTAGAGGTTATCTCTACGTCTTATTTCCAACACTAAGTCCTTTTCTATATGACATGACAGGCAAAGTGTTGTTATACCGCGTTTCTGTATATTGTTGATGGTTTCTATAGCTGACATTAAGGTATTAAGGGAGCGTATTAAGAGGTGGGGTAGAGGTAGGACACCAGTGAAGGTCTGGGTGTGAAATGCATGGCCTGCCACTGATGTCCAGTAGATACAGTCTCATACATAGAGGGGCAATAATTGCATTGTGAAAACCATATACCATTGTATTAAGGAATTCTGTTTAAAATGGTATTAATGCTAGAAGTTGTTAAATCCCGGATAAGTTCTAATTCCATTACTTTCTTATACTACAATGTACACAAAACACAATGACAAGTCAGTCAACTGCAGCAGTGAATCTTGCCAAACTCTACAGGAAGCTAGAAATAGTTTCCACAGGCTAATGAGCACTGAGTGTACTGTCTGATACCAGTACAGAAACAAATCTGGCAATTTTTTATAACTCTTGTTGATGGCAGAGAGTTTTATCAGCATCCGAGTCGAGCATAGAGGTCTGCAGTAGTACTGAAGAGTTTCAGCAGCAAGCAATCAAGGCTTGTTCAGCTACAGCAAGCCCAGAGGGAAAACTGTTGGTAACCACCCACACTGCTCAAAGTAAGCTGCATTGTGTCCTTTCTCTGTTTGTAACACTATTTAAGCTGCTAGTTTATCTTTCTAAATCACTGGCACTTAGTTGGGTAATATACAAAAGCTGAAGAGACAAGAAAAGGCGAGAGTCTTTGTCAGTGTCCAACTCACAGTGCCAGGTTGTGGCTATTTTCCTTAAAGCAGTGGATACAGAGCAGTAAGGAAAGTCATTTTTGGCAGCTCAAACCAACATTAACTTTGGCCTCTTGGGGCCAGGTGAAAAAAGCTGCCACCTTATCAACTTAGAACGTAGAGATGGTGACTTGCTAGAACAGGTGCAGAGTAACATCAGCATTCACTTGGAGTTGTGTTTCTGGCCTAATGGGAGATGTGAATCCAATAGTCACTCTCCTTTTCAGCTGTGGAGAGCTGAGGAGAACTGCAGAGACAGTGATAATACTCTCACTGTAAGTGATCCCTTTCATATACAGGTAGTCATATGACTCATGGTTAATATGAAAGATACTGATTATAGCTGCTGTAGCTGTAGTTGTATTGTGATCATTTTGAATGAAAGAACATTTCTGCATAAAGTGTTTCATCACACCTGTTCCATCACTTTCATATCAATATTTGTTTTTTATATCAACAGTAAAATCAGTGAAGTGAGCCTCAGCATTTAATCTCCAGTCTTCATTAGGCTCTTTGATCAAATTAGTAGGGGGGGTACTTTTTTATTGTTATTTTTTTGACATTTTATTTTTATCTTGAACTGAACTGAACATAGGCTATTTTAATCTATTTATGCTTGAAGACTGTGCAAACATTTGGCCTAAATGACCTTGTCAAGACAGTACTGAATAATTAAAACAAGTTTTAGATACCAGTGTGAAATTTAAACCTATTTTAACTTCTTTGAATGCACAATATAGTATTGGAGCCACTGTATATGACAGTTGACTTTGACTCATGGCGATATTAAGGGTTTGATGTCCCTGGCATCAAATCAAAGCCCTGATACTGACTAGATAATGTCTAAAATCTGACATGGGTGGGTGTCTGTGGAGGAAAGCAAATTAAAGTTTCTTTAAAAAGATTTTGCTGATACTGTATTAGGATTTAATGTAACCACAGTGACATACAATGAGCAGGAGATAGTCTTTTGAGGACTGAAGTATCATGAGTTTAGGACTCTAATAGGAAGACAAAACAGTCTACATTCCTGCTTCCTGATAGCTCATTCTCACACTTCGTATTTATCTCCACTCTTTCGTCTCTTCTTCTTTGCTGTCCAAAAATGATTTCCTCTAATACGGCATCTCTTTGAGGTGCCACTCTTCCCTTTAACAAAGGCCAATGGTCGGATGCTGCATTAGCGAGGGGAAAAAGCTGCCTCCATATGAAATGTGACAGCCAGTTGGGAATATTACTCAAACCTCTGAGGCATGCACCTTTCAAATGAAACCAGAGAGAGAGTTGCAGAAAGAAAAGGTAGGAGGGAATGCAAGAGAGAGGGAGAGTTTATGATGCGTTAAAATGATCCAAGGAACAGTATCCATTTATTCTCATGAAGCGACAAAAGTCTCCCTGTTTCTTTTTTTCTGTCAACCTCCTCCTCCCACTATCAACTTAGGAGTCTGTTTTCTCTCCATGTTTTTTTTTTTTTTTTTTTTTTAAGTCTTAAAAGAGAACAGACGCAGACTTTACAAGGTAATAAATGATCTGCTGATGTTCACAAACATATAAAAAGAAAAACATTAAGAAAAACATTGATTAGCTATGGATAAAAGACCTCTGGCATGATGATGGTGCTAGATGAGAAGTGAAAAGATCAAGAGCATTGTAACTATTGATCCTGCAGGGGAACATGAATGTTTTAACCAAATTTCATGACAATTCATCCAAATAGTTGTTGAGACGTTTCATGTCAGTCACCTAATGGTGCCACAGGAAAAGTCAGGGAATCATCAAATTGAGACATCATCTGGGAATCGTTTGTATGAAAGTTTGATCTGTCTTTGATTTCAGATATTTCAGTCTGGACTACAGAGACACATTACACCAGCAACTGAAATGACCAAACACCAAATTTTGATATTCACAACTGAATACTCATGGTTGAAATTTACCACTTGATTTATAGTTTCTAAATTTTCAGAATTGAATACATTTCAACATTTTGTACTCACTGCAGTAGACTTGTTTCCATATTTTGGCTCCTTATAAAATCCCCTATAACTGTTTTAAACTGTCTTACTGCTGACTGCTCTTACAGTCAGTGTAAATGCACTCTTTCTCTGAAAGCTCTGACTCATTGTGTACTCATATTTGGATTTCTAATGGGCTCTCAGTTAGCTTGAAATTACAGTTTATGCTCCTGTTGCCCTCATAAGCTCCATGCCAGTAGACTCCATGTTTGTGATTGGACGTATGCTGCAAACACCACCTCTTTTGTGTGAACGTGCTCATGGCTGGTCTGGGAAAAGCCAGATAATGAAAAGCGATCTTGGGTATGTTGAACTTGCCTCTAGCTACAGCTAATAATATGTGCTAGCAACAGCTCTCACTGCAATGGATAAGACTGACGGTCTCTGGTTAGGAATGAGAAGGTGCATTCGTCTACTGCTGCCTACCTATTGTTTCAAACATTCCTAAAAATTCCAGTATGTCACAATTAATTTTGTATGTACAAGAATCAAAGCTTGACAGTTGTGGCAACAGTAACTCAGGTAGGCCTGGCTTATGGAATTGGCCAGCTTATGGTCAATGGAATTTACATAATGTGTGTGTATATCATTTGATCAGTTTCCTGGACATCCTTGACATGAGATAATACATTACAAATGTCTAATATGCATATGGGCATACACAGATAATAGACAATGTATCCTAGTCTCACTGTCTTTAAAAGAGTGAGGGAACATTTATTGCTTTACTTTATATACTTACAAAATATAGGCTTTTTTTCCTCTTTTTTTCTGCTGGCTAAAACTGCTGGACAGAGTGGAGAGATATACTTCTTGGACAAATAGCCTAGCAGCTTTGCAGCTGTTCCACATCCACTGTGAGCACAGGCTTTCTGCATCCTTTGTACAGCCATGCTGCTGTACGATAGAAAAAAGATAAAAGGTCCATAAAATGGGGTAATCCTCCTGAAGCTAAATAGATTCCCACTGATTATTGACCACTTTCAATGGGTGCATCTGTCTTAGCTTTTCTGTATCCACTGCACAATGTTGTACTGTGTCCTCTCTTTCGTCTCACCCATGCATCATCACACTCCTACTCCCTCTTCTCTATTTATCTTCCATCTCTTTCCACTTGATTGTGTCCAATTACTGGCACTATTTTTAGCTCATGAGTCTTCCAGAAAACAGTTTATTTTCTTTTTTCCTCTTAAATGACACTTAACATCACAAGAGGAAGTTGTGGTGGCCGTGGTTGAACACAGCAGTGAGTTTTCACTGCTACTTGTCATCGTGTTGTGTTTGGTTAAGAGAGGTATGAAGGAAGTCTACGCATGTGTGTGTGGATGTTCTGTTGTGTTAGGAGTGACAGGTATTGTGTAATGCATGCACAGATACCTCTGAGGGGAAAAAATGAGACAGCAAAACACCTTGTCAGGGTGGATTACTGTGGAAAGTACTGAAAGAAAATGAGGCTTTACTATGTTATTGGACATAAAATTAAACCAATGCATAGTTTTCTATGATCATGCTGATAATGATAGTGATACTACTACTAATACAAATAATAATAATAATAAAACAGTTAATTTGTGTAGCAACTGAAAAAAGACATTTACATACACTGATCAGCCACAACATTAAAACCACCTGCCTAATAGGTTCATAGGTTCCCCTTGTGACCCATTGGGGCATGGACATGTGACCTCTGGGAGTGTGCTGTGGTGTCTGGCACCAGGACATCGTCAGCAGATCCTTTGGGTCCTGTGGGTTGTGGGGTGAGGCCTCCATCTTTTCCATCTTAGTGTGTTCCCGCGAGCCATGTCTGAGCACTTTTTGTGGTGTGCCAGGACACATTGTCTTGCAGAGGGAAGCCACTGCCACTGGGGAGTGCCATTGTCAGGGGAGGGTGCGTTTTGTCTGCAGCAGTGTTTAGGTTGTTGGTAGGTGTCAGAGTAACATCCAGAATGTTTCCAGGCAGAATAGAGGATGGGTGCACTGTACCTGTCAGTGATTTTAATGTTGTGGCTGATGGGTGTACATACACACATACAGGAAACATCCAGACATATCTATCCAAGTTAAATAAGATGATGAAAAACCACAGACAATAAAAGTACATTATTACATTATTATTATTATTATTATTATTATTATTATTATTATTATTATTATTATTATTATTTTACTTTTCTTATAACTTCTTCAGACATTTGTGTGGGTCATTTTCTAAACTAACTTAACAGTAAAGTTTCATAGAGTACTTTACAGTACAGTATTATTTACAGCAAGGCAGCTCCAAGGCAGCGTAGTGCAGTAAAGTCCATATATGAATAAGAGAAATAAAAATAAATAAAATTAGAAATATATTTAAATGTAATTAAGAATAATTAAAAATTTAAGTAAGTAATAAGTAATATAACATAACATATGTGCAGGAGCAGCAGCTTGGGGTGAAGGTTAAAGTGGCATACACAGTATGCAACAGAATTTTACATTATACCTTAAGTATTTTGTGTGTTAGACATTTTGGGTGTCTGTCAAGGCTAGAAAAGTATGTGCACTTAGTTTTCATTCTAACATCACCACTGTGTTATTTCTATTCATAATGGAGGAAAAGTAAATCAAATATTTGAGGGAAAATGTACATTTGTACCTAGTTTGTGCCTTTATAAGTTTAGTTACTTTAGTTTTTGATGGATACGGATATCATCATGTGCCTCTAAAAGGAAACATTATGAAGTTTACCAATAGGGTTCAAGAAGATAAACCATTTAATTATTTTCAAGTGCACAAAAAGGTGGGGTGCTTGTTGAGGGGATACATAAGTATTCATTAGTTTGAGTGTAAAGACCTTTACATGCCCGAAATGAATTAGCGGCAGCTTTAAATTCATATGTACATCTCTGCTGGAAGGAGTGCATTTTCCCTGAACATAACCACATGTGATGCACCAGTACATACATACATACATACATGGCTATAGGCGCTTGTCAGCACCTGCATGCTCAAGCTTGCCTGTATGCGTCCACGCCTCTGAGGGAGGGAGCGTTTTTCTGATGGTGTGCTTGTGTGCGTGTGTATGTGTACACGATTGAGTGTGTGATGTATCAGTGTGAGCCACCTGTTCTTGAAGCACTGTGGCGAGTGAGAGGTCTGGATCAGGCTGAATCCCGTGGAGTTGACACCTGTCAGCCTGTCAGCCCGTCTGCTTAACTGTCCTGTCCTGCACTGGATAGCAGCTTCCAGCACTGATAACCCACAGACCATGTCTAACACTGACAGCTCCACCACCTTATACTGGGACATCAGGGGGAGACACAGACCACAGAAGACTGAGAAAACCAGCATGGAGCTCAATCCTTCATATTAGAGAGTGTAAATAATGTACAACCTAACATGCTGCACATGTGTGTACTGTACAGCTAATTAGACATTCTCTGAAAGTGATAGGAAATAAGACATATATTATTCCATATTTTTCTAATTGTCAGCAAGTCCCATGACAAAACAGAACCCCAGAAATGTAGGAACTCACACACCACCACTCAACACCAGTCAAGCCAGTCAAGTATATAGCTTTATTTTTTAGAAGTACTTCTCTAAAACAGATGAACACTGTTATTAGATTTTTTTATTATTATTATTATTTTAACTGACACTGACACATTTAGAGTTCTAGTGATATTCCAGGAGCATGACAGCACATGGGATTGAGTCAAAATAAACTGCAGTACATCATGTATGTTCATGGTAATGAGTGAACATGCAAAGTGTGTGTAACAACTCTTTTCCATCAAATGAGCTCTGGTTTTGAGTGGAACCACTGGAAGGATGTGTCATCAATGGAGGGCAGTGTACAATGCACAACCAAACTCTTTCCAACCTGTAGAACACATCCACTGATGTTACAGCTGGGAAGTAAACTTTTGGGTTTGGAACAAATGTATTTTTGGTCAAATGCTCTGATTGGTTCAAAATTAGGTGTGCAAACCAGAGTGGAATCCATTCCATGTTGGTGGAAAATGGCTGAACAAGAAAAGAATAGAGCTTTGCCAGCCTTTAATTAACTGTGTCTATAGCAATACTGATTTGTCTTGGTACTTCTCAACAGACCAACAGTGTTCTAAATGTCAAGATAAAATTTAGTATTGACAATGATTACATCACTATGTCCAAGTAGTTTCAGCTCTCCAACTCTATTTATTTCTTTCATAAAGGCTGTCTGTTAATTAATTTGATTAGTTTATATTTTGGCGTGGTTTTGATGTATTGAGTATTGTGGAATTTGATATTGTGATGTCAGAGTTAGGCGTGACAAATTAAACAGGCTACCCTGTTACATTTGTTATGTTGATTGTGTGTTGCAATTTCAACAACATGCATAACAGTTTGTATACTCCTCTGTGGCTGGATATTTGGCTCAGCATGTAAATGTTTCCCACCAAAACCATTAAACTTGACTGCAAACACTCTGCGAGTCTAGAGACTTTACACATCATCTGCAGGTGATAAAATCTGAAGGAGAAATCTCTTTGAGCGCATTTGGCTCAAATGCATGTCATGACAGTGTGTGAGTGATGTGCCTCTAGTGGCATCATGCATCATCCACAGACAGCAAGATTTAACTGATTTACTGTGTGTATGTGTTCAGAAACCACACCTGCTCACAGATTAGCTGTCATGACCAAACACACACACACACTGCTGACGTCTGCACCACATCTCTCCTTTTTCAGCATACATACACAGATGGGCCACTGAACCATGGCCTTGTGTTTGGCCACACACATAGGACAGGCAATGATTCATACACAGTTACTCCAACAAAAACCCATACAAACATGCAAAGCATGGTCATCCAAGCACCATCACATTCTCTGATCTGGTCACCAGCAGGACTTTGACTTTTCTCCTCAAGCAGTCCATTTGGTGTTTGACCATTCATGAACTCCTTAGGTGGAATGTGCATTTAAAAATATTTTATGCAAATGAAATATAATTTAAGTTTTCATTTCAGCAGTTTTATGGTCTGACCAAAATAATGTTTCTCTGGATTCATCTCATTACAGCCCCAACAGTTTACCTGTTCACTCTGTTCAAAGGGATGATTCACCATATTAATGCAAAACTACTGTTTATTACAGCTTTGGAGAGTCATGACAACATCATTACAAAAATAAAACCAAAGTAACTGATGATTGAACAGGAAAACAGTGAGTGTGAGAGTTGGTCTGTGATCTGTGATGAATTTATATCAGACAGTTGACAGTTCATTTTGCCATTTGCCTTCCTTTTCTGTTCATATTAAATTAAATTTATGTAGATTTTTGTCTCCTCCTGCTCCCACTCTCTGTCTCCTCTACAAAAATTAAACCTGAGAGAAAATAAAACATATATTTCCTTTAAGGGCTGTTCTATAAACCCCACAGAGTGTCAGTCTAGACAGGTGCAGAAATGTCACTGTGTAGCAAAACACATCTGTTGCACGTAACCGTACCATATTCTCAACATGGGTTTGACATAATGGGATGCAAAGTGCAATAAAATAAAAGGTGTGTGTCTTATACTCCTTACACCAGTGCACTTATCAGTCCATTAAATAATTCTACTCTGATTGGTTTACTTAAGTTAGCATTAAAAAATAATAATAATAATAATAATGAAAATACTTTGCACAAGGGTAAAATGAGAAGTAAGAAAGACAATGCACCTGGCCAAGAAGAAGCCCACCACATCATACCATAAACATAAAACCACCAAGTTGTCATTGTACACATTTTTAGTACGGATTATGCAAGATTTAAAATGGTAAATGGTGAGCTTTGGGAGTGCTGGCAGGCAGATTTTGATTGGACAGAGCCAGACTAGCTGTTTCAAGCCTTCATGCTAAGCTAAGTTAACTAGCAGCTAGCTGTGGGTTCATATTTCTCAGACAGACATAAGAGTGGTATCAGTCTTCTCATAACTTTTGGCAAAAAAGCTGATTAGCCTACTTCCAAAAATATCAAACTATTTCCTCAACTAAAATATTTTCCCTCAGCTGCAATGATTCCTATCTGTCAAGGCCTCTGCAGCCATTTCTATCTGTCTATCAAATGAGTGGGGTAAAAGTTTTAATGAGCAGTTGAATGAGCTGTTCATAGCAGGAATGGAACTCAGGACAAGGCCTAAAATGATGTAGCCTGACTTACTCTTAAAAATAACTGTGTCCATACTTGATCTTTCAGTTTTGGCAGTATTGGACCCCTGCTGTCTGCATCTCCACTTCTGACTGACTGAGCAAACATTATTGGTGTATGAATGGTTAATTTGTGCCAGCCAACTCTACCTTGTTATGGGGGAATTGTCTTGCAAGAGTGTTAGACAAAATGGCACCTAGTGGACCAGTTCTACACCGATCATCAGCCAAGGTGAAAGAGGAATTCACTCTCAAATTTTGGGCACTTATCCATTTATTCTAAGCAAACCTGGGGTGTGATGAAAGCATCCACACATCCTTGTCAACTATGCCCTTCAGTTTGGCCTACAGCCATTTGTTTTCAAGGACGAGGAATGAATGCTGACAGGTTAAATGGAAATCAAGTGAAAACCAACTTTATTCTGACAAAAGAAGGGTAAACCTGTCACCAGCCTAACACTCAAAGATGGGTTTTAATGATTACAATGTTTTACATGTTAATTATGCCATATTATACCATATTTGAAAAGCATTGACCTTCAAACAGGTTGCCAGTATCTATTTATTTTCTCCCCTTTATTTTTTCCACATTAGAGGCTGTAATAGTTTTGTTTTTTGCAGGTACCTTCAACTTTTTCCATCTGAAATGAAGTCACAGATTCTGTCCTGTGAGCATGAACAATTATGTTTCTCCACTATAGAATTATGTGACACTGGGTCCATTTCCATGTACATAATAATCAGTTACAATAAGTTTTTTGGGGGGATTGCTTGCTTATGGGGCAGTTCCCTCACAGATATATTCCTGTTTCCTTGCTACAGAGTATTGTTAGATAAACAGCAAAGTCCTGTTTCTATGTGCAGTATATTTTTATGTTTCAAGAGATTGTGTTCCTTTGAACAGAAGTCGTAGGCAAACCTGGCTGATTTTTTGGCCTCACAATGTTGGCTGTTTATCATGGACACAATGTAAGCGCTGCCAGCACTTCCTAAAGAACCTAATTAACAGTGTCCCCGCGGCACGTCAGGCAGGTTAAAGTGAACGCCCCTGGAGAATCAGAAAGTATTTAACTAACAATGTGACCCTGCTCTGTTGGCCATAAGGTTTTCAAAGCAGTTAGAGTTGTCACCTGTCAGGGGACGGTGCACCCGCTACGCCGGCATCTGTCCCTCTGACACACACACACACACCACACACAAATAACACAACTCTTTTCAGATACAAATACAGATGCTCTGTGCCCTCTGTCTCTGACCTCCAGCACCTGTCCTTTCTTGTCCACCGTGTTAAAGTCCACGGCCTCCAAAGTGCTGCAGCAGATGGGAGCTGATTTCAAAACTCACCTCCTGACACTCCTCCTGTGTACTCGTTTACCCTCCAGGCACCTTTGCCTACATTAGCATAAAATTACCTCGCATTATTGTTTTCAACTCTTTTCAACATTCGCACCAGAAAAATCTGGTTGAAACTGCTCCTTTAACACCTGATAGGTTGACAGACAGGTTTTCAAGTGTTTCAACCAAGGATTACTAAAATGCTGTTCAAACATTATTATTGATTTTGCCTCAAAAAGCATCACTAACAGCCTCAAACCACAACAAAACACTCTGCTGTAGCTTTTTACTGGGCACTGAACATGATGTACCGATTATTTAAACCTGTAAAAACCAAGATAGTGAGATTGAAAGATCATTCTTTAAACCATGGAAGCAGTAGATGACAAAAAAGAATCAGAAAAAAATATTGTTGACAAAAATGGGAGCCTATCAGAAAGCTTGTACAATAAATGATTGTTAAATGATCTGAAACAGTACTGTTTTTATACAGGAGTGGGTAAATAATACCTGTACTTTTTAATGTAAACCAGGAGATTGTTTTTTTGTTTGTTTGTTTGCTTGTGGGTTTTTTTTTTTTTTTTTTTTTGGTTATATTCCTCCCCTTTTGTTCTCTTTAGTGTTCTTGTAATAGTACTTTTTAGTAATGTGTTTTTTTTTTTTTTTTTTAAATCCCAGTCCAAACTAATCTAACAGTTGAGGCCTGTAGAGTTGCCCAAAGACAAAGTTCAGGTTGATGGGAATATCATTACCTTAAAGGAGCTATTTGTGAGTTTTCTTTGCTGCCAAACATGGCTACTTCTCAGGAGTGGGTGGTGATGATTGCTTATCAAGCAACTAGCCACCGTTGCGTTTACAATACAAGAGGTTAGTATACCTCTGAGCAGCGCTACTTCTTAAGGGCAGTCTGGACACATCATAGGAAATACTGATCTGATTTTCTTTTTTTTTCTGTTTACTGCTCTTCATGTGACTTTAATTGAATAGTTGATGAGTAAAAAATAATCAGGGGATTATTTTTCACAGCATCCTCACTTTACCTTTAGTGCCCTAAACTTCTGCACAGCACTGTATCCTGCTGAAGTATTCAATTCAGTTCAATTCAGTTGTATTTATATAGCACCAAATCACAACAGAAGTCATCTCAAGGCACTTTTCTTATAGACCATACTCTTTATATTGTTATATTTACAGAGAGAGACCCAACAAATCCCACCATAAAGTATGTTGTGTGAGTGTGCACAATATTGTGTAGTATATTCAATGGTGATGATGTGAAGATGATGAAGAGAAGATCTCCGCTGACACTGTCTTACTTGTTTATAAAGGTTTATTACAAAGGCAGCTTGTGAGAGGATCAGAGCCAATATGGAGCTCTCTCCCTAACAGCTCTAAACATCAGTATATATAGGGTACTTGTTTACATGTTTTATAATCTAGCAAAACATCCTGACCTCATTCAATGACCTCTTATTCCAAGAAACAGAGAAAAGGGAAGAACAAGCCCCTCTCCCTAACACTTACATCTTTATGTTCACAACCATTAACTTAAACATGACCCCAGCAAGTAGAAATCATGTGAAGCTTTGGATTTCCCCAGAGGATAAAAACATATATGGACTTTCAGACACTACAATTGTTAGTGCAAGTTTGAGGGAGTGTTAAGAGGGACACTCCTTCAGTAGCCTCAGCTTACAGTGGGCAGCTATGTTAAACTGATGTGCTTGTGTTTCTGTATTTCCAGGTGGAAAGACAGGAATAAAGTATACTGTAGCTCTTAAAATATTCACAGTATTCTTTGAATTAATATAAGTTCAAAAAGAACTAAACATTTATATAACACAACTCAAGCAGAGCTATCTTTTTTATCGTGGCATTTTCTATTGTGGATCTACCTGACCCTTTCACCTGCAAAGTTACTGTGAGCAATCAGCTTTTCATTAAAATATTAACTTGTTTTCTAATTCATAAAACTTTTCCTGCATAAAGGAGGGGCAGGAGGTGGGTCATGTTATAATTTTCTGACTCAGAGGTCACTTTCAAAGTTCTGTCAGGTATAAGCACCTTCTGCCTTGCTTTTCTTTTTTTTTTTTTTTTGTACAAACTGCACTGGGGGCGTAAGATAATTATCCAAAAGTAATGCCATAATAACATTTAAACTTGTTATAAGTTAGTTGCTTTGTCATGCTTTTAATAACCAGCCATTCATCCTATTGTTTTATTGCAATAGTAATAATAATGATAATAATAATAATAATAATTTTCTCTTTTTACAGATTATTGTGTGCGACTGTTGTCTCTGTTTATGTTATGAGTGTCTGACATTTGATTTCATTTGATATTTAAAGCACTTCTTGCACGCTCTCTAAGCAAGCATTTCACACATGGTGACGTGCAGGTGGAGGCCAGATGAAAAAATAAAATGGCAATGGCATGGTAAAAAGGTTGCATTAAACTGATGGACTGATGTTAGAAAGTGTCTTCACTGCATCAAAGCAGTCAGGTAGCAGCAGTCCTATACTTTGTAGAACAATAAAACCTTTTAACTCTTGGTCAATTTTGGATAAAATAACAATGAAGCATTCTATTTACATTTGCAACAGCTCTGAGTCTGGTCTTAACTGTCCTCTGTTTCCTGATAATGGCAGCTAAGGCTCATGGATATCCTACCAAACTGACTGAAACACATAGAAACCCGGTTGTTATGTTTAATTGTAACTAGGGCTGCCCTCCTAAAGCTCAGTGATTCATCAGTCACTTGTTTGTAGCTCTCTTATTGTACACAGAGCAGCTCTGATGCTCTTAGTTGCAGCAAAGTCAGCTAAAACACCTTTCAGGGAAAAACTTACAACACATCCTCTACTGCCATCAATTGATTCCGATTGAGAGAGCTGTCAGCAGCCAGGCAGAAGAGGCATTCATGGCACACGAGGATTTTATCACTGAACTATGACCCACACTTTTTATTTCTTTGACTGATCAAAGCCCAGATCATAATCCATTTTGATTTGTTCTTGTTCAAATTTAGCAGCATTATCAGAGAAAGAAAATACGACTTATCGCACGTTTCATCCACTAGTCCTGTGTGAATATGAGTAATAAAGCATATCAAGATAAATACATGCTTTAATTAAATGACCCTAATTCTTCAGTCAGGTCCCATTAAACCACTATAGAGGAGGAAAGCAGCAAGATGACACAATTAAAAAAAAAAAAAAAAAGCACCAGTCAAATCTCGAGTGATGGATATGACATTTACACTTATTTAATGTTTTAATTTTAGAAATGCTACAGTGTCTCCATCACTCTGCACAAATCTGATGTTTTCATCTGTCACCATTCTCCATTGCCTAAGTGGGAGAAGCTTGAGTGCTTCAATTCCACTTTGTCATGTATTGATTTTATCGATCATTTTGTCTGTCAACCTCTGTGACTCAGATGAGAGTAAAAAGCTTTTTTTTGCAGTTCTTCAGCTTTTTCTTGCAACTTTCAATCATATCCACTCAGGTGTCTTTATGCACAAGATGTGCTTGAAAATAGGTGGCTGGAACACACTTACCACAAGGTGAGACTGACAGGTACATTTATTTACATTTGACACATTAGCTGAATAAAATATTTATCAGAATGGGGAAAATATATATGTAGATAAAGAGCAGGAACCAAGAGCAGTCAAAAGGAGCACAAACTTCCCAAAAAGTGGAATATTTAGCTGAAAGTGGAAACTCTGAATTTGACTTGGAGAATTATGATTCAGAAAAGAAAACTTTGAAAAGAAGATTTATTGTGGAAAAACGACTTCAGGAATGAACAGTCCCTTCCACTTGCCAACTCTAGCTATGGAGATATCATAGAAAAAATAACTAAAGTACAAATGGACTATAAGT